>NW_020837961.1:20611635-21003149 GCF_003676395.1 Aethalodelphis obliquidens
AAAAAAAAAAGAAAAAACAAGAAGAAAGGGTACCTCTGAATAAGGGAGGTGGAAGGGGATTGTGTGAACTTGGCTTTTACCAAAATTCTGCTGTCAGGGGAGAAACCCACAGGTCTTCACTCCGCTGAGCTACTGATAGAATTACAAGTTAAATGGCACCTCTTAAACCATTGTTCTAAGAAACTCTGTGCTTAGGGAACAATAACCGTTCAGTACCTTTCCAACCCTGTAAAGGCTCCTCTATCTTACTGTTTCTAGCCCTCAGCCCAGGCCATGTTCAGAGAGCACAAATACCAACATTTCCAAGCTACAGGAATTCTCTCTCAGGGCCCCACGTGCTTATGTGGTTCAGTGTGAACTCTGGTCCTGCCCCGGAATGCCCTGCCTCTTCCCACCTTCTCCCTGGGGAGAAGGGCATGCCTGCCTCAAAGTGCAGTGGGACAGGAATAGCTCTTGGAAAGGATGGAAGAGAAGAATCAGGACATCTCACCAACTTAAGCAAACACCTAATCAAACGTCTGGACTGAACGATTGTGTTTCAGGTTTTTAAAAAATTCTTTTCAAAGGGAAAGGCTGTTTTACTCAATATCTATCAGGCGTGAGGCTTTCAACCCTATTTTTTTTGCCTGAAATCCTTATGTCCTTGAAAGAATTCTCAGTTCTGGTTTTGAATCTAATTCACTCTTCTATTGACACATCTTCTTGGGAAAGATACTTTTTTCTTATCCATTTTCCCCCTTCATTTCTTGCTCATCATTTCTGTATATTTTGGCCTAGTTCTCCTTTTGCTTTGGGCCAGCAATGGGTGAGCCTCCATAGGTAGGCAGGAAGGTAGCTGGTCTTTTGAACAGAACCAAGCAGATCACAAAATGTCTGTCAAATGAACATGTCGGCCTCAAGCTTCCCACTCTGATGGGGCTCAGTGCTGAGCTCTGATTTGCTCTAGTTAAAAAAAAAATCCCCCTAATTTCACTGTCAAGATTTTGAGAAGCATTCTCATGGTTTTAAAGAGATTATTGCATAATTTGTTCATGTTTAAAGAATTATATTGTTAAATAAATTTAGCTCTCCAGATTCTAAATGACAAAAACAAGTGAAGTTACATCATTTGAATTATGAAGTGATAATGTCTTCCAATTCTGCCCCAATCAAAAGTGTAACAGTTTAAAGCTTATAATAATCATGTTCAAACATATTCAGATTATAATTACTTTTCTTCTGATAATGATAGCCCGTCTGATTGGATGATTACCTATTTGACTTTGATAAGTCTCAGAGGTCAAAAAAGGGATAATTGCAGACATCTGTTTTCTATGGAAAATATAATCTCAGAAAATAGTGTTTAAAGTGACATCTGCAAATATGTGTTTTAGAAAGAAACTGGCTGCACGTTTAGAATCATAGGGAAAAGAAGCAATTCCTAAGCTACTCTGTATCACTCTGTCTTTGTAAATAGAAGAACAAGTTTAACGTACTAGTATTCATGTATGCGTAAGTAATTACAAGCAGGCATGATTATATTTTGTACAGGTAGAATTAGAAATGGAAATAGACTGTGAGAAAGGAATTTGAAGGAATCTATGATAGAAAATGACACAGAGGCTTTTTCTCTTTACTTTTGCTTAATTCAGTCTAGACATACATAGGTGTAACCATTTTCCTGGTTGGTTTTTATTTTGAAATTGGAGCTGGAAGATCTTGTGCCCTTGATTTCTCCTTGTAGGTGAACTTCTCCACTTGTGAGATGGCTCTTAGTGGAAAAAGAGGCTCCCTCCTGGCTGCCATGATTCTTTCTGTACAGGAGGGGCCAGTTCCTCTCTCTGCAGGTGCGTCAACATCCCAGTCCCCTTAAGGAGATGCCAAGAACCCCTCCCTCCCTCCCTCCAGCCAGCAGCTGCATTCTGCAGTAAAAATGGAGAACTTTTAAAAATGTTCCCTTCCACACATAGTAAAACTCCCTTGGTTTTAATTCATTAACTCAGAGTCTTTTTTAATTCATGAAAGACCTGGGTTATCACTTTTTCCAGATTAAGTTTCTTAAAATATAACTTTCACCAAGCATTTTCCTTTTCAAAAGGCTTCAATGGCTCTCCAGTGTCTATAGAAGGAATTCCAAACTTCTCAGCAATTCTTGATCCTTCATCATCTGACCTTAGCGGAACTTTAGTTCCCTGACCAGGGATCGAACCCGCACCCCCTGCAGTGGGAGTGCAGAGCCTTAACCACTGGACCTCCAGGGAAGTTGCTTTATACAATTTTAAAGGTTATTTTCCATTTATAGTTACTACAAAATATTGACTATATTCCCCGTGTTGTGCAATAAATCTTTGAGCCTTACTTGTACACAATAGTTTGTACCTCCCACTCCACTGCCCCTGTATTCCCCCTGCCACTGGTAACCGCTAGTTTGTTCTCTAGATCTGTGAGTCTGCTTCTTTTATGTTATATTCACTAGTTTGTTGTATTTTTTAGGTTACACATGTGAGTGATATCATATAGTATTTATCTTCTCTGTCTGACTTATTTCACTTAGCATAATGCCCTCCAAGTCCATCCATGTTGCTGCAAATGGCAAATTTTCATTCTTTTTTATGGCAGAGTAGTATTCCACACATTACAATGTACAACTATAATACATATAAGTACCTATTAAAATTTGACCCAAGTCTACCTTAAATCCTATCTTTTCAATAAGCTCTTCGTCTGAACACGTAGGGGTGATGACCCCGCTAAGAGGGCTCTTTCTCTCCTTTGAACTATTACAGTATTTATTAGCTAGAGTCTAGACCACCACTTGCATGAAACATACCACATGCTGCCTTGTGTCATGGTTGTGTCTGCAGCCACAGTTAGCTGTATCCTGCTATGGAGTGCATGCCCAGGCCTTCGTCCCAGCTCTGTAACAGCCTTTACCAAATTGTGTTGTAGCTTACTGTGTCTGTTTTCCCCAAAAAAGAGTAAGTTCCTTGAGGCCAGACTCCGTATCTCATCCATCTTTGCATCCCAAGTGCCAACCACAGTGCCTGACAAATAATGTTTAGCAAGCAGTCATTGAGTATTTCAGGGAAATTAGATTATAATTTCCTGGGAATTATAATTCCCTGGGAAACAGTGAAGGAGCCACAGAATTTCAGGCAAGGGATGGACCATGACATTTTCTCACAGTGCCTAGCAAAGTTCTGAGCAGATATAAGTACTCAATACTTACTGATTGATTGATGCTTAAACTTTTTCAGAAGAGGAATAAATCACATATATTAGGGACGGTGGCCAACTTATCTCAATTTTCTCCTAACTGTCCCAGTTTTAAAACAAAAACTTCTGTGTCCAGGAGTTACCTTGGGTCCCTGGCAAAACAGAATGGTCAGTCCACCTAGAGTTCTCATGCACATACTAGCAGTATAAATGCTAATATTATTCTCCCTCCTAGTTAAAGGTTTTTAAGGACCTCTTTTGCAATCTTCACTTGAGTTTCTGTATGTTTTTTTGCAAGTCTATATGATTTTATTAGAACTTGACCTGTACTTTGCTTATATAGCATTATTTTACCAATTTTTCAACCTAATCTCATTGACTTGATTGTTGATAAGCAGTAGAATTATTCTCACATTTAGCTGATGAAGTGATGCAGAAAAGTTTTAAAATTTGGATGATATTAAATTTTAAACATCACAAAAGATGTTTAAATATCAGAAAAGAAATAAGGATTTTTGACAGTATGGTGACCTCATGAAATCTACAGGCTCCCTTTTTTTTTTTTTGAATTTTAATTTATTTATTTTTTATACAGCAGGTTCTTATTAGTCATCCATTTTATCCACCTCAGTGTGTACATGTCAATCCCAATCTCCCAATTCATCCCACCACCACCCCTCCTGCCACTTTCCCCCCTTGGTGTCCATACGTTTGTTCTCTACATCTGTGTCTCTATTTCTGCCCTGCAAACCGGTTCATCTGTACCATTTTTCTAGGTTCCACATATATGCGTTAATATGTGATATTTGTTTTTCTCACTTGAGTTTCTGTATTTTTGAAAGTAACTTTTAAAAAAGTTTCTTGAAGATTAGTGTAAAATCCAGGACAAATTTTATAATTTTAAACTCTAAAAATGTATTGTTATCCCCCTAGTTTAAGTTTGTAAGATATGGAAAGGCAACGAGGAGACTTCCTTTCTCAGAGTGGGCTTTCTCTTTTAGGAGCTTAAAGAGACAGAGCTCAACACAGACTCCAGCCTGTGACTTTTTTTTTTTTTTTTTTTTGCGGTACGCAGGCCTCTCACTATTGTGGCCTCTCCCGTTGCGGAGCCCAGGCTCTGGACGCGCAGGCTCAGCGGCCATGGCTCAGGGACCCAGCCGCTCCGCGGCATGTGGGATCCTCCCGGGCTAGGGCACGAACCCGTGTCCCCTGCATCGGCAGGCGGACTTTCTACCACTGCGCCACCAGGGAAGCCCCAGCCGGTGACTTTTTGACCGCTCAGTAATTGGTGCTCCTTCACCTTCCAGTGGAGGCCACACCCCCTCCAGGCTGCAAGCCCCTCCCACTGGGGGGAGGCAGCTGCTGTGAGTCACCAAGTCCCTTTTGTGTAAGACCAGCCTCCTTGGATCCTCTCGGAAATCTTTTATTAAATCTAAGAATTTTCATATTCTCCACACTCTTCCATTTTTATTCCATTCCACATCCATTGTTATTGAGGGAATATTTACTTGCTATTGAAGGGAATCTTATGGGATGTACAGTCAATAATTTCATCAAGGAATAACTTATCTTTGCACTTTTGGTGAAAGGGAGGGGAATAGTTTCACTCAAGGAGCTTATGAGCTTTTGAAGAATATTTACAAAGAGATATTTTTAGACAGACAAAGAGATTATTATTTTCCCATTTTAGTAGAAAAGCAGCATAAAAACATACAGGGGCTGAAACAAAACAAAACAGTAGAGACATATCCAGAGGATGTGATGGCCATTGATTTCTATATTAGTCACTTAAATTTCCACAGGGGATGTGTGTTTATTTCTAGTGAAAGTCTCAAATCATTATCCTGGATGTAACTTACATGACTGAGATTTGTTGGCTCTCGAAGGAGAGGAAGAAGGTAAAACAAACACAAAAATGTACCACAGGGCTTCCCTGGTGGCACAGTGGTTGCGAGTCTGCCTGCCGCTGCAGGGCACACGGGTTCGTGCCCCGGTCCGGGAGGATCCCGCATGATGCGGAGCGGCTGGGCTCATGAGCCATGGCCGCTGAGCCTGCGCGTCCGGAGCCTGTGCTCCGCGACGGGAGGGGCCACAGCAGTGAGAGGCCCGCGTACGGCAAAAAAAAAAAAATTTACCACAAAACTTTTTATTTTGTCAAAGGTGACAAAACTTCTGGCAAAAGCAAATTTTTACTATAGTGGATTCTGGAACTTTGGCACACTTGCAATTCATACCATTTACGTAATTTTGTGGTTTCATTTTTTGCCTTTTTTGAGATATCTATGTGAACTACATCTGGCTGCCTAAGGATGTGATTCCCTTTTATGCCAGGAAATTAACTTCCGGCTAACAACCATCTCCACTCCCTGACATAACTCTGGTCCTAATTGGTCCTCATTTCGTACCTAGGCAACTGTAATATTTTCCCTGCATTCACTCTGCACCCCACCCCATCTGTTTGTCACAATACACAGAGTCAGTGTTCAGTTTGTATATATAAGCATATCATCCTCCCCTCTCTCCCCATTCTCTGCTTAAATCCTTCCTTGGGTATGAAGTACTCTGAGGTTGAAGACCAAGTTCCTTAACATGGTCCTCAAGATCCTTTGCAATTTGGCTCCACTATTTTTCTGTCTCATCATGTACCACTCTCCCCCTGTCTCTCTGCACTTCAGCGAAGCCTTCATCCAGTTCCTCACACTGGCCATGCTTCCTCTCACCACAGGGCCTTTGCACACACTGTTGCTTCTACCTGGAACATTCTCTCTCTCCCATTCTCCACTTGGTTAAATTCTTTTATACCTCTGAGTGCAGCTCAAGCACATGTCCTTAGGAAAGCCTTCCCAGGAACTCTTATTTAGGTCAGATTCCTTTGGGATATGTTCCCTAAAGTCCATGTTCCTTCCCTTAAGCAAACTAATGTGAGTACATAATTACACACTCATTTTTGTGATAAAGTAACCTCTATCACCAACTATATGGACCATGAAAGCAGGGACCTTGTTTTTGCTTGACATTCCATCCCCAGTGCTCAACAAAGTGATTGGCACATGGCAGCTGCTGGTCAACTGCTTGGAATTCCTTGGAAGGATTTGCTTTAAAGACTATCCTTGTATACCTGACACACTAAGTAAAGCAAGTACTGGACTTGGAAATATCAGAGGAAAATTCTAGCTCTGATTCTATTCTTCTGGCTTGCTAGAAGATATAATTCATTTGCCTTGCTTTCATGCCTATAACATCAGAATAAAAATGCCTGCTGCCACTGGGCTCATCACATCGAAAGTGCCATTTTCCAATGAGTCAGTATCTCTGCATATTGTATTAGCTCAAACTTTAGATGCTGGTTTGGCTGCTGTAACAAAGAGTGCTAAAAGTACAGAGCTTAAACAAGATAGAAGCCTATTTCTCTCCCAAAGAAAAACCCAGGTAAGCATTCCAGGGCTGGTGTGTTGACACAATGGTGTCAGCCACCCAGCCTTCTTTTTTTAGGCCGTGACACTCAAGGCTTGTGGGATCTTAGCTCACTGACCAGGGGTTGAACCTGGGCCACAGCAGTGACAGCACCAAGTCCTAACGACTGGACCACCGGGGAAATTCCCCCAACCCCAGGCTTCTTACATCTTCTTACTCTGTCATCTCAACTTATAGCTTCCATCCTGAAGTACACGATGGAGGCTCCAGCTTCCCCCATCACAGCCACATTCTAAAAAATGGAGAAAATGGAAGGGGGGCTCTTCTTTCTTCCTTTTAGGGACATGAACTGAAGGTTGCACATACCACTTCCAATTTCACTCCCTTGCCAAGAGCTGAATGATATGGCCACACCAAATGCAAGGTACATTGTATTGTGAAATTTTACATAGCGTTGTGTTTTTCCCATTAGACCTTGGGTTTGTTGAGGCTAAGAATATTATCTTGTCCTTCTTTGTGTCCCTCCTTAGTGCCTAAATGAGAGCCTGCCACATAACAGTCCCTCAGTAATTGCTTATTTAATTAGTGAAATAAGTCAGACTTGATGTGGGTCCAGAATAGCTGAATGTTGGGATGGCAGACATTGGCCAAATACCAGTGCTTTTATACACTCTTACAAAGAGCGTATTCAAGCTTTCTGGCTTGCTCATACATCAACTTGTATAATTCATCTTGAAGATGAATCAGGGTTGTTTCAACTGGTGTTTAAGCCTACATATCGGCTTCATAGAACTCATTTTTCTGGGGAGACGGTCCATGAGATTTTCAAACTGGATGTAACCTGAGGGTTTGAGAACCCCTGGTGTGAATGTGGGATCTGAGGGGTCCCAATGCATCTGCTGGAATTCAGAACCAATTGAGAAATAAGGCAAAAGACTAAGGCAGATGGAGGCCAAACTTTTCACCTGTATTGCTACAAAAGCTGATGTTCAAGAATGTGGCATAGTTATTTACAATAGCCAAAACATGGAAGCAACCTAAATGTCCATCGACAGATGAATGGATAAAGAAGATGTGGTACATAGGTACAATGGAACACTACTCGGCTGTAAAAAAAGAACAAAATAATGCCCATTTGTGGCAATATGGGTGGACCTAGAGATTATCATACTAAGTGAAGTAAGTTAGACGGAGAAAGGCAAATATCATATGATATCACTTATATGTGGAATCTAAAAAAATGATACAAATGAACTTATTACAAGGCAGAAACAGACTCACTAACATAGAAAACAAACTTATGGTTACCAAACGGGAAAGGGGGGGAAGGTTAAATTAGGAGTTTGGAATTGGCAGATACACACTACTGTATAAAAAATAGATAAACAGCAAGGACCTACTGTATAGCACAGGAAACTATATTCAATACCTTGTAATAACCTACAACGAAAAGAATCTGAAAAATTATATATTACACGTATAGTATACGAGTCACTTTACTGTACACCTGAAAACTAGCACGACATTGTAAATCAACTATACTTCAATCAAAAAAAAAGAATGTGGAATATCTGTTTTGGAAGACAAGTGGTCTTACCAATACTGAACACTAGACTTAAGCAAACTTACTCTACAGCCCTGTACCTGAGCAGACCATCTTTTCCCCTCCCTACCAAGTGAGCACCTTCCCTGAAAGAGGCAAGCAGAACAGGCTTCCAGTGGGCAACTTATTCCCAAGAAAGACAGAGGAGGAAGAGGCCAGGTGGAACAATCTCTTCCAAAAGTCCCCATCCTATTAAGTCACCCTTTCTTCCCCGGGGTAAGGAGTGGGGGGAAGGCCAGGGGTTCTATGCTAACTACTCTCCTTCCATGGGTATGGGGAAGAAGGGTTCTCCCATATCAACCATGGTTGAAAAACTATTTCTGGTCATGAGTCCCTCTTTCTTCACTGGTTAAATGAACTGGTTAGACTAGGTAGGCTCCAAAGCCCTTCCCAGCCCCCAAAATATGTGAAACAATTGCAACTATATATTCATGGCTTCAATTTTTGGTGATTTGGGTTGTGTGGGAAGCTTCCACAGGCAGTGATGTATTTCCCACCTTTTAGCCCCAGTCTTTGTCACTTGGATCCCAGAGAACTTACCTCTACCTTCCAAGTCCCTCACCCAGCTACAGGGCTGGGGAGAGGGTGGTTCTCCTTTATCTCCAGGTTATTGGACCACTTAAGGCACAGGGAATATGAGGAACTTTGTTTGAACACTCCTCCTGCTCCCCTAATCAGCTTACTTAGGAAAAGCAGAAGAAATGGGAATGGGGAGAGTTGGAAATGAAGCCCCTTGAGCCAATGGAGAGTCTGGGAAATTGGGGGTCTTGGCATCTTGGTCTCTGACCTTGATTATCCCACTTTATAGCTGAATAATGCATTTTCCTATTTCAGGTGCTCTCTAGAATGAATCCCTTGCAAGTGGTAAGGAAATTGAGTGTCCTATATGCATGTAAATAGCATCCTTAATCATCATCAACCAATGCACTACACTTTCCTTGTAATGTTTCAAGAAAGCAACCCAGGCCTTTAGAGGGATTTTCCTTGATTCTGTAAAAACTTGAGCAACATTGAAGCTCTGTAATAATACCGAGCTACTTCTGCATTTATTCTAGTCTTAGATTTGAACATTATAATATTAGTTGTTTAAATTTTCATGCATTCCAAGGTTCAGAAGAGTCCTGGGGAAGTCATTTAAATTCATCCCCCTGCAGGTCTCTAGGTAGGTCTGCAACTTGGCTAACAAAGACAAATGGTTTTCTGTCTGATCGGAAAGGTCTCCAGGGGAAACATTCTGTAACCAACCACAGTAATCACAAGTTAATAACGTGAGTGTGTCCCCACTTTAAGAAAGCCTGACTTGTGAGTCTTAGAAGGCAGGATAATTTATTGAGATGCTAACCTGTGCTTTGTTTTCCTTAATTTGCCTCCCCTCCCTCTGCCTCACCCCATCCCTTCCCTATGAAGGTGGCCAGCCCTCCTTCCCTTCTCTGGGAGGTGATAGGATTTACTTGTGCTGTGTTCTTATTGCTTTAGTAGACAGAGGCACAGGGAAATGGAGTGCATGTGCCCGTGTGCTAACTCTAAAGTCAGAATCCTTTTATTTTTAATTTTAAAAAAATTTTTTGTTGGAGTATAGTTGCTTTACAATGTGGTGTTAGTTTCTACTGTACAGCAAAGTGGATCAGCTATACGTATACATGTATACATATATCCCCTCTTTTTTGGATTTCCTTCCCATTTAGGTCACCAAAGAGCATTGAGTTGAGTTCCCTGTTCTATACAGTAGGTTCTCATTAGTTATCTGTTTTATACATCGTAGCAATGGTGTGTATATGTCAATCCCCATCTCCCAATTCATCCCACCACCACCCTTTCCCCCTTGGTGTCCATATGTTTGTTCTCTATGCCTGTGTCTTTATTTCTGCTTTGCAAAAAATATAAAAAATAAATAAATAAAGTCAGAAGCCAACTCCTCAAGGAACTGTGGAAGGATACAGGCTCCTTAGAGGGCCCAGCACTGCCCTCGGAGACAGGAGCTGGAGCTACGTGTTCTTAGAAATGGTCTTTATCTCTTTGACCTCTGTTTGATCATCTGTAAAATGAAAGGTTGATTTAGTGACATTTAGGTACCACCCCGCTTTTGATTCTGTGGGATTATCCATCTCTTTAGCTCTGACTCCCCAGGACAGCTGTGGAGAATTTGCTCAAAGGCTTTGGTGTAGGGTGGCCAGCTTGAGCAAAGGAAAAAGGATATGCAATACTTGGAACAAACTTATACTAAAAATTATTTGTTGTTTATCTGAAGTTCGCATTTAACTGGGCATCCTATATTTTATCTGATAATCCTATCTGGGGGCACCTGTGTTATGGGAGGCGGGAGGCCGAGGGTGGAAGAAGTTGGCTTCTGTTCACGCCCGTCGAGACTGCACCCACTGTTAAGGAAGCAGACTCGTCTATTTCCTTTCCCAGTAAGTATATGCCTATTTTATTTTTAAGCTTAGAGAATGGGCATCTTGGAATGAAAACTCTGCCAGGACACTTTTCTTAAAATTTTTAAAATAAATATTTAACAGGAAAAATAAAAATGGAGTCTACCCACTTTATTCAAGGTCAAAAATTCTAAACTTGGGCTTCCCTGGTGGCGTAGTGGTTGAGAGTCCGCCTGCCGATGCAGGGGATGTGGGTTCGTGCCCTGGTCCGGGAAGATCCCACATGCCGAGGAGCAGCTGGGCCCGTGAGCCATGGCCGCTGGACCTGTGCGTACAATGCCTGTGCTCCGCAACGGGAGAGGCCACAACAGTGAGAGGCCCGCATACAGCAAACAACAACAACAACAACAAAAAAAAATGCTAAACTTTATAGAAATTAGAGACCAGAACAATGAATCCTACAACAAGGAGAAACCAGCTATTCAACTGATCAAAATGATAGAAGTTCTTCTATATCAGCTCTCCCAGGAAGGACGTGACAGGTATTATCAGCAGGAGTTATATTTTTCTACTGTCCTCAAAGTTTCTATGACACAGGAAAGCAAATGGAGTCAAGGTTCCCATCACCTTTTCTATAACACTATAGGCTTTTTTTTTTTTTAATAAATGTCCCCTTGAACTTTACATTCCTTATTTTGGAATTGCATTTAATATCACTCTATGATTTAAGGAGATGATCTGCAAATCAAGCCAATCTGATGACACAAGTTGGGCTCCCTGTGATTTCTTGACACAAAACAGGTCAGGATCTACAACTGAACATAGAAAGAAAAACGATTTATATTTTGTCCAATTAGTGCATATATGACCTTTGTGTAAAAGGAACATGGCCTTGGGTGAAAGGACTCTCACTGATTTATCCCACTTTTAATCCAAGTAAGGTACCAACACATGTAGGATGCAGTAACTCACAGTCTCAAGATTGAATGCTGTTAAAATTTGCAACAAATTTAGTGTCAAATACGTCTTCACCCATAACAAGGAGGTCATTCTATTAGTGAGTAGGTCTGGGCTCCAAATTGGAAGTTCACTGTCCAGTTTTAATACTTCAGTGGAATCTAAGGCTTTGTGAGCGTGAATGACTGATTCAGTGCTGTCAGCGCATCTGTGTCTGAATTGAGATTAACATAAGGATGACGTGCAAGAAATAGGCACCCTTTAAGGATGAGTGAGTGTGTGTGTGTGTGTGTGTGTGTGTGTGCAAGAGAGAAAGAATCTGAGAGACTGAGTGAAAGCAATTCATTTATCAATGCTCAATTTTCCTCAATGTTAACCTGACTGCTCTCTCCTTTCGTACTTTATGATCTAGAAATAGGTTTGCTTTGAGTGGTAGGAAGTGCCAAAAATCCATCTACTACTCTGAATTTGTTGTGTCAAGAGATCTTTCTTGCCTTGCATTTATAGGAAGGGTAAGTGGAAAGCATTCTGGGGTCATGAGAGAACACCAGTGCGATTCGGCTGGGAAATACAGGGAGGGGCGTGGCCTGGATTCTGGCCCTGCTTCTGAAGTGCATTTGAAATAACTTAACGTGCTCAAGCGTTTTCTGAGGGGCAGGATTGTCCTGCAGAATAGATAAAATGGTCCAACTTCAAGTAGGTAGACAACTGTTTCAAAGAAAAATTTGGGGATGATTAGCCTTGGCAGTGTTCTGATGCTAAGCAGGGGTGGAGAGTCTAGTGCAGGGCTGAGCCCGGAGAGCACGGGCTGGGTTGAAGGGGAGAATTGCATCAGACGTGATGTTGCTTAATCAAGGTTAAAGCCTTAGCCTGTAACCAGGGTGAGCAAGAGCCAGTGAATCTGACAACAGAATTGCTATTTATCTCTCTCTAAAAAGGAAGGACTAGGAAAGGTGGGAGGAAGGAGGGGGGGACAAGCTTGGACTCTCTGTAGGTTATTTCTGAATAATGGAAATATTTTAAATTCTTGTTGTAATTAATCACATCTATGTTCTTTCAGAGAACAAAACTAAACGGCTGCATCATTAATGGCTTACTGTAAAAGTACAATCATGCAAATTTCACCTAGTCGCCTATTCATTCCAGGTGAAAACTCTAATGATAATAGTGAACATCCTGAATTTTTCCCAGGGGCCAGACATCACGCTCAGAGCTTTGCACACATTATTCTTCTCACACCACAGATGAGGAAACTGAGGCTTAGACGATCCAAGCGAATCGCCACATCTCAAAGTTTGTACACGGTGTAAACGGGATTTGAATCTCTGAGGTCTAACTCTAAAAGTTGTGTTCATAGCCATTACATTATACTTCTTCTCCTGCCCCTGTGCAACAGACACATCCTTGCAATCAGGAGCAGGTTTTCTTAAGGAACCAAAGGAGAGAAGAGCCAATTTAGCTGATAGGAGGAAAATTCTTTGTTCTTCAAAGAAACAGGTCTTTGAAGATCCCAGGTGGCTGAACGGAATAAACGGAGAGAGTGAGCTTATTTGATGCGGCGCCTGGTTTCCTGCCCTAGCGGATCAGCAGTGGGCCAGAGGCCAGTCCCTTGAAGACACAGACTGAGGACAGAGCCCGCAGGAAAGGAGCTCTTGGTCATTGCATTCTTAGTTGAGGTTGTGAAAAGCTGGGGCATTTGTAGGTGTCTCTAGATTTTAATGTTTGTCTTTGGGCAGATTGGGGATGCCAAGAGACATAATATGGAAATAGGGCTTTTCCAAATTTCTGGAGAAATTTGATGAGAATGCAGTATTCCCCTTGTAACAAAGGTTAGGTAGGGAAAAAACCCTCTTCCTTTTTCCAGTGGACCCAGATAACACTGAGCACTGACTACCGTGTGGTGGGCCCATCTGTAAGTGGGAAGGGCCAGACAGACCTGGCTTCCCACCCATGCGCTTCCACGCAGGCAGGCCCCTTAAGCCCCCAGACGCAATTTCCTTATCGATTCCGCGGGATGAGAATGCTGACCTTGCTGGGTTGCCGTGAGCATCGGAGATCATGTAAGATTGTACCTGGCACAGAGTAGGTACTTGATAAATGGTAGTTACCACAGGTGCAAAGTTTTTACTGGGTGGGTAGGAGAAGGCTAAACCAAGAGAGGAAAACATTTTAAAAGGCTGAAAAAAAAAAAAAGAGGGAGGGATGGGACCATGGCATCTGGTCCGTGAGCCCTGCTGCCGGCCCTCCCTAACTCTGTCCTTTCAACAAGCCATGTGTAGCTTGCGATGGATGAGACCCGGTGTCTGCAAAGACAAACCCGAGCCAGGAGGTGATGTAACATGGAATTACAGCCCGCATCTCCCTCTAATGAGCCAGCCTGCTCGTTAAGGACGCACTGATGTCAGGGGCCCAGATGGGGTGGTGCGTGCAGTTGTGCCCCTCGCCCCCTCACATGCAGGCGGGTGGTTGGAGCACACGAGCATGACTGCCAATATCACGGCTGGTTAGTTCCCGGCCCAGCACTGGGCGGGGTGGTGTGATGTATGCAGGAGGAGGTTGTCAAGGACAACCATGGGAGTCATGCAGCCTTCACGCTACCTGGGAAATGGACTCTTGCCAGCCAAGAATGCTCTCGAGAGTTCTCTGAGTGGAGGTGCTCTGGGAGTGAGAGCGGCTGGTCCCTCAAAGGGCTTGCCGCTCAGCTGGAAGACCACACACATACACCAATACACACATGTACTCTGCACACATGGCACACGTATGCATGCCACACACAGACCACACCTACATATCACACGTGTGTACACACACCACACACACCCTGCATGTATACCACACACATGTATACAATCACATGTACACAATCACATGCATACCTACCAGACAGGCCACAGACACATATACACACATATCACACAAATTTACATGTGCCACGTGTACCACACATCACACATGTTTATATACCACATGCACCAGACTCATGAACACACCACACTACACATACCACATGCATGCAGCACACACACATATCCATATATATCACACGTATACACACATCAACCCCACAGTCCTCACGCATCTATACCACACAGACACTGCACATGTACACAAACTGCCCCGCATCATACCCCCAACAGGTACACATTTGTGCTACTCCCCACAATTCCCTACGTACTACATACACACCACATCAATACATATCACACATATACACAAGCATATATACTCCATATCACACAAAAACACACTCACAGTACAGACTTGAATACACGTGCACACACCACAGGAACACCCCCCACAAAATGCACAGATGTATTCACACCACACACATGAAAACAGACTTCCACACACTACACATATACCCACACACTATACACACACACCATGCATACATGTCTCACACATGTACAGAGATCCTCCCACACCCCACATCACATGCATATTCACATACAAACATGAACACATATGCATCATCCAATCCACCCAAACATCACTCACACATACACATACCACACGTGTGTATATACATACATAACACATACATACATACATATACACAATACATACATAACACATCCAGCCGTACACAGCACACACATCCATACACACATTCAAACAACTCCACTCCACATACACACACAACACAAAATACACATGCCACATACCACGCAGTAGAAGAATTAGGGTGAGGGTCCCCAGAAACCAACTCTTAACTTAGATTTCTCTTATTCAGTCATAACTTTCTACCACTTTGGTTAAGTTGGGGAGAAGTTAAAGAAGACCCTTAAAGGTCCAAAGAACCTAAAAATAGAGACAGCTGTAACTAGAGCCTAAAACCCACACTGGCCAGTGTGGTAACGACAATGGCTTCCAAAGCACCACGGAATACTGAGGCTGGCCGTCTCAGACACATATTCCAGATGTGTCAGCCAGGTCACTCCGCTTGGAATGCCCATCTCCCTCCAACTTGCAAGTGCCTCTTTCCATCTATGAGTAGGAAAATAATACCAAGGAAAGGTATCGAGGAGGCGGCAGTGACCTGCCAAACAAGTCTCAGTTTACCTCCCATGGAAGCCCTTGATGCCACCATGAAGACTAAGTGATCCCTGATTTAAGATATTATTGCTTCCGTGTGGGCTTAAGCATAAAATTTCCCTGCCCGTGTGAATGCAATTCTCTGTTTAATACCCAATTATCCTGCCCATTGCCAGGCAGGAACTTGGACCCTGGGGAGTTCATCTGGGTGCATGTTAATTGCCTGACCAACTGAAAGAATTCTCTTGTTCAAAAACTTGGAAGAAATGACTCCAAATTCTAAAAGCAGGGAATTTTAGTGGCTATGTTCTGTTTCTGGGGCTAGTGGAGACTTTATTAAGGGTCACTCTCATTTCTAGACCCACATCTGACCACTGGGTTTGTGGTTCTAAGTTCATGGAATTTCAAAGTTAGAAGGGACCACACATATCATCCCAATGCAAACCCCGCCCATGACGTGAAAAGTTGGCGAGACTCTGATGTGGATGTACGGGCCTCGTGATGTCATCCATGTCAACTCTGCTGTCACATTTGCCTCCCTTTCTGCTGTTCTGGACACAGCTAGAAGTAGCTCCTGGACCACGTTCTGGCTCTTACAGTTATTTGTTGTCCAGGATTTTCTGTGTCCAAATGGCTGGGCCCTGTGACGTGAGAGCTTGAGAGCTTCCATACTGTGCATAAATGTAGTTATTATAATAAATCTGAAGTCAAATCCCATACTAACTTCCCCTAGCCAGCCCACATACTCCCATCTCACCATGCAATCAGCTGGCATATGGCTTAGGAAATATCAGCCACATACCAGTAAAAACAAGGCACAGTTAGGAAGCATATCTGCTGTCAAGAAACCATGCAATTAATTTCAAAGTAAAAAAGAATTGGATTATCTGTGCTGTGGCTTTCTTCATTAGCACAGGTTATTGGGAGAGTTTAGTAGTATAATTCCTTCCTACTTGAAGAAAGTGCTTATAATGTAATGATGGGGATCCCTCCCCTTGACGTTTATCCCGGGTGGAAGTTTGTAGGCGCTCATGTCTGGTACCTTTAGTTGACAGGTAAGGAGCAAAGTACCAGAAAAAAGTAACCTTGGTGGCCTAGACCATGCAAAAAACATCACCGAAGCCCTAACTATCGCCGCTCACCACGACCCCATGTGAACACGACATCTGCCACTCACAGCCACACTGGGGTTGAAGTTACACAGACGCTTGCTCTCCAGGAGTCAGTGGTCAGAGTCAGGCTGGCCAAGTGCTATCTGGCAGCGGAGTTAACAGAATCAAGCCATGCAGGAAGGAAACTGCAGGCAAGGGCTGGGAGTCAGCAAGAACAGCACGGAGGGGAGGCGATCCCCAAGATGAAAAGGGACACGGCCCTGTCCTCCACGTTGTCCTGCCTGCTGGCTGGGCTTGGCTCAAACTGGGGTCAGAAGACCGCCCGCAGGGAAATCACCTGAGGAGCTTACAAAGATGAAGATTCCCGGGTCCCTGCCACAGATCTGTTTAATCAGCATCTTTGGGATCCAGGCCCAGGAATATATATATATATTTTAACAAGTTCTCTGGGTGATTCTTAATACAATGAAATTCCAGACTCGCTGCTCTGGGCACATTGGGCAAACTCTGGCAGGGGACGTCCACCTGCCTATTAGGTGTGAATCCGCATGTGATGGCGGCAGGCTCCTCGTGGTGGGAGAGGGGCATGTCTTCACAAGCCCCCATATTCACCAGGATCAAATCCAAAATGGGTGTTAATGAGCATGTTCTTTTTGAGAAATGCCGTTTCAAAATCCCAAGCAGGCGATGGGCAATCTCTTAAGGCCGAATATAAGCAAAAATTTATTTCCTCAGAACTGGTAAGGGTGGAGCGACTGTCTTTTCTAGCTGCATGTGCTGAATTAGAACCTTGCAAAGCAAACGCAGTTCCCCGGGGGCCCTACGCATGATTTATTTCCGGATTTAATGAATGGCCACGTGCCTGGGTTAGTGGAAAATAACCCGCAGACCGGCTCATCCCTGAAGTGCAGCGGAAAAGCCTCTCTCGCTGAGGCCACTGAAGGATGCTGACCCATTTCCACAGCCTAATCTCCCCGCAAAGCAGGTGACACAGCGGTGGACCAGGTACACAGGCTGCCGCCTTTGCCTCTGAGAACACAGTTTCTCCACATCCTACGAAATGTCTATCGATCGGAGCGTGTAGCAGATGTCAACAGTGATTGTCGGAAGGGACGCTACTCAATATCACAAGGTCACGATGAGGAAAAAACCTCATAATTCACTATCCTGGTACACAAAGCACCAGGCATTGCTTTCTTCCTTCTTAATAGTATCTTTCCGTGGCTGCCCAGCGACTCTCTCTCCCTGTCACTGGCCTTGCCGTGGGATTTAGGTCTTACATTCGCTGTTATTTACCTGTTTCTCCCCTGGCTTAACTTTTCAGATTCTTGTCACAGCCAACACCTGCTTTATATGCTCTGGCCCTGCCGCAGCTTCGTCGCACAAAAGGCTGATTTAACTCCTCAAGAGAAAGCCGTTCTTTTATCAGCCCTGGGACTTTTCTGAATCGTCTTTTCTGCCTGTTCGGAGCACCATCTCTATACTGAAATAATGTTTATCTGTGCTTAATTGATTTAATAGGCACCTGCCTTGCAGATGTCCTGTCGGGCTTAATGAATTCATTAGTCTGTAAGGTTCTGTGACATTCAAGGAGGGAATGACGTCTGGTGGGCGCTGCTGCCCTAGCCCACACAGCACTCAGAGACAAATCACACAAAGCGCCCCACCTCCCCCTCCTTTCCCCCAATCCCCCGCCCCCCGACTTCAGGAAGGGCAGCCACCTTGATGGGAAGCAGGACAATTTTTAACAACACAGAATTATCTCCATCCATATGGCTGCTCCTACCCCAAATTACGACGTAGGCAAAATTCATATCCAGAGGTACCACTCTCTTATTCTTTTTGCATATATTCGCCCCTTGATTCATTCATTCTCTCCTGTCCTCCCACGTCTGTCCCTCCTTTCTCCCCATCCTTCACCCTCTGTCTCCCTCCTTCTCTAGGGAACGTTCCTTGCTTGCATCCTGATGTCAGAGAACCATCGGATAAACTGATTCACATTAAGAAATAAGCGACTAATAAGGTTAACATCCCTCAACAGCATGCATCTTTTAAGAGGAAAATCTTAAATCAAAGGGCAAAACAGATGACAATGGTGGAAATTCACACACCAGCACAGAGGTCAGCGAAAGTGGGGTTTTCATTGTTCTGAAGTCACAGTACTAGTTAACATCCTTCTGCCTTTTCATTAAGGTTAACAGAAGCCCCTGTTTCTTGGATCACACCTAACAGGTATCAATTTCATTCCATATATTCAGGAGGGTCAGAGATGCAATTCTTTGCTTTCCTTTTTTCTTTTTGAGCCTCCATTCCTCTGAGGATTGCAGAAATTGAATTTCAATTAATTTGGCTTCTCTGCTCCCAGCGTTCCCTGGGTTGCATCTAAATTTTGGAGCCTTCCATAGTGCCAGGTATTGGGAGGGGACATCTGGTCCTCAGGATCATTCTCCATCCATGCTGGCCTCCCCCGAGGTGTCTAACTTGCCATCTGGTCTTCAGTTATTGGTTCACCAGGGGGCTGCTGAGTCATCCCTTGTTCCTGACCACGCGACACCTTCACATCCAGCTCTCTCTCAGCTCTTTCCAGGACCTCTTTGGCAGGTAGGTGTTAACTGCTTCTGCCACCCAAGTCTGGGCCTCAGAAGAGGCTGTCCAAAACCTTGCCCCATTTCTTTGCCACTCACATGATTCCGAGCAGTGCTCCACACCACGGAGGGGTATGAGAATAGCTTTATCTCGTGGGATCACGTTGATTCCTGGGCTTTAGTTGGGAACCTGGATGCAGGTCCCTTCCTTCTCTAGGCAGAACCAACCAAGGTGTGTTAGGAGGGCGTCTGTCTTTCCTCCTCAATCCTGCATGTCTGGACCCCTGGAATGTTTCTCAGGGACCCACCAGCCTTTAAGTGCTTGGAGCTTTCTTCCGACTCCCTCCTCCCCATGGCTAATTAGTTACTCCTCTTTTCTCTAATTTTTGCTGTGTCATCCTTTTCTTGAGGTCAAAAATGCAAAATGACTGAAAAGAGGGACGATCCAAGGGATGCAAGTAAAACGTGGACAAAGAAGGATTTTATTCTAAACTATTCAGCAAACTATAAAATGCTGTGCTAGCCATTGGGAGGGTTATAAAGTATTACAGAGCATAGGTCTATCTGCAAGAAGCCTACACAAATAAATGTAATGCTAAATACCAATTCAGGAGTCAAATGAATTGATAAGGAAAGAAGAAGTCAGTTCATAATTGCCCCCCCTCCTTTTCCTTTTTTTCATTTTTCCCTTTCAAGGAATTAGGACTCTTCAGCTGCCAGTGGACATTTCTTAAAGTTAGAAGCCAAATAGAATACGGGTCAGACTCTATATCAACAAAGATGACTATAGCTCAAATCTGTGATTAGACTCGAAATAACAAAGCTTTACCATGGAATTTACTTACTTCGAGCCGTACTGGATACAAATGAATTCTAAGACTAAAGGATTTGAACAGCCCCCTTTAGAATTGTAATGTCATTTGCCTCTTTAAAGATCTATGAGTTTGGAGCCTTTATTGCTAATACTTTAAAAATTTAGAGCAGCAGCCACACAATTTGGGGACTGGGGTGAAAGGAGATGGTTGTACTAGTTAGGGTAAATAAGCCTAGGTCTTATAACAACCCCAAAGTCTCTGTGCCTGAACACAGTGAAGGTTACTTTTCACCCACCTTTGCAGTCCATTGTTCCCCAGAGTCATCTGGGGACCTAACCTCTGCCTTTAATGAGTGGCTCCCAAGTTCACCCTGGGTGTCGACACTGAGCCAACTAATGGGGTTGAGAGAGCACGCAAGTCATGCCGGATGTCCTAGGGGCCTGCCTCAGAGGTAATGACGTCACTTCTGCACATCTTTCACTGGCCAGAACTGTCACATGGCTCCATCTAATCAAAGAAGGCTGGGAAATGTCATCTAGCTGTGGACCCAGGAGAGAAAGGCAACAGGTTTGGTGAGCACATCGCAGCTTCTCTGCCATATTCGTAAGCAAAATTCTCTGACAGCACAAGGCTCCCAGTGACTAATGCTTTGTTAGCAAAGAACCAGAATTGTTTCATACATGAAGAGAGCTGGAGTGTCAGAGCAGCATGATGCTTCCGTGTGACCTCCCTTCCTTCTTCCCGCTCCTCCTTCCTCATCTCAGTCCGCCCTCCTTGGGAGGATAGATAGGCAAGGCTAGAGCCTGCATCTTTACATTTGCTGGTACCTTATAGGTTTCTTTAGAAAGCAGAGGCACTAGCAGTCAGAGCCCAGCATCTCCTGCAGATGTTCCTCAGTGCCTGACCCCAGATCAGAAAGCACAGCATATGAATCATCAGCGCTAATGAATGTCGGCCTCATCACTGGATGTTGGCAGAAGCTCAGAATAGCCCTGGAGAGAAAGCCGGGTAGCTATGCTGGGCAAGAGGGACCTAAAACCTACTGAGCATGTGGATGGAAGCCAGCCTGTGTCAGGAGGGTTCTCATGGGAGGTATTTTGGTCTTTCTTGTGCTGTTCAAGCCAAGCTCAGACTCCGTAAAGCACTCATTTTGCTGATTGAAAGGGAATCGTTCTGAGGCAGAAAATGTCAACAGCACTAGTAGGAATTCTGCTTTTGCTCTTTAGCATCTAAGTGGCTCTAAGGAAATGGATTAACTTGGTGTTTTCAGATGAAATAGTCTTCAGCTCCTGTCCTCAAACACATCATGTGTACAGGCAAGGCAGCCTTCTTCTGGAACGAGCCACCGCCTCAGGACAGAGGGCTGGCACCTCCCTAATGGCAGTGACATTCTGATCAATAGATCAAGCTTGAGGAGCTGGCTAGCTTGGGCAGCCATCTTCTTACATTACACACGCCTCAAAAAACCGGGGCCTGAGGAAAGGGACATTTGCCACTATGAGCTAAGCTTACAAAAAAGCAGAGAGGCTATTTAGTTCATGGTCCAGGGAGAAAGGCAGTCGTCACCCTAGAGTGGACACTGCGGACGGAAAATGGTGGAGAACTAACCTGGGCTTTTCTCCCAGCTTCAAGATGGGGGCATATTTGAAGCTGTAGGTGAGGAGAATGCATATATCTGATGGGGAACTTACAGCAGACAGGACTCTGTTGTTCTTTCCTCCATACTTCTAGTAAGTTCTAAAAGAGTAAGGTTTTGAATGTTCCTTCCTAGGGCCTTTTAGCTAAAAAAAAAATTCATCTTCAATTCATCTCTGCAGAATCAGGACGGATAGAGTTACAAAATTTGAAAGTATCTTCCTTCTGATGCTTCTGTACTCGTGGGCTTCACAAATATTCAGTCCAGCGAACTCTTTGGTGCTACATACAATCTCATAACCCTTTTGTTTACTATCGAGGGTCAAGCTCTTAATCATAGCTTTCCTCAGGGATGGCAATTGTACCGGCTGTTCATGCTAAGCCTCTCCTAGAACTCTGTCACCAACACCGTTTTCTACTGGAGTGAGGCCGGGGTCCTGAGGGCTTTTTTTCTGGTAGGATGGATCCTTGACCAATCCTGCCTAGCTAAGAAAATAAAATGAGAGCCTGGGTCTCAGTTGTGAAGTTACAGACAGTTACAGTTGAACGTTGATAAATGCAAAGTACACATTTTCCCATAACAGTCAACCTGCCGTGGAATTACATAATCACTCTTTTCCTGAGAATTTATGTTTCTGTAAAGAATCCTAACTGTCAAAAGCACATGGAACATGCTTTTGATTTCTCTAGTCATGGATTGGATCAGCCGGGTTTTGTTTTTTGGGTTTTTTTTTTTTTCAGATTACAAAACTAGAGACAAGGTTCCGTAACCACAGAAGGTCAAGGGGTTCTTTGTCATTTTGTTTTTTTCATTCTTTCTGTCATGCCCTCATCAATAACTTATTGTTAGAGATTTGCTATGGTCCTGGGGGTAAGTTATACAGGAGAGGAGAACCTAGTTGACAAAAGGTATTAAAGAGATATGGTGCTTTGAGATTCTTGCCTCTAAAGAATTAGAGGAATTGAGGGAATAATCAGGAATCATGGATTTGATTTCTGGAATGGGCCCTGAACCAATCAATGTAAGACTGTGCAGAGTCAGTCACCTATCTAAAGGTTTTCATTTCCCTATTCATATGAAAAATCCTTAGATGAAATGCACTAAAAATAAGCCAGATAGTATTTCTAGTCCTGAAGTCATCCTAACTGGTCTCTCCAGAATGGATATCGTCCTCAATGATAATCAGGTGATTTACTAAGATTAGAAGGGGAAATAAATCAGCTAAGTAATGCTTATGTCATTCACAAGAAACCAAAGTGAATATCAAGAGACATTATCAAGGTAGGTGTTCCTATACATGTATAGTGTTGGAAACCAGTAATGAAAGTAGATTGTAGATGCAGTTACCCACTAGAACACTTAAATGTGTCCTTATTTGACTGTGCAATCACATAGCCAAATATATTCAAGGGCGGTTTCCTTTATAAGAAAAAGAAAGTAAATGAAATGCTCAAAGATGACATTAGCTCACTTTTATGTTTGAAAACTTAATTGCACCCAAGTGAGAAAATACAAAATTAAAGTTCTCACTGCAACAATGGAGCCTTACAGCACCTTGCAACAAGGAGAGATTTTGCCACACATGTTGGAACTCAGTGTGATGTGGGCACTAAAACCTGGACTGGGGAACTGCCTGCAAATCTATTATTGCACCTTTCCTAGAGCTTGAAGGAAAGCTTTCTTTAGAGGTTATGCAAAGAGCCTTTATCTTGAGAGTTACACCCAGGAGTGCATCTTGGATTCCACCGATTGCAGGGGGTGACAGAAAGAAATTACCGTTTATTGATTGCCCTACTCCTGGATAGACGTGTGTATGAATTTTACCTAAAAATAATTTTGTCTTTCTCTGTCCCCTACACCTTGTCTACCAAGACAACCCCACTGATTCAGAAAGATGAGACAAAGCCTGTGTGAGTGTGTGGAAGTGAAGCCTCAGGCCCCATGGTCCTGCCACCAACCTTGTTAGGTTATTGGAGCCCATGAAGGACTAGAAAGGCACTTTCCAGTGCCGTAGTTGGGGTCCTGATCTGGTTCTTTCCTTTGCAGCCTCCTGGAGTCTTGAGGATGTCTGGGATAGCTTCTCCACACTCAAACCAGCCCAGAAGAGCCCAGGTTCCTCTCCCCTTTCTCTAGGACTGTCTCCTGAGCTCCTGAGCTGGGGCTATGGACCAACACCTTGGACTCTTATGTCTTTGTGAAACACACAAGAATCCGGAGAAGAGGAAGTAGAACTCAGTCTAGTGAAAGTTCAGAGATTTTTCACCTAAATTCCTCTTAATTCCTTTCCACTCTCCTCTAGGGCACACTTTAGGGGTAGAAGCGATAAAGAAGACAAACATGGCCTATGCCACCTCCACTGCCTGCTTGTAGATCATTCACTCATTTATTCAACAAATGCTAATTGAAAGTCTGCTATCGTGTTGTGCTAGTCTCTTCGGGATATTCCAAGATGATTGGACATGGTCCATTCCTTAAACTCATTGTGTAGTTTGAGAGATGATACATGCACAAACATCCGTAACATCAGCGTGAATGTGATGAGTGCAGTGGGAGAGACCCAAGTACCATGGGGGTTTGGGTTCCAGCGGAGGCTTCAGGGAGGGAAAGACGTGAGCTGGGCCTTGAAAGGGAAGAGCGTGATGCTCTGGCATGGCGAACCACAAGATGTCAGCGCCACTGATAGGATGACAGTAGATAAAGAGGGAAAACAGGGATTCATTTTTGGCGGAGGGCGATGGACAGTAAGGTAGCAGGTAGGAGGTGGGGAGAGAGAGGGAGATAATGCGACTGATTCCAGACATGTTGAGTGTGAAATTCCATTTGGACCTCCCAGTGGAGCTTTCCAGCAGACAAAAAGAGCAGAGCCTTGAGAAAGTTCAGACTTGGGATCATACGTGCACACAGAGGCCTGTTGAGCTATTGGATGTTGCCTAGAAACTGGAGCTAAGCAATTAACACTCTAAGCAACAGATACTAATGTCTTCATTACTTGCAGGCAGGCCCTATACCAACACGCAGGGAGAAATTCAGCTTTCTGTCTGTGGAGCTTCTGGAAAACTTAGAAACATGGGGAGACTCTTTGCTAGATCAGTGCAGTAAGGTTGGTCTTGGTAAGTGGCTACTGTTGGGGGCATTTTGGTGCAGTGATTCCTGTGACTAAAAACTGACTTGTCTCTTTAATCGGAAAAAAAAAAAAGTGCTGCACTTTCCTCCTCATTTAGAGCTGTTTTGAGGTTGATGTCATGAGTACTCCCTTTTTTTCCCTCTTGATATCTGGTAGACCCTGTCTTCTCAGAATGATGTAGACATGCGTTCAAGCCCTTCTGTGATTTGACCGGTGCTGTACTATTATAAGCACTATTGATCACACAATCCATTAGGGCACCAGTCACCATAAATAATTTATCTCTTCAGGCATGAGCTTGTCTCTGCCACAGATGCCATCAGCAAGAATCCCCTTCAGGAGGTCTGTGTTGGGGGAAAAAACAAACACACAAACAAACAAAAAACCAACAACTGCATTGCAAATGTAGTGTGAACACACAAGGCCCAGGGAGGGTTAAAAATAATGACTGAGCAAACCTCATGCCTGGAGACTGCATTCTACTGGGGGTGATCTGTCAGATAAAGAACAGATCTGAGGTTTTTCAGACCAGCGTTGCTCCCACAGAAAGCATGCCGTCCTGACAAATAGATATAAGCCTATCTTCCTAGCTGAGGGAAGCCGTTTAGGCAGTATATCAATATTTGCTGAATACACTAGAGCAGTGCTAGATGTTATAATTGCCGGGACTGGAGGGACCAAAGGAGGGGTAGGAAAGGGGAGCAAAAGAAATAGTAGACATGCTCGCATTGCTGTATAGACCTTAGAATTCTATTGGTCAAATAGGAAAGTATGTATGATTAAAACTCTAAGATCTCTGGCAAAAACCAACAAGAGAGTGCAAGAGCATTGGAGCTCAGATTGCACCTATAACTTGCTAAGGCCATACACCCATAACGGAATGCTCAGATTTTAGGCTTTAAGTAGGGCTGCAAAGGAGGAAGAGTCATACAGACAGAGAGGTGAGTAGGAAAGATACTGTCGTAGGGGAGGAGGATGGGTGTGCAAAAGTCTGCAGTTGGGAGCTCACGAATCATGGGTACCAGCAAACAGATGTCAGCAGGGGCAAAGATTTCACAGTGTAAAGCCAGAGAGTGACAAGTCAGGATGCTGGCAGGGGGCTGCTGGGTTATGGCCTTCCTACACAACATTGGAGTCAGAGGGGCCTGTTGTAAGGTAGACAAGACCTGGGGGAAAATCTTCATCGTTTTTCCCTTTTGGGTCCTTATTTCTTGAGCTTCCCAAGCCTTCCCTGCTACTGTAGGTCTTGCTGAGAAAAAATTATCATTAGGCTTCCTTATAATATGTTTATATATAACCCTTTGAATAAGCCAGAGTTGAGACAAGAAAACAGAGCTCAAGTCACATAGTTCAATAAAGGGAATGAACAGGGAACCTAGATACAAATAGACGGAAGAGCTGAAGAGCTAATAGGAGATGGTGAGGCAGAGACGCATAACAGCTAGAGCTGGAGGTATCAAGGAAGAAGAGCCTGGACTGTCCAGAGGACACTGGAGCCATGGCCAAGCTGCCTGGTGAGAGCTTGGACCACAAGGAAACACGGATACCACGAGAGATGCCGCCCAGGCAGAGAGAGAGGGATGGAAATACCCCAACTTCTCCCCTTCCTGTTAGGGCCTCCCTTTGGCCTCACCTGAATGGAAGCCACTTGGTATGGAAACCTAGGAAATGCCGTTTGTACATTTGTAGGTATCTGTAGGGAAAGTGTGGGAAATGACTGGCATTCCCTTGTCAGTATCTGCAGACGACTCTCAAAGAAAAGCAATGCCTGTCTTGCAAGTGGATTTATAATTGGTTGAATCAGGCAGCAAGGGAGGCACTATCTGCGGGCAAGATGTTCTTAGTGACTCTGCAATTAACACTACTCAGTCCACTGCCTGTCCTACTGCAGAGTAGCTGAAATCAGAATCGTTGCGTAGGTCTCTCCCAAGGTGTCTGAGATTCCTTCCACCATGACTGCCCTAAGGTTTGCTCTGGAGTGTCTGACCCAGGAAGGAAAGGGCTGCAGGCTCAGTGAAAGCAGAGTAGGAACTGATCAAAGTCTGTGGTTTCTGCTTCTCTGACTCAATCCCAGAGGCAAAGTCTGTGGTCCAGAAGTGTCTGCAGTCTCTCTTTCCTTGAAAAGCTCCTCTGCTGCCATTTCTGAGCCTCTCTTGCTCCTCAGAGACCTCACACACCCCAGAGGAGCACTCCTGACCTGTCTGAGTCTCTTAGGCTTGATGTGAGTAACAGATTAAACCATATAAAAGTTCTGCCAAGCATTCCAAGGCCCTATGGACACTCCTGGACACTGGGCCTCCCATAGAAATCCTGTCCCCAAGGAGATGTTACTTAGTAACCTGTAGGGGTTGTATGCCTTTACATTAAATAGCTGGAACTTATTTCAAGTGACGTTCATCACTAGGGATGCCAATAAGAGGACAGAGGGGCTCTGTTGTGTTTTATCCTGAGGAGTTAACGTTGATGTGTATATCACACTGATTTAATATAGTTCACTTAATGTGGAGTGATCAACCACAGGGCAGATGGCCCTATAGAGACAGGATCCCTGCCCTTATGCCAATTTAGTCAGGGCCAGGAAGAGGGTGTCAGGTACTTGCTGGTGGCAGGAGCTGCTACAAGCCCAGGACTCTGTAGGCAGAGCACTGATTTTTCGAGAGTAGGATATGATCACTGTGCTGTTCATCTGTTTGGTGCTAACGCTGCAATTTGCTGGTTCTTAAACAGAGCTTGACAAAATAGGCTTGTTGTGAAGCCAGGCAGCTAATTGTGCTGGTAATTAAAAATTGGCAGTACTGAGTTTGGCCCACGTTCCCTACCTCAAAACCTTCCAAATCAGCGTTTGCCTTTCATGAGGAGAAAAAACACCTGCTCTGTTTCCCCCACTCATTTCTTAGGACTTTCAAATACCACTTAGCTGCTGCTTTCACAGAGCCTGGAAGGATTTCTGGTATTTCATTCAGAAAGATCGCATGAGCACTGCAGTCAGCAGGGCTATATATAGGCAGGGCCGAGCAGAGGGCGACCTCCGAGAATGCTCGGAGGAGCCCGCGGCCTCATCTCACCCTCCTGCCGGGCTTCTTTGATGAAGGCACATTACGTTCAGATTTTCTGGCTCTGGAAAGCTCGAGTGTCCATTCCTGGAGGTTGGGGACCACGTGGCAGTCTGCAGCTCCCGGGCTTGTTAGCACACGCACACGCACTCAGTGATGATTGTCATCCTCCTATATTTATCCAGTTGCTGGTTCAGTGGCTCTGAGAAGTGTCTGGAAAACAACAAAGCTGCCTTCTCCTACTAGGCAAGCTGTCTGAACTCCAGGGACAGGCTCTAACGTCTCGTTTGCGTGTATGTGTGCGCGCACGCGCGCGCTCTCACACTCCCATGGGCGCACGCAGGCAGGAGCCGTGGTTCCCAGAGCTCCTGGGTCACTGGTAGATGCCCTCCATCTCCCCCAGCCAGCCTAGCGCTTACTATTCAGAAGCCTGCCGCTTTCATGCTCTAGCCAGGGCCCCCTGTCCTTGCTCACTCCCAGGTAGGTCTGACTGGCAAGGGCACTATGTGCGCAGTGCGGAAGGGGAGTTGGCCAGGCCTCTGGAGCAGGACCAATTGGCGCCAATAGCTGCAGTAAAGAAGGAGAACCTGGAAAGGTATCAGTGAGTGTCACAGCTGAAAGACATCCTTAATGTCATCTTCCCAAGACTGCTGTTTTGCAGGTGAGGAAGCTGAGGCTGAGACTAAGCAGCATTAGCTCTGGTCTCGAAGGCCTGCACTACTGAATCCCAGAGCAGTGACTTTCCACGGCCCTGTACCCAGCAGCTGGAACCTTGCTTCTCCAGTGGGCCATTCTTCACCAAACATCCTTCAGAATGGAAGGCCCAAAGACAACGTGCTAAAGACTGTTCACAAGTCTTAGTCAGGGAAGCCCACTGGTAGGTGACCCAAAGTGTGTTGGTGAGCAGTGCCTGGAGAGGTGATCGTACCTCAGGTCTCTGGCTTCTGCTGAGAGCCAGCTTCTAACATACCCTGTCACCGCTCTGCGCCTGAGCCACCGTCACATCCTGCTGCGCCCTCTGGCCACCTCCTGGGCACACCCTTTTACAATCACCACTTTACACGGTGTGGACAAGCTCGGCACCCATACCCACAGGGTGGTTCATTCTAGAAAGGTCCAAATAGATAGCTGCAAATAAATCTGGGCTTCTTTGCCATTCCTTAAAGCCTAACCCCTCATGATAACTTATCCAAGAGAAAAATAAATCCCATCCCCAAATCTTGAAGAGTGATGAAGATCTTTATTAAAGCTTTCTTTGATAGAGGTAAGAGTGACTCAGAAGTACCCATGACAAACTTGCTGCAAATCCCCTTCTCCATCCCTCTCTCCCCCAAGTCCCACAGCACATGGCAGCTACTCAAATTTCTCTCTTCCAAAATCTCCAGCCCAGGTTGCCTCTCTTGTCACTCTCGCTTTCCCCCTCTCTTGCTATCCTTCTTGGGTCCTGAACATTTATGGTTTTGGTTTTGGTTTTTGCTTCCTTCGGTGGCTCTATGTCTTTTCCTGTTTAGATCAAACTACTTCTCTTCACTTTGTCCCAATTGCCCTTTCTACCCATTTTCCTGACCAACACACCAGAGACCTAAGGACTGAGCAACTGAGATAACATCCTTCAAATGTGGGGAGAAGAATGGTTGTAAATTCTCATACATGGATTTTTTTTTATCTTTGCCACATGGAAAATCAAGTCAAATTGATCTTCAACTAGTTATTCTTGGTTGGGTTGCTCCACTATTGAATTCCTAAAGTGCTGGAAGTAATATAGTATTAATTAAATAAATCTAAATCTAAATCTGCTGCTTCATTATTTCAAATAGTCTGCTCCTGCCTCTCAGACACAGAAAATAGCCAGTTTCTCCCCTTGACAACCATGTTCTTAGGATGCCAGGATGGGTGTGTTCCCAGCTACCTAACTGCTGCCAGCTGGATTCATTATCTCCTTTTTCATAGGTTATGATCAAATCTTAAATAAATTGCAAAGAACAATAGACTTTTCAGTTACCTTCACTCCATGTGCAATGGATCTGCGTCCCTGTTTTATACGAACAAGAACTCATCAAAGAAGCAGCAACCAACATGCTCAAAGCACTCGACACAACTCCTGGCATTTGAGGGACTCTTTCTTCTCCCTCATAGGGTTCTGGTCTTGGACTATATGTTAGGAACTTTTTCCCTTTTGAAAGCCTTGGGAAGTAGCTTCAGCTCCTCTCTCACCCTGTTTACTCTTCCCTGGGGGCCAAGTCATACCTTGTCTGCTTGGCGACTTTGGAAGAACTGAGCATGAGAAACTCAGCCCTTTCTTCTCCTTTCTTTTTAAATCTCCCCATCTGAGGATGGGTGTGTTTTGCTCACCTCCTGCCTCATGAATGGCAGTCATGAGGGGTGCAGGGCCATGTGCTGCTATGGCCAGGTCTAAAGACCTAGCTCTCACTTTGTTTCAGTGGAGGGCCACAGTAGACACAGCTGATGCAGCTGTTTTGCTCTGTATGTATGTTCTGCAGGGCCAACCCTTCTTTGGGTGAGTTGTACCAATTTTAGATTTGGGGAAAAAGCATTAGGGAGTCTGACTATGGCCACAATGAAGACTTACTCTTCAATCCAGCTTTATCATTGGTAAAACATATTTTACAAATCATCTGTCTGATTTCTGCAACTGTTTCTCAGTAGCACTTGGGAAACCATAATATCTGCATTCAGTTCAATTAAACTACCAATTCTGTAAATACCCCAAGGGAGAGAGCACGGTAACTCATATCCTTATAATGAGTAAATCTGTATCATACAATTAACTCTTCCCAAGTGTCCACCATGGGTGAGTTTAAAGCCAAGAGAAACCGTAGGGCCATCTTAGATTAAGTTCCTAGAATGATATCAAGGGTGATGGTGGAGACCTCAAGCGCACCATCCAACTTACAGTAGATTTTTATCTCAATGGCTGGTAGACTATGAAACTGCCCCTCTCCTCCTGGTGAGCCTGGGATGCTTTGGTAGCAACACAGTGGTGTGGTAAGGTGGACCTCAGGACCAGTGCTTGAGTTCATCCTTTCTTCACCCCAACAATAAGACCTTGGGCTGGCTGTTTACATGCTTTTTCCCTTAGATTCCTTATTTGGGAAATTGGGACAGTACCTCTTAGGATCATTGTGGAGAACAAAATGAGAGAATTATGTAAAGATCTTAGAACAATACCTGGCAGGTAGTAAGAGCTCAATAAATGTTAGTGATCATTAGTCGCAGCAATAAAATATTTTTCTGTCACCAAAAATATCCCAGGAGGATGCATCTTTAGAATATGTCAATGGGAAAATGTGCTTTGCGTTTAAAATAATTTTGTTTTGCAAATATTTTAGGAGGAACACTGTTAAGTGAGAAACAGCTACATAGCTTTCTAGCAAATACAAATTGGAGTTTACTTGTTAAAAAATAGAAATCCCATTTTTATTGCTTTCTCTACCCACAACATCTCAAGGAACATTTCTTAGCTGCTTTTACCCAAAGACATATGTCAGACCTAAGATCTAGTGACAACTGCCTCCTGAAAGTCTTGACGTGGGGTCCTAAGTCGGGGCATTTCTAATTTTGAAATGAGCTGTGTGGTTCAAAAGCTCCACGCTTTCCAACAAGTAGATGATTGATAAGACTTTCTCGTTCACTGATCAAGCTTGGTAAAAAAGGAAAAACAGGAACTAAAAATACCCTTTGTGCTTGAACCAGGGGCACTGAAAGTAAAAAGAGACCCAGATTTACATATGTGATTACATAATTATATATTTAATTTGTAGTTTAGAGTAAAATTATCTTTTCAATCTAGGGATTTCTGTTGTCTCATCTCATAAACATGTAGCTGTTACTGCAACAGAGCAGAATGCCTCTTTGCCACTTTCTTTTTTTTTTAATTTAAAGTACTGTTCACTATATCAGCTAGGAATTTTACAACCCATAGAACTACCAAGAAAAAAAAAATTATTTGAAGGTCACATCCGCCTTCACATGAGTTTTCTGTAAAATTGAGATGACATTTTACATGTTAACTAAATAAAGGTGACATAATAAATGATGGTTGATTAGGTTCTATTCCTACCCTCCAATTGGAACGTCCAGGTGAGAGGCTCCTCGGATTACCTCTCCCTGAGTCATGCTCCGTCTTTTCATGCCAGGGGATCTACAGGTCATCTGATGCATTGTCATTCATTGTTGTACTTCTACTTGAACAAATTAAACAGTCACTAAGCTGAAGTTTATTCCGCAAGCAAAAAGTATCAAACTGGAAAAGTGGATTTAAACTCAGCATATGAGCTAGTGTGGAGAGTAATAAGAGCAAAACATTTCTCTCTTTTATTGCAAATCTTCCATTGGCACCTAAGAGATAGGAGTCTCAGATCTGAGAGCCTAAGCTAGTATCCTGGGGGAGGTGGCCATTAAATTCAAGACCCTCTTGCTAATTTACAAATTAAAGCCAAGGGTAAGGCAGGAAGTCATCATTTCATGAAGGAATGGGGTCCTAATCTTTATGTCCTTTTGGGACTTCAGGGCTTCCTGTGAGTGAGAACTCAGCGCCATATCAGGCATCCTACACATTGGAGGAAAACAAAATATGCCAGGCCAATTCTTTCTCCTGCATATGAATCTCAAGGAGGCAGGGAAGCAAGAGCAGCAGGTGCAGAAGCTGGCAGAGAAGCTGGCTAGGTGTTTGGTGGAGACACTGGTCTCAGGAGCAGTGAGAAGTTGGTCTCTGAGTGCAATGAGATGACCAGGGCTAGAGGAGCCACTGGGACCTGAGACTGTGCCCCCCAAGTCTCCAGGAGTCATGGCTATATGGTTGCTGACGCTTCCCTGCCTTTTTTTTTTTTTTTTACTTTCCTGTCTATTCTTACAATAAGCTCCTACCACCAAATGGGTCTGAGCCCCCTGAACCCAAGAGAATCAAGCACCAGACCACACTTTCTATCAAGAACCTGAGGACTAGGTGGCAAGTCAGTGTCCCCATAACATGTCAGGACTCCTACATAAAGAACCTGGTTCTTGACCCCAACAAATCCCCTGAACAGAATGTACTATTCTTTCTTCGCAGTGAGTGGAATAATAAAAATGCAAATCTCTATTCTTCCCCTGGATGTCAACAGACATTCCTTTTCTAGGGGGACATGACCTTTGAGTAATGATACAAAGTAGTATACTGTAGCTTAAATATTTTAAAAGGGAAGAATGTGGCTAATAATACCTAACATTTACTGTGTTAGCTCCACAGGCTCTGTACTGCATGCCGTGATCTAATCCTCACAATAGCCCTGTGAGATAGGTGCTAACTTGTCCCCTTTTTATATTTTAGTGACTAACCTGAAGCCACACAACTAGTAACTGGTAGAATTGGTATTCAAACTCTTTTTTTTTTTTGGTGTATAGTTGTTTTACAATGTTGCGTTAGTTTCTGCTGTACAACGAAGTGAATCAGCCATATGTATACATATATCCCCTCCCTCTTGCGCCTCCCTCCTACCCCCTTCTCATCCCACCCATCTAGGTCGTCAGAGAGCACCGAGCTGAGCTCCCTGTGCTATACAGCAGGTTCCCACTAGCTATCTGTTTTACACATGGTAGTGTATATATGCCAATCCTAATCTCCCAGTTGATCCCACCCTCCCCTTCTCCGCCATGTCAAACTCTATTTTTTATTGAAGTATAGTTGGTTTACAAAGTTGTATTAGTTTCAGGTGTACAGCACAGTGATTCAGTTATATATAATATATATATTGTATATATAATATATATATTCTTTTTCAGATTCTTTTCCCTTATAGGATATTGAGTATTGTCCCTGTGCTATACAGTAGGTCTTTGTTGTTTACCTATTTTATATATAGTAGTGTATGTATGTTAACCCCAACCCCTAGCTGATCTCTCTCCCCCTTTCCCCTCAAACTCATTTTTAACTCCAGAGCCTGAGGTCCTAACCAGAGTCCTGTCATAGGAGCAAACTCTCAAAAACACACTTCATGCAGTCTCTGGATGGCATTTTCTGTTCCCAGGACATCTTCCATTAGCAGGTCCAAGGAGAGCCCACACCTCACCTCTCTGGGAAACAACTGGTTCCTCTCAGTGTGTCTCCAGTGATACCCACACTGTCTGGTGGAATCACAAGGAATAACCTTCCTCTCTCAGCATGCTTTTGAACACTTTAACCTAGATTTTTAGAAGTCTCTGCTTTACCTGATTCTTGCCTCCCCACCCCCAGAGGAGAAGAGTGCTATAATATGATTTTATTAGATCAGAGAGATAAACCCAACATGTAGAGCAGCTGTAAGAGACCAGGTTGCTGTGGCCTTTTGTGGCGGTGAAACATTTCCAAAAATAAGAAAGTGAGTCCCATAACCAGGTCCCTAACTGTGTTTTTCCACAATGGCATCAGACAGAAGCTCTGCAAAATGTGATACAAAATGCGTTATCCGCCCCCAACGCTTATTCCCATTGACAGAAACACTAGCAAAAAACACACACCTCTGCTATGGTCAAATCAAGGAGCTCTCATCGATAAACCAGGGCCAGGGGCCTCAATCAACAGAACTGAATGGGAGAAGCCTGGTAATTCTCTCGATTGGGCACTTTGGGGACATTTTCATTCAGATGCTTATGTGAGTTTTACAGGATACTTCTTACGACCTCGGTGGGAGGCCAGTCAGAAGGAGGACAGTTTCCCAAGTCAATAACCACTTCCCAAGAAGGAAATACAGGGATTTTTTTTTCTCTTCTGGCCACAGATTCACAAATACACTTTTTTTTTTCAGTTGTTTGTAATGCGTAAAGGTCATCATTCCAACTTATGTATATAGCACTATATGTTTTCACAGAAATACGTTTGCTTTACTTACACCTTTATAGGAACACACCTCCTGCTTAAAAGAGTCAAACTGTGTCTTTGCTTCAGGGTCCTAAGTGAAAAATAGCACACAGAACAAGAGAGAAGAGGGAACCTCAGGGAAGGGGTGCGCAAGGAAGCGGTTTCAGAATCCCCTGGGGGATTTATTCAAAGTGCCTTTCCCCTGCTGTCTCTACCACCCCACACCCCAGGAGGAATCCTTACAGTTGAGCGCACATCCAACCTCTCAGATGTATCTAAGTGGGGAAAAATTTGGAGTCACTAGAATCCAAAACATATTCAACAGAACAATAACTATGTCCCTGAGAATGAAATCCTTTAGTAGCAGGTATGATCCTCAGTCCACAAATTAAGGAGTGCAAGCAATATTAAATCTGTAGTTCTAGAAATCAGCTAAATTCGAATTTCAGCCCCGATATTGCTGGGCTCATGAGAAAATATAATCTCCGTCACTCTGGTGAGCTCCCCTCCCTCCCTCAAGGTCACATCAGGTGTCCAGCACATTCTGCAGTGTGAAGGTGTCTGTGAAGGTAAAGTACTCTGGTATTTTCCACCTGTCCCATAGGTTTCCACGAAGACTTCATTGTCTTTGGTTGCAAGGGCTTTTCAGGACTCGTGGCACTTTGATGCTTCTGTTGACCTAAATCAAATAGACTGCCAGATACTTCTCCAGCAAAGATGGGTTTATTCGGGATCAACAGAGAATTGCAATTTGGGGTCTGCAACCATGATTCCCCAGCAAAAATGGAGAGAACTCTTTTATAGCGGAAAAGGAAGTTGGGAGGGATAGTACACAAAGAGTCCATGGATTTTCATTGGCTGAGTCCTTGCCAGGAAAAAATCATCTTTCTTCTTCCTGTCGGGCTCTGCTGTGGTCACAGAGCATGAGAGCTCCCTCTTCTGGTCTCTCAACTATTTCTTTTTTTAATTGAAGCATAGTTGGTTTACAGTGTTGTGCCAGTCTCTGCTGCACAGCAAAGTAATTCAGTTATACACACAGAGACATTCTTTTTCATATTCTTTTCCATTATGGTTTATCACAGGATACTGAATATAGTTTCCTGTGCTATACAGTAGGACCTTGCTGTTTATCCACTCTTGTTGTTTATCCTTGTTGTTTATTACAAATGTAATAGTTTGCATCTACCAACCCCAAACTCCCAGTCCCTCCCTCTCCCTTCCCTCCTCCCCCTTGGTAAGCACAAGTCTGTTCTCTATGTCTAGGAGTCTGTTTCTGTTTTGTAGATAGGTTTATTTGTGCCATATTTTAGATTTCACATTTAAGTGATATCATATGGCATTTGTCTTTCCCTCTCTGACTTACTTCACTTAGTATGATAATCTCTAGTTGCATCCATGTTGCTGCAAATGGCATTATTTCATTCTTTTCTGTGCCCGAGTAGTGTTCCACTGTATATATGTACCACATCTTCTTTATCCATTCATCCGTTGATGGACATTTAGGTTGTTTCCATGTTTTGGCTATTGTGAAGAGTGTTGCTATGAACATAGGGGTGCATGTATCTGTTTGAATTATAGTTTTGTACAGGTATGTCCCCGGTACTGGGACTGCTGGATCATATGGTAATTCTATTTTTAGTTTTCTGGGGAACCACCATACTGTTTTCCATAGTGGCTGCACCAACTTACATTCCCATCAACAGTGCAAGAGGGTTCCCTTTTCTCCACACCCTCTGCAGCATTTGTTGTTTGTAGACTTTTGTTTATTTGTTTGTAGACTTTTTGATGATGGCCATTCTGACCAGTGTTAGGTGGTGCCTCACTGTAGTTTTGATTTGCATTTCTCTAATAATTAGTGATGTGGAGCATCTTTTCATGTGCCTACTGGCCATCTGTATGTCTTCTTTGGAGAAATTTCTATTTAGGTCTTCTGCCCATTTTTGTATTGGGTTGTTTATTTTTTTGTTGTTGAGTCGTATGAGCTGTTTGTATATTTAGTGGTCTCCCAACTATTTTAATTCAGGTTTCTGTTTATTTATTTTTTTTACACTTTCAAGTCATACCTAAGACAGGAGAATCTCTTGGTGGCTTAGGGGTCCTGTCTGCCCAGGTAGCGTATACGGTGCCTCCTTTATGGCTTCTTGCAGCCTTCTCTTGCTCTAGTCCAAGGCCTCCCTCATCTCACGTCGGTACAGGGGTATTCTTTCCAGTCTGGGAAAGGCTCCTTTTCCTTGTGTTATCCTCTTTGCCTCTTCTCACAAACCCCCATGTGTTCTTTCTCAGCCAATCTTCTAAGTTATACTGCAGGCTCAGGCTTCAGGAAACAACACCCAGAAATTCTTGGAAGTTACTTCTTTCTGTCCTACTACATACCTCCCTTGAGGCACTGAAACACAGAATCAGCTCCAAGTTTGAGAGAAACATACAGAAAAGAAAAATCTATATAAATTAGTGACACAGAATATTATTCCATCATATTAGTATACCCTCTTCATTGGTGACTCCCAGCTGTAGTTTCCAAATATACCTTGAGAGAGATTTTGGGGCTGTTGCGAAAATCCTCCAAAACTTTCAAAATCACATTAATGCTGATGAAATTTAAATTTGAAAACATAACTAACGGTTCTGGTGAAAGAGCAGAGACTTAAGAGCTGGAGAAAGCATTTCTCCCATCTTTCCAATAAGAAAAAAGCTGGATCAACGTAAAACTAACAACTTTTCCTGAACCTATCAGAGAACTGATATTGCAGGCAAACAACTAACTTAAAACCAAGAAAAAGACAAAGGCCTGCAGGGAGAAATAAGATTCAAGTGTTTGCTCACCTGAGACAGATGCTGCCGAATGCCCTAAAAGCTGGTAAGAAGATTAAACTAGAAATGCTTAAAGAACTGCTAAAGGCCAAGTGTGGGCCAGCTCGAGAGTGTGAAGCCCCAGGGGGCTGCAGACATAGGAGGGTTCACACCATCTTTAGGTTTTTCTTCCAGGAACGTCAGGTACTCACTTAGGGTTCTCTTAGTGGAGAACCCTAAGAAAATGCCCTCGAAGGTGCTAGCTAGGTAAGGAGAATAGCAGCTACTGCCCAGACCTGCTACCCTGATACATCTCCTACATCTCCCCTAGGAATTACAGCAGACTTCTTGTGAGAAACTGTAGAATAGAAGCTATCTTCAATATGCTGAAAGGGGGGGGAATGTCAATCCAGAATTCTACATCCAGAAAAAAAATGTCCTTCTAAAGTATAGAAACAAAGACTTTCTCAGGCAAACAAAAATGCAAGGGCCTATCTACCAGCAGCAGACCCACGTTACAAGAAATGCTAAAGGACGTTCTTCAAGGTACAAATTTGTCACAGCACTGGACCTGCACCGAGAAATGAAGCGTGTCAGAAATAGAATAAATAAAAGGCTTATAAAATCATTTTTGTCTTATTTTAACTGCTCTAAAAATAACTGACCATTTAGAGCAACAAGATTAACAATGTATTATCGTAGTTCTAACATTGGTAAAAGTGAAATGTATGAGAACAATGGCACATCAGACGGAGAGAGAAATTGGGAATATATTGTTATAAGGTTCTGGAACTACATGTGTAACAGAATAATATTATTTGAAGGTAGATTTAGATTTTTTTAAATGTATATTGTAAACCCTATGTCAACCAATAAAAACATTTTTAAATGTTGAACTAAACCCAGGGAAGGCAGAAAAGGAGGCAAAAAGAAATAAGTGAAAGAAATAGAAAATAGCTAGTAAGACGATAGATTTTAATCCAACCATACCAATAACTATCTTTAATGTGAACAATGTAAACACACCAGTTGAAAGACAGAAGTGATCAGAATTGACTAAAAATAAAACAAGATCCAAGTATATGCAGTCTATGAGAAACCCACTTGAAATATAGAGGCATATTTAGGTTAAAAATAAAAGAATGGAGAAAGATATATCATGCAAACACAAAGTATTTACATTAATTTTAGACAAGGTAGACTTCATAACTGGAAATACTTTCAGAGATAAAGAGGATATTACATTATGAAAAAGGTCAATTCTCCAACAAAATATAACAATCTTAAATGTGTATGCACCCAACAATAGAGCTTTAAAATACATGAGGCAAAAATTGGTAGATTATCTTAAAGGAGAAATAGGCAAACCTACAATTTTAGGTGGAGACTTCAACAGTCCTCTCTCAGAAACTGTTAGAACAAATAGGCAGAAAGTCAGTGAGGATACAGATGACCTAAATAACATCATCAACCAACTTGTCCCATTTGACAGTTATAGAGCACTGAATCTAGTGCCTTCTTCTCAAGTGCACAGAGAGTATTCTCAAACATATCCTTTTAACACTTAAAAAGACTAGGAAATATATAAAGTATATTCTCAAACTATAAAGGAATTAAACTAGAAATCAATAATAGAAAGGTATCTGGTAAATACCCAAATATTTGGAAATTAGGTAACACATTTCTAAGTAATCCATGGGTCAAAGAGTAAGCCTCCAAGGAAATTTTAAAATATTCTGAACTAAATGAAAATAAAAATAAAACATATCAAATTTTGTAGGATGCAGCTAACGTGTCTTTAGACAGAAATTTATAGCATTAAATACTGATATCAGAAAAGAGCTACAGAATGATCTGAATTTAATAACCTAAGCTTCCAATTTAAGAAATTAGAGAGGAACAAATTAAGTTTAAAGCAAGCAGATGAAAGGAAAAAATAGAAAACAGAAATCAATGAAATTGAAAAAAAACCCAAAAACCCAGTACATTAAATCAACAAAACCAAAAGCTGATTCTTTGATAAAGTCATGAAATTCATAAGCCCCTCATCAGGCTGACCAAGAAAAAGAGAAAGACATAACCCACCTATATCAGGAATGAAAAAGGACATCACTACTGACCTCACAGGCACTAAAAGCATAATAAGGGAATACTATAAACAGCTTTATGTTCATAAATTCAACTTAGATAAAATGGACCAATTTCTTGAAAAACCAAAACCACTAAAACTCACTGAAGAAGAAGCACTTAAATTGAATAGTCCTATATCTATTAAAGAAATTGAATTTGTAGCTCCAAAAATTCCAAAAAGAAAACCCAGGTGGTTTCACTAGTGAATTCCACAAAACATTTAAGGAAGAAATAATGTCAATTATACACACTATATTCCAGAATATAGAAGAGGAGGTAATATTTCCCAACTCATTTTATGAGATCAGCATTATCCTGAGGCTTGAACCAAACTGTATATTGCAAGAAAATAAAACTACAGACCAAGATACTTCATAAATGTAAAGGGAAGCTTCTCAATGAAATATTAGCAAATTGAATCTAGCAATACATTAAAAAGATAATACATTAACAATTGGGATTTATCCCAGATCCCAAGGCTAGCTCAAATTCAAAATTCAATCAGCAGAATCTACTGTATTAACAGCCTAAAAAATACACACACACACACACACACACACACACACACACACACACACACTTATCTCAATAGGAGTAAAAACAAAATTCTACATCCATTCATTATAAAACTCTAGAAAAACTAGGAATAGAAGAGAATTTAATCTTATATAGGGAATTTATGAAAAATCTACAGCTAACGTCATATTTAAGAGTAAGATACTGAATGCTTACCCCCTAGTTTAGGAATAAGGCAAGAATATTCAATCTCCCTATACCTATTCAACATCATGCTGGAAGTGATAGCCCATGAAATAAGCTAAGAAAAATAAATAAAAGGCATACAGACTTGAAAGGAAAGAGATAAGACTGTCATTATTTGAAGACAACATGATTGTTAATGTAGAGAATTCCAAAGATCTACAAAGACACTCCTGGAACAAATAAGTAAGTTTTAAAAGGTCAATATACAAAAGCCAATCATATTCCTATATTCTGGCAATGAATAATAGGAATTTGATATTAAGAAACAATACCACTTACAATTACACCAAAAAAGTTAAGAAGTTAGGTATAAATCTAACAAAATATGTGCAAGATCTGTAAGCTGAAAACCGTACTGATGAAAGATAGTAAAGAAAATCTAAATATATTGAGATACACTATGTTCATGGTTTAGAAGCTTCACGATTATTAAGGTGTCATTTCTCCCCAAATTAAAATACAGATTCAGTGCAATCACAAGCAAAATCCCAGTAAGCATTCTACAGATGGTAAGCCAATTCTAAAATTGATATGGAAAGGTAAAGGACCTAGAATAGCCAAAACAATTGTGAAAGAGAAAGAAGTTGGAGGACTCACACTGTAGGATTTCAAGACATACTATAAATCTACAGTAATCAAGACTGTGTTGTATTGGCTAAAGGATCGACGCAGAGAAGAATGGAAGTGAAAGGTAATTCATAAATAGACCCATAGAAATATAGTCTACTGAGTTTTGACAAAGGTGCCAAGGCAATGCAATGGATATAGGAGAGTCTTTTCAAAAAAACGATGCTGGAACAAATGGACACCCATTGGCAAAAAAATAAACCTCTACATATACTGAACAAAAAAGTTAACTCAAGATGGATCATAAACCTAAGTGAAAAACTTAAGTGTAAAATGATAAAACACCTAACACAAAACATAGCAGAAAGTTTGTAGGACCTTGGGTTTGGCAATGAGTTTTTAGATTTGACACCAAAAGCACAATCCATAAAAGAAAAAAATTAATGAATTGGACTTTATTAAATCTTAAATCTTTGCTCTGCCAAAGATACAGTTAAGAAAATGAAAAGACAAGGTAGTCTGGGAAAAAATTTTTACAAATCACATATTTCACAAAAATTTGTATCCAGAATTGGTTAAAACTCAACAATAAGAAAAGAAACAACCCAATTTGTAAAATGGGCAAAAGACCTGAGCAGACATTTCACCAAAGAAAATATCAATGGCAAATAAGCATATGAAAGATGTTCAACATCATTTGTTACCAGGAAAATGCAAATGATAACCATGATGTGATAGCACCGCATACTTATTAGAATTGCTAAAATCAAAAAACCTGACAGTACCAAATACTGGTGAAGATGCAGATCAACAGGAACTTTCATTCCTTGCAGTTGAACATGCAAAATAGCAGAACTATGCTGGAAGACAGTTTGGTCATTTCTTATAAAGTTGAACATATACTTGCAACATGATCCAGAAATCTCATTCCTAAGTATTTCGACTCCAAATGAGTTTAAAAACTTATGTTCACACAAAAAAAACTATATAAGAATGTCTATAATAACTTTATTCAAAGTCACCCATACTGAAAACAACCAAGATGTTCTTCAAACGAGTAATGGATAAATGAATTTGATATAGCCACACAATGGACTATTACTCAGCCATAGGAATGAATGTGCTTTTAACTCACACAATAATGATGAATCTTAAATGCATTCTGTAAGTGAAAGAAGTCAGACTCAAAAGGCTACATATTGTATGATTACATCTTTATGAAATTATTGAAAAGGCACATCTATAGGGATAGAAAACAGGTCAGTGGTTGCCAGGGGTTGGGGGAAAAGGGAGAGGTTTTCTACAAAGGGGCTGTACTGGATAATTTTTAGGGTGATGGGATGCTCTACATGGTACTGGGGTGGTAGAAACATGACTCTATGCATTTGTCAAACTCCATATAACTGTGCACTACAAAGTGTGAACTATACTACATGCACATTGAAAAACAGGATGTCCAGGAGATCCTTATTGGGATAAGGAATGCAGAAAAATACTATTTGCTGAGTAACAACTATTAAAGTATGTCGAAGAGTAGAAAAAAAAAAAACCAGCAAGAAATATAGTGTCATGACTTCAAAAATGTTGGTGCACAATCTCTTCACTTTTGTCCACTGCCAGCGATGCATGAATGCTGTGTTAATGGAAGCTCCTAGGAGCAAGGCCTGTGTTTGTTTGCCTCCCTCTACAGGTGGGTGGGTTGCGGTACAGTCCTCCAACACGAGTAATCTACACATACCCCTTTTAAGAGTAAAACTTCTTATGGGTTGTCAACTCATAATGTTGATGTCTTTTACCATCTTGTCTTTTTCTTTAACGTTTTTATTGGACTATAATTGCTTTACAATGGTGTGTTAGTTTCTGCTATATAACAGTGAGTCAGTTATACATATACATATATCCCCATATATCTTTCCTCTTGCGTCTTACTCCCTCCCACCCTCCCTATGCCACCCTTCTAGCTGGTCACAAAGCAACGAGCTGATCTCCCTGTGCTATGCAACTGCTTCCCACTAGCTATCTATTTTACATTTGGTAGTGTTTGGAGGTCCACATACACACTACCCCTCTCTCACTTTGTCCCAGCTTACCCTTCTCCCTCCCTGTGTCCTCAAGTCCATTCTCTAGTAGGTCTGCATCTTTATTCCCGTCTTGCCCCTAGGTTCTTCATAACCTTTTTTTTTTTTTTTTTTAGATTCCATATACATGTGTTAGCATACGGTATTTGTTTTTCTCTTTCTGACTTACTTCACTCTGTGTGACAGACTCTAGGTCTATCCACCTCACTACAAATAACTCAATTTCGTTTCTTTTTATGGCTGAGTAATATTCCATTGTATATATATATATGCCACATCTTCTTTATCCATTCATCTGTCGTACCATCTTGTTTTAAGAATATGTATCAACATACAAATATATACATTTTTGTTTACAATTCATATACAGCTATGAAACCATAACAAAATTATAAATCAAACACAAAGAAAACTGTAGCCCCAATAAAGCTCAATCTAATAACATTAAATTGGTGAAACCAAATCACTGCTCACAATGTGGTTGGGTCTTCTGAGCTAAGCATCCCTGACTACCGTTAGGACTACTCAGTGTTCCTGCCATTACTTTCTCTGCAAACGATTACACAAACCTCCTTTTTTTACAGCCTACCTGACATCATGTAAGATGGCTTGAAGAGGCTGGAATCACTTCCCACAAGAACACCGTCATAACTAGTACTAGACTCTGTGTAATTATCCTATTTCCATCTGCCCCTAACCTGTGATAAACGAAATTTAATTCGAAATTTAAACTTGGTCCTCGTCCTCTGAGGACCTTAAGTGCGAAGACATCACGAGGATGCAGATGGACATGATTTGTCTGTGTTTGAGGAGAAAAGACTATTGGCGATCATGAGGGAAGGCTCTGCTCTCTTTGCCCCGAGTCTCTGCCTGCTCTAGAAGGCCCTGACGAGAGGAAGGTGCAAACACCACACTTAGGTGGGATTTCAAAATCTGGTACCACTACACTGATCTGCTGTGAACGATTTGCAACTCCCTAAGATTACAGTAATGTTTTCTATTGTGCTTTCAAGATCGAAAAAAGTCACTCATAAGTGGGCAGCACTCATAACTCAACAATTTGAACAGAAAATTTTTAAAAATTGACACCTGATTCTATTGATTACCTGTGATTTGGAGAAATTCATGCCACAACAACGAATAGTCAAGTGTTAATTCTGGAGTAATTTTTGCTATATGTCATACGAAAATAAAACATGTCTTTTAATTTTTGCAGTGTTGTGGCCAGCTTTTATTTGAGTCTGTCAGATAGCAAGTTAGGGGCTGGACTAGGGCTGCGTCAGAGAAAGACGCTGACGGGCATATTTTTCTGTAGTGCTGAATGTGGCTCCTGGTTGGGCAGCTCAACAGACAAAAGAGTCAGCGACCTCCCTTCTCCCTTCCTGCCCTGCATGTGCTCCCAACACCACGCCTGAGAAACAGCTGCAGGAAAGTGGATACGTGTGTGGGTGATGGAGCCAGAGGCTGGCAGCCATGCTCACCAGCCATATTGTCCTTGGGCAAATCACCAGCAGCTCTGGGCTTTCATCCTCTCATCAGGAAAGTAATGGTAATAATGATGAGGTTCAAGTGAGGAGACGCATGTAACATCCTGAGAGAAAAGCTTGATACTAGGACATACTCTATAAACGTTAGCTGTTACTATTGTCACAGTTAACACTTTGGGTTGGAATCACCCATTTCCACCCTTTGCTTTAAACTTAACTGGTCTATGAGTTCTGGGAGGGCAGGGACCATAACTCCTTCCCCTTTGTACCTACGGCCCCACGCACACAGCACTCAATCAAGGTGTTTTGAACTGAAGAGAGGGAACAGAACTGGAAAATTGTTTGAGAAAGCAAAGAGATTGCAACCAAGCAAGGGACAGAAATGAGTAATTTTCACTTTGGAGTGGAGGATAGTAATGGCTGTGTGCTACCTTAGAGTCAACCGCTGTACCAACGTAACTTCATCTCAATGCATTTAACACAATTTTTCTCACAGTGCCTTTCGGTAGACTACTGGAAGCGGTTCTGTAACTAAAGGTTGTTTTGTTTTCTCTGCTGCAAAATAGACCTGAATGCTAATAAGTAAACCAGTTTTCAAAAAGTCTTATCCTAAGGCGCTGGAAATGATTTCGATTTGAGTGTTGGTTATATATTACATATCTACAATCTTACAATTTGCACACTTTACTACATATGTTATATCTCCAAACAAAATCTTGAAAGGCCCTTTGCCTATCAATAGCAATTCCATCTGACACATGTTTACAAGATCACCGTTGCTACCCTGACAGTCCTTTCCTTGATACCTCCCAAAGGCATCCTGTGTATACATGGCATATACAATTACGGGAAATCTCCTGTCACTCACTATGAATAGGCATAGTCCTCAAGGATTCAAAACACTGAAGCCAACACAGCCCACATACTAGGAACATACTGACGCTAGCAAGCCAACCGATTAAGCTTTTCAGACAAGGATTGCAGTTTCCACACACAAGCAAGTATCAATTTCTTGGTTCCTAGGAGGGCATGTGAAATTTTATTAAAGTCAGATATAATTCATGGGTTTATTTTTTCTCCTCAACAGTAAACATGTTTTAATAATAAGAGGCAACTGATCTTGACGGCATTAATACGAATAAATGCCTAAGCAGGATTTGGACATGAAAATAAGGATAGTTCACCTTTGAAAAACATAGATTAGGAAGAGTTTTCATGTGGAGAAGTAAGTTCTGGCAATTTTTCTCCTTAATACGTGAATTTAATTTATAAACAAAGTTTGTACCTCTTAGAGATGAAAGAACAGTTTCCATTGCATCCATGTAGGACCACTGCTAGCATATATGCAAATTAGAAAAAGGCACACATGTGAAGTCTGGGGCACAGCTTGGTGAACAGGAATAAGGGATGGATTTCAAGCCCTACCTTCCTCTACCAGGCAGCTCTGCACGGGAATAATTGCACGATATTTTCGGCAGCCCGAGTCTGGGCAGTGGTGGCTCTAATGGAATGCTTGAGGGTGGTTTTTAATCCTCTCTCTCCGCAATTATTTGATAAGAACAATAATCTTTTTATCTCATGTAAAATGTGGCTCCAAGTTGCCCACCTGCCCCCTTCCAATCAGAACACTGACCTTAAGTTCTTCCTAAAGAGAAATTCTGGACCCACTACTAAACTGTGGAAATGATACATTTTCCATCCTGTTCTCCTCTGATTTCAATCTACCCTGCTGGAAAGGTCTTGTTGATATTTTCCAAGTTGCCTTTTTCGTTATACTTTCCATTTCCTGATCACGCCCTAGCCCCTTATTTTTGTAACCGTGGATTTTTCTCATGGCTTAAAATTTTTTGTAGGGGGAAACTGAAACCAGGCATGCATTTAAATATCTTACAGTCGATCACGTCTCAGTTCGTACCTTAACTGACCTGACAACGGCTCTTAACCCCGCTGATCACTTTGTCCTTTGGAAGCAGTTTCTTCATTTGGCTTCTAGGACACAGCTCTTTGGATTCTCCTCCCATGCTGGCTGCTCCTTCTCTGTCTCCTGCACTGATTCCTCTTCATATTCCTGATTTCCACATGTTGACTGACATCCATAAACCATCCTCTCCTCTGTTCCGTCTACACCATTGACTCAGAGATCTCACCTGGCCTGTGGCTTTACATGCCATCTATCCCGGCCAACTCCTAAGTTTATATTTTCCTCAACCTCTGCCCTGAACTCTAGACTCACATTTAACTGCCTCCTCAACATGTCCATCTGGATGTTTAAAGGCATCTCAAACTTGACATACCCCAAAGCAAACTATTTTCTCCCTCACCCCCAGGGGCACTTCCCACAGTCTTTTTCACCGGGGCAAATGGTACCTCCTTCTTTAGTTGCTCATACGGAACACCTTGGACTCATCCTTGGCTCATCTTTTCCTCTCACTCCCCACATCAGCAATATCAGCTGGCTCCAGATTTGAATATGTCTGGAATTGGACTACTTCGCACCACCAGATACCACTCAGGTGGAAGTCAGCATCACCTCTTGGCCCGGATTATTGCAAGTCTTCTAATTCACTTCCCTGCCTCTGCCCTTCCTCTCCTCCCCACTCTCCAACCAGAGTCAATTTTCTTCAGTACAGTCAGAATGATCCTAAATGAACCTACGTGAGATCGTGTCTCTCCTCTGCATGATGTGCCCCACCTCCCAGAGTGAAACCCGAAGAGCTTGAAAGGGCCTGGAAGGCTCTATATGGGTAGGCTGTATTTCTGGGTATCTCTCAAGCCTCACTGTCCTTTGGGACCTTCTTTGAACATGCCAGACTTGCTTCCACCTCCAGGTCTTTGTACCTGCTGTTCTTTCATCCTTCAGATGTCCTCACATGTGCTTTCTCAACTCCTTGAGTCTCTGCTCATGTGTCATCTTATCAGATAGGCCTTCCCTCACACACTATATTAAGTAACACCACACTCCTATAACCCTCTCTGTCCCCTTTACCCTGCGTTATTTTCCTTCATAGAACTTCACAGTACTTCTCTCCATTGTATGTGCGTGTGTCTGGATATATACATTTGTATATATTGTACATATAGTATATTTATATTTCTTTCTATATTTGTGTATATATATGTGTGTGTGTGTGTTTGATCATTGTCTGTCTTCACCACCAAGAATGAGGTAAGCTCTATGATAGAAAGCATTTTGTTTCATTCATTGTTACAGCTCCAGTACCTAGCATGTAGCAGGTGTTCAATACATATTTGTTGAATGAATGTTGAATCAATCTAGTCAGTTTATACACTGGCTAAAACTTACATGCAATATATAAAATAAAAGGTATTAAAATTTTCCAGAATTGGACATCTTGAAAGGCATTGAAAGAAATACGGTATTTACCCTTGAAGCACATTGAAGCCATATAATGTCTGATGAATAGTGGACTGAAATCCACCATCTTTGTGCTCCGTGAGTAGACTGCCTAAAGGTCACTGGGCAGAACAGAGCTACTAACTAACATTACTTAACCGTTTGTTGGCCTTGTGCTGAATCACAAAATGTTAAATTTACTACATGTTTTTCATTTTTACCAATTGCTATTAAATTTTATTACTAAATACATGTTATATACCCAACTAAATGAGTATATTATGAATGCTGTGGTTCACTACTGCAGATGCTGAAGAATCCAGAATGATGCTTTATGAAGGAATATCCATCATTGAAGTCAGGAATTGTGTTCTATTTATCATCCTATTGCCAAAGCTAATTGTGTATGTTAAAGATTTCTTGATGTGAGCTCTTAGCATATTAAAGTATATTTACTGAAATTCAATACCTGATTCAAATGACGTATAATTTAAATATACTTATGAAAATCACAAGATAAATTTATTTAAAACAGGGCAAAACTAAGGAAAAAATTTTACTTAAAATACCACACTAATAGCTGGTCTACAAGTGTTCCTTGTAGACCAGAGAAGAGTGCAAATCTAAAATTTCCTATTTCCTTTCTTACATATTTTAGTGTTTGATCTTTATCTTTAAAATCAACCTAGAGTAGTAAAAATACAATATTAATCAGATTGTATATTTTGATGCCTGTGATTATAGAGGCCATGCACCAGGGTGGTTGGTGTGTGGGCTTTGGACTTTTATTGCCTGGATATGAATCTGGCTCCACCACCTCCTGGCTGTGAGTCTTGGGCAAACGATCTCATCCAAGTGTGTCTGTTTCCTTTTAAGGTTGTTGTGAGGAATAATAAGATGGTTACAGGTAAAACACTTAGAATAGTGTTAAGCACAGAGTAATCACTCAACAAATACTAGCTATTATTATTAGCTACATATAATGTAAATAAAGTTCTGCCATCACATTCCCCCTTTGTAGCTAATGGGCTGAATTAATCCAATTTGCACTAATTTGTTGAAAATATCCAAATAGTCTCACGTGAAATTACTCCTAAAGAAAGAATCTTTTATACAACAGAGGAATGCTTAGCACCTTCTTTAGATATGCCAGGTTCTCTCCAGGAATCTCCTGATCACATGTACTTCAGATGTCATAATCGGTACTCAGAGCCCTTAGAGATGTTTCCTGGGTTATTGCTTAGAAAAACCTCTGAGAAAAGCCATAGTAAACACTAGCTTCCAATGTGCTTCATTTTTTTTTGGCTGAGCTGAGTGGCTTGCAGGATCCTAGTTCCCCGACCAGGGATCGAACCCTGGCCCCAGGCAGTGGAAGTGCAGAGTCCTAATCACTGGACTGCCAGGGAATCCCCAAAGTGCTTCATTATTGAAACTTAATTTTGAGATCATGACAGAGTGTGATAATCCTGATTAGTTTACTAATTCTCTTCATTTTAGACTTTCTTCAGCTCTCTTACCCCCAACACCCATTACCATGTACACACACACACACACACACACACACACACACACACACACTCTTATATCTCACACACCACACTTAAAAATGAGCGAAAATGATTTGTTATATAAGTATATTGGCCTTAATGTATATGCTTTTGAATCCTGTTTTAGGGAAGATTGTATTTTAGTAAAGATTTGTATCCTTACCTTAACCTCCTTCCTAGCCTTATTAATTCTATGAGACATGGTAGACTAGTCTTATGCTGAATTTGAAATTGTTGGGTATGTTATGATTTAAGGTACTTCATTCATTCATTCATATTATGGATAGACAGGTAAAACATGGATAATTTTTTTCCTGATTGGATTTTCTTAATCGGTTTTAAAAAACTGAGGTGAAATTGACATAATGAACAATTAACCATTATAAAGTATACTATTCAGGGGTATTTAGTGTATTCCCAATCTGGTCAACCACCACCTCTCTCTAGTTTCAAACTTTCTTAACAGCTCAGAATAATACCCCATACCCCTTAAGTAATCACTCCACATTCCGTCCTTCCCTCATTCCCTGTTTTATGACTCTATGGTCTTGCCTATTCTAGTTATATCATATAAAAGGGATCATACAATATGTGAGTTTTTGTGTCTGGCTTCTTTTCCTTAACATAATGTTTTTAAGGTTCATCTAACTGTACCATGTGTCAGTACTTTACTCCTGTTTATTGTTGAACAAAATCCCACTGTATTTATATATCACAATCTATTTTTCCATTCATCCATTGACAGGCATTTGGGTGTTTCCACCTTTTGGCTTCTATGAATAATGCTGCTATAAACATTCATATACAAGCTTCTGTGTGGATATATGCTTTCATTTCTCTTGGGTGGAGTGGAATTGCTGGGTCATATGGCAACACTATGTTTGACTTTTTGAGGAACTGCCAAAATGTTTTCCACAGTGGCTGCATCATTGTACATTCCCACCGGCAACATACAAAGGTACATATTTTGTCATATCCTTGCCAATACTTATTTTCCATTTTTGTTGTTGTTGTTTTTTATTAAAGCCACACTACTGGGTATGAAGTAATCTCTCATTGTGGTTTTGATTTGCATTTTCTAATGACCAATGACATTGAACATCTTTTCATGTACTTATTGACCATTTGTATATCTTCTTTGGAGAAACATCTGTTCATGGCCATTTTTAGTTTTATTTTTTATTTATTTACTTATTTTTTTAAGAAGAAAAAAGAGAATTTTATTTGAGCCAAACTGAGGATTATAACACAGGCAGCAGACTCTCAGAAAGCTCTGAGAACTCTTCTGTCTGTTAGAAGGCATAGTCATATACATTTTTTAACATCTTTATTGGAGTATAATTGCTTTACAATGGTGTGTTAGTTTCTGCTTTATAAAAAAGTGAATCAGTTATACATATACATATATCCCCATATCTCTTCCCTCTTGCGACTCCCTCCCTCACACCCTCCCTATCCCACCCCCCTAGGTGGTCACAAAGCACTGAGTTGATCTCCCTGTGCTATGCGGCTGCTTCCCACTAGCTATCTATTTTACATTTGGTAGTGTATATATGTCCATGCCACTCTCTCATTTCGTCCCAGCTTACTCTTCCCCCTCCCCGTGTCCTCAAGTCCATTCTCTAGTAGCTCTGCGTCTTTATTCCCGTCTTGCCCCTGGGTTCTTCATAACCATTTTTCTTTTTAGATGCCATATATATGTGTTAGCATACGGTATTTGCTTTTCTCTTTCTGACTTATTTCACTCTGTATGACAGACTCTAGGTCCATCCACCTCACTACAAAAACTCAATTTCGTTTCTTTTCATGGCTGAGTAATATTCTGTAGTATATATGTGCCACATCTTCTTTATCCATTAATCTGTCGATGGACACTTAGATTGCTTACATGTCCTGGCTATTGTAAATAGAGCCTCAATGAACATTGTGGTACATGATTCTTTTTAAATTATGGTTTTCTCAGGGTATATGCCCAGTAGTGGGATTGCTGTGTTGTATGGTAGTTCTATTTTTAGTTTTTTAAGGAACCTCCATACTGTTTTCCATTGTGGCTGTATCAATTTACATTCCCACCAACAGTGCAAGAGGGTTCCCTTTTCTCCACACCTCTCCAGCATTTATTGTTTGTAGATTTTTTTTTATATTGTAAAATGTTTCAAAAATGTTTTTTCTTTCTTTTTAACATCTTTATTGGAGTATAATTGCTTTACAATGGTGTGTTAGTTTCTGCATTATAACAAACTGAATCAGTTATACATATACATATGTCCCCATATCTCTTCCCTCTTATGTCTCCCTCCCTCCCACCCTCCCTATCCCACCCCTCTAGGTGGTCACAAAGCACAGAGCTGATCTCCCTGTGCTATGTGGCTGCTTCCCATTGGTTATCTATTTTACGTTTGGTAGTGTATATATGTCCATGCCACTCTCTCACTTTGTCCCAGCTTACCCTTCCCCCTCCCCATGTCCTCAAGTCCATTCTCTAGTAGGTCTGTGTCTTTATTCCCATCTTGACCCTAGGTTCGTCAGAACTTTTTTTTTTTTTCTTATTCCATATATGTGTGTTAGCATACATGTATTTGTTTTTCTTTTTCTGACTTACTTCACTCTGTATGACAGATTCTAGGTCCATCCACCTCACTACAAATAACTCAATTTCGTTTCTTTTCATGGCTGAGTAATATTCTGTTGTATATACGTGCCACATCTTCTTTATCCATTCATCTGCTGATGGACACTTAGGTTGCTTCCATGTCCTGGCTATTGTAAACAGAGCTGCAATGAACATTTTGGTATGTGGCTCTTTTTGAATTATGGTTTTCTCAGGGTGTATGCCCAGTTGTGGGATTGTTGGGTCATATGGTAGTTCTATTTTTCATTTTTTAAGGAACCTCTGTACTGTTCTCCATAGTGGTTGTATCAATTTACATTCCCACCAACAGTGTATGAGGGTTCCCTTTTCTCCACACCCTCTCCAGCATTTATTGTTTGAAGATTTTTTGATGATGGCCATTCTGACCAGTGTGAGATGATATCTCATGGTAGTTTTGATTTGCATTTCTCTAATGATTAATGATGTTGAGCATTCTTTCATGTGTTTCCTGGCAATCTGTATATCTTCTTTGGAGAAATGTCTATTTAGGTCTTCTGCCCATTTTTGGATTGAGTTGTTTGTTTTTTTGATATTGAGCTGCATGAGCTGCTTATAAATTTTGGAGATTAATCCTTTGTCAGTTGATTCATTTGCAAATATTTTCTCCCATTCTGAGGGTTATCTTTTCATCTTGTTTATCGTTTCCTTTGCTGTGCAAAAGTTTTCAAGTTTCATTAGGTCCCATTTGTTTATTTTTGGTTTTGTTTCCATTTCTGTAGCAGGTGTGTCAAAAAGGATCTTGTTGTGACTTATGTCATAGAGTGTTCTGCCTATGTTTTCCTCTAAGAGTTTTATAGTGTCTGGCCTTACATTTAGGTCTTTAATCCATTTTGAGTTTATTTTTGTGTATGGCGTTAAGGAGTGTTCTAATTTTATTCTTTTACATGTAGCTGTCCAGTTTTCCCAGCACCACTTATTGAAGAGGATGTCTTTTCTCCATTGTACGCTCTTGCCTTCTTTATTAAAGATAAGTTGACCATATGTGCATGGGTTTATCTCTGGGCTTTCTATCCTGTTCCATTGATCTATATTTCTGTTTTTGTGCCAGTACCATACTGTCTTGATTACTGTAGCTTTGTAGTGTAGTCTGAAGTCAGGGAGCCTGATTCCTCCAGCTCCGCTTTTCTTTCTCGAGATTGCTTTGGCTATTCGGGGTCTTTAGTGTTTCCATACAAATAGTGAAATTTTTTGCTCTAGTTCTGTGAAAAATGCCAGTGGTAGTTTGATAGGGATTGCATTGAATCTGTGGATTGCTTTGGGTAGTAGAGTCATTTTCACAATGTTGATTCTTCCAATCCAAGAACATGGTATATCTCTCCAACTATTTGTATCATCCTTAATTTCTTTCATCAGTGTCTTATAATTTTCTGCATACAGGTCTTTTGTCTCCTTAAGTAGATTTATTCCTAGGTATTTTATTCTTTTTGTTGTAGTGGTAAATGGGAGTATTTTCTTAATTTCACTTTCAGATTTTTCATCATTAGTGTATAGGAATGCAAGAGATTTCTGTACATTAATTTTGTATCCTGCTACTTTACCAAATTCATTGATTAGCTCCAGGAATTTTCTGGTGGCATCTTTAGGATTCTCTATGTATACTATCATGTCATCTGCAAACAGTGACAGCTTTACTTCTTGACAGCTTTACTTTTCCAATTTGGATTCCTTTTATTTCTTTTTCTTCTCTGATTGCTGCAGGCCAAAACTTCCAAAACTATGTTGAATAATAGTGGTGAGAGTGGGCAATCTTGTCTTGCTCCTGATCTTAGTGGAAATGGTTTCAGTTTTTCACCATTGAGGACAATGTTGGCTGTGGGTTTGTCATATATGGCCTTTATTATGTTGAGGTAAGTTCCCTCTATGCCTACTTTCTGGAGGGTTTTTATCATAAATGGGTGTTGAATTTTGTTGAAGGCTTTCTCTGCATCTATAGATGATCATGTGGTTTTTCTCCTTCAATTTGTTAAGATGGTGTATCACATTGATTGATTTGTGTATACTGAAGAATCCTTGCATTCCTGGGATAAACCCCACTTGATCATGGTGTATGATCCTTTTACTGTGCTGTTGGATTCTGTTTGCTAGTATTTTGTTGAGGATTTTTGCACCTATATGCATCAGTGATATTGGCCTGTAGTTTTCTTTCTTTGTGACATCTTTGTCTGGTTTTGGTATCAGGGTGATGGTGGCCTCATAGAATCAGTTTGGGAGTGGTCCTCCTTCTGCTATATTTTGGAAGAGTTTGAGAAGGATTGGTGTTTGCTCTTCTCTAAATGTTTGATAGAATTCGCCTGTGAAGCCATCTGGTCCTGGGCTTTTGTTTGTTGGAAGTTTTTTAGTCACAGTTTCAATTTCAGTGCTTGTGATTGGTCTGTTTATATTTTTTGTTTCTTCCTGGTTCAGTCTTGGAAGCTTGTGCTTTTCTAAGAATTTGTCCATTTCTTCCAGGTTGTCCATTTTATTGGCATAGAGTTGCTTGTAGTAATCTCTCATGATCCTTTGTATTTCTGCAGTGTCAGTTGTTATTTCTTCTTTTTCATTTCTAATTCTATTGATTTGAGTCTTCTCCCTTTTTCTCTTGATGACTTTGGCTAATGGTTTATCAATTTTGTTTATCTTCTCAAAGAACCAGTTAGTTTTATTGATCTTTGCTATCGTTTCCTTCATTTCTTTTTCATTTATTTCTGATATGATCTTTATGATTTCTTTCCTTCTGCTAACTTTGGGGGTTTTTTGTTCTTTCTCTAATTGCTTTAGATGTAAGTTTAGGTTGTTTATCTGAGATGTTTCTTGTTTCTTGAGGTAGGATTGTATTGCTATAAACTTCCCTCTTAGAACTGTTTTGGCTGCATCCCATAGGTTTTGGGTCGTCGTGTTTTCATTCTCATTTGTCTCTAGGTATTTTTTGATTTCCTCTTTGATTTCTCCAGTCATCTCTTGGTTATTTAGTAGTGTATTGTTTAGCCTCCATGTGTTTGTATTTTTTTACAGATTTTTTTCCTTTAATTGATATCTAGTCTCATAGCGTTGTGGTCTGAAAAGATACTTGATACGTTTTCAATTTTCTTAAATTTACTGAGGCTTGATAAGTGACACAAGATATGATCTATCCTGGAGAACATTCCATGAGCACTTGAGAAGAAAGTGTATTCTGTTGTTTTTGGATGGAATGTCTTATAAATATCAATTAAGTCCATCTTGTTTAATGTATCATTTAAAAGCTTGTGGTTCCTTATTTCATTTTGGATGATCTGTTCATTGGTGAAAGTGGGGTGTTAAAGTCCCCTACTATGATTGTGTTACTGTCAATTTCTCCTTTTATGGCTGTTAGTATTTGCCTTATGTATTAAGGTGCTCCTATGTTGGCTGCATAAATATTTACAATTGTTATTGTAAAGGGATTGATCCCTTGATCATTACGTAGTGTCCTTCTTTGGCTCTTGTAATAGTCTTTGTTTTAAAGTCTATTTTGTCCGATATGAGAATTGATACTCCAGCTTTCTTTTGATTTCCATTTGCATGGAATATCTTTTTCCATCCCCTCACTTTCAGTTTGTATGTGTCCCTAGGCTTAAAGTGTGTCACTTGTAGACAGCATATATACGGGTCTTGTTTTTGTATCCATTCAGCCAGTCTATGTCTTTTGGTTGGAGCATTTAATCCATTTACATTTAAGGTAATTATCGATATGTATGTTCCTATTACCATTTTCTTAATTGTTTTGGGTTTGTTATTGTAGGTCTTTTCTTTCCCTTGTGTTTCCTGCCTAGAGAAGTTCCTGTAGCATTTCTTGTAAAGCTGGTTTGGTGGTGCTGAATTCTCTTAGCTTTTGCTTGTCTGTAAAGGTTTTAACTTCTCTGTCAAATCTGAATGAGATCCTTGATGGGTAGAGTAATCTTGGTTGTAGGTTTTTCCCTTTCATCACTTTAAATATGTCCTGCCAGTCCCTTCTGGCTTGCAGAGTTTCTGCTGAAAGATTAGCTGTTAACCTTATGGGGATTCCCTTGTATGTTATTTGTTGTTTTTCCCTTGCTGCTTTTAATATTTTTTCTTTGTATTTAATTTTTGAGAGTTTGATTAATATGTGTCTTGGCATGTTTCTCCTTGTATTTATCCTGTATGGGACTCTCTGTGCTTCCTGGACTTGACTATTTCCTTTCCCATATTAGGGAAGTTTTCAACTATAATCTCTTCAAATATTTTCTCAGTCCCTTTCTTTTTCTATTCTTCTTCTGGAACCCCTATAATTCAAATGTTGGTGTGTTTGATGTTGTCCCAGAGGTTTCTGAGACTGTCCTCAATTCTTTTCACTCTTTTTTCTTTATTCTGCTCTGCAGTAGTCATTTCCACTATTTTACCTTCCAGGTCACTTATCCGTTTTTCTGCCTCAGTTATTCTGCTATTGATCCCTTCTAGAGAATTTTTAATTTCATTTACTGGGTTGTTCATGATTGTTTGTTTGCTCTTTAGTTCTTCTAGGTCCTTATTAAACCTTTCTTGTATTTTCTCCATTCTATTTCCAAGATTTTAGATCATCTTTACTATCATTATTCTGAATTCTTTTTCAGGTAGACTGCCTATTTCCTCTTCATTTGTTAGGTCTGGTGGGTTTTTACCTTGCTCCTCATCTGCTGTGTGTTCCTCTGTCTTCTCATTTTGCTTAACTTACTGTGTTTGGGGTCTTCTTTTTGCAGGTTGCATGTTCGTAGTTCCCGTTGTTTTTGGTGTCTGCCCCCAGTGGCTAAGGTTCGTTCAGTGGGTTGTGTAGGCTTCCTGGTGGAGGGGACTAGTGCCTGTGTTCTGGTGGATGAGGCTGGATCTTGTCTTTCTGGTGGGCAGGTCCACGTCTGGTGGCGTGTTTTGCAGTGTCTGTGACCTTATGATTTTAGGCAGCCTGTCTGCTAATGGATGGTGGTGTGTTCCTGTCTTGCTAGTTGTTTGGCATAGGGTGTCCAGCACTATAGCTTGCTGGTTGTTGAGTGGAGCTGGGTCTTGGCGTTGAGATGAAGATCTCTGGGAGGTTTTCGCCCTTTGATATTTTGTGGAGCTGGGAGGTCTCTGGTGCACCAATGTCCTGAACTGGGCTCTTCCACCTCAGAGGCACAGCCCTGGTGCCTGAAAAGTAGGGAGTAAACCACCGGGGGAGCATCCAGAAAAGGAAGGCTCTGTGCTGTTTAGGAAAAAACTATCCTGGACAAGCACCTCAGAGCCCCTCCTCAGACGTTGGGGCTCAGACAGGCAGCGCTTGTCTCTGGCAGACGTGACCACATGCAGGCACTTGTCTGTCCTTTTCCAAAAGTGGGTTGTCTGTCTCTTTGTGTTGAGTTGTTAAGAGTTCTTTATATATTCTGGACATTAAATCCTTATCAGCTATGTGGTTTGCAAATATTTTCTTACATTCTTTAGGTTGCCTTTTCACATTTTTGATAATGTCCTTTGACATTATCAAAATGCACAAATGTTTTTAATTTTTATGAAATCCAATTTATCTATTAATTCTTTTGTTGGTTGTGTTTTTGGTGTCAAATCTAAGAATTCATTACCAAATTCATGCAATCTTCAAATTCATATGGAACTGCAAGGGACCCCAAACAGTCAAAACTTTATTTAAAGAAGAAAATGTTTGAGTACTCACACCTTCTGACTACAAAACTAACCACAAAGCTACCGTAATCAAAACAGTGTGGTACTGACATAAGTACCGATGGAATAGAACTGAGATTTCAGAAATAAACCCCCCAAAAAAATCTATGGTCAATTGATTTTGACAAGGATGCCAAGACCATTCAATAGGGGAAAGAATAGTCTCTTCAACAAATAGTGTTGGGACAACTGGATATCTAAATGCAAAAGAATGAAGCTGCACCCCTACCTCACTGCATATACAAAAATTAACTCAGAATGGATCAACCTTAATTTAAGAGCTAAAACAATAAAACTAGTAGAAGAAAACATAGGAGTAAATATTTGACATAGATAATTTAAATCCACAGATAATTCTCCACTACAGTTAAAAGTGAACATCTCCATTATAACTTTGCCCAAAGACTATGGGAATAGTGGCAAAGCTGACTGACTTGAGTTTTATCTGTTTTCACTCCCCTGTCCATTAACATAGATACTTCATGAGAAATGTCCTTGAAGGTAATCAGAAAGAAGGCAAAAAACAAGTGCCTAGGCTAATAGTAACAAAAAGTACGATTGGCCATAAGTAATAAAAACAAAACCCAAATACATAGGTTAAACCAAATGCACACTTTGGTTTCTAAATTCTTTGCCAGGAAAAATGGTATAAATATAGTGATTAATGGGCTTCCCTGGTGGCGCAGTGGTTGAGAATCTGCCTGCTAATGCAGGGGACACGGGTTCGAGCCCTGGTCTGGGAAGATCCCACATGCCGCGGAGCAACTAGGTCCGTGAGCCACAACTGCTGAGCCTGCGCGTCTGGAGCATGTGCTCCGCAACGAGGGAGGCCGAGATAGTGAGAGGCCCGCACACCGCCATGAAGAGTGGCCCCCGCTTGCCACAACTAGAGAAAGCCCTCGCACGGAAATGAAGACCCAACACAGCCAAAAATAAATAAATAAATAAATAAATTAAAAAAATATATATATATAGTGATTAAGAGCACAGACCCTGGATCCAGAGGGCCTGGATTCCAATCCCAGCCTTACTTAGCTGCTTGTCTTTTATTTAATCTCTCTCCATTCCTCAGCTCCCTCATCTTTAAAATGGAAATAATATTAGTGCCTACTTCATGGGGTTGTTGCTTAGCACTAGTAACTACTTAAGTGAGTGTTATTATTTCTAGGACTGACAGAGGATGGATCAGGAAGAGAGGTATTTCTATGCTTCCATGATTATATATAGAGTTGCTAGAAAATGCAGCTCATATGGTAGCCATGAGCATATGCCTTGTAGACCTCCAACTCTGGTGTAACTGACCAAGAGCCCCAGCTGCTGTGCTCTGAAATCCATCACCATATTTGCACAGAGGTCTCACTTCCCACCAGCTGCTCCCATCCAGTAACTAAGCACTGCAGGAGTGCTAAGGGAGACCATTCCTGGGAGGAAAAGGACGCCTCTTACGGTCAACTTTGGCTTGAGTACTCTTTGACAACCTTGTTGAAATTTCCCTAGTCTGAAGGACAAGCTAGACTTTCCATCCTGCTTTGTCAGCTCTGCATCATGTTCTGATGGCTCTCCCAGCCTTTCCTGGTTCCATCCCTGTATTCTCTCACCCTTTTAATCCTACTTTAGTGTCCGATTCTTAGAGGACTAACACAGTCTGGCATTCAAAACTCTCTTAGCTATGAACTTAACCTATATGCCACCTTATCTACTATCTCTTAGCTGCATGTACCTTCCACTCTTGGTTCCCAAATGTGCCTAATGCTTCCTCATCTTTGAGCCTTTGTCCATGTCCCTTCACTGAGAAAGCACTCACCACCCGGCCATTTTTGCCTATTGGATGCCACTTGTCACTGATCAAGCATCTCAGATGTCACTTTCTCTAAGTCTTTCAAGATCTGACAACCAGGTATACTCTTTACCTTCTTAAACCTCAATGAATCTTGCCTTTGAGCTTTTTAATAAGCTTATTAACAGCAATAGCTATTTCTTACTTTGAGCCCTCCAAAGTCCCCAGCTTGTATCAAATAGGCACATAATATGTGTAGGATGGAATTGGAAAATTAGGGGGAATTCTAGTGAAATTTAATTTTTAACATTAGGATTTCCAACAGCTTACATCCATTTTGCTTGATATAGCAAATGATATAATGAACTTGATATAATGAACTCAGATGAATAAAAAAAATCCTATGTATCAAAGCACTTAGGGCAAAATATAGCATGTAGTAGCTCAATTTTAATTCCTGCTTAAAATTCTTCATCAAATTTGGCTGATTTTTTCCCCCAAAGAGTGATGATGTAAAATTTTTTTTAAGTTTTGGGTTTGTTTATGTATATCGAGGGGGACTAGGGGCAAAGAAAAACAGCTGTACAGGAAAATTTCCTCCTCTAGCAAAGGGCCTTTGGCCTAAGGGCTGGCAAGCCCAACATCTCTCCCCTTTGGCTCCTCCAGAAATAGAGAAGGGAGATCCTGTCATTTTAATGAGCTTTCATGGAGTAATGTACAGTAATATGAGAGGGCACTGATGAGCTTAATACATACAGAATCTTATTCCCTCACATATGCCTGATTGTTTGGAGTCATTATTAATCCTTACAGAAGACACTGTGATACAGGATAGGAAATTGAGGCTCTGTGACCAAGTCATGTGCTAGGTCACTGACCCAAATCCCTTAGAATTTTATTGTAGGCGTCCAAAAGATTTGTTAATCACATAAAACTCAATTTCTCCCCCCAACCTCATTCCAGGGCTTTTGGGGCAATGTTCTTGGACAATTCAGTCTAAGGAAACTGACACTGGATTGAAGGCGAGGTTTGACATCTAGCCAGAGTACAGCAGGAGTGCCAACTCAACAGCTTCAGGTAAAGGTTTGTAACTCTTTAACTTGGGTCTCTAATCATTTCCGGTTAGGTTCACAACATGCACTAAGAACTCCTCAGGTGGAAAGCAGGAAGAGGGTGGCTTGTGCAAGGATCAGATAGCACCTACGTGGGCGCTCATTTATTAATTATTTAACAAGGGCGATCACATGAGAGAACTGCCGTTCCCCCTGCCCTCATTTTTCTCACTAACAGGCCTGAAAAGTGAACAAGATGGACGGGTCCAGCCAAGAGGAAGAGGAGGATCGTACTTTCACCAACATTTCTCTTGCAGACGACACAGGTAAGGAAGAATCTGATGAATTCTGAAACATAAAATTCAGCAACTGCTCAGCTGTTTTTTAAAACTATAGTTTTTATTGTTTTTATTATAATGGTAAAACATAGTCATTGTAGAAAACTTGAAAAAATATAGTTACAAAAATAAAACCAAAAAAATGTTTAATTAAGAGCTATTTTTCTTTTTCCTTTAAAATTAAGTGATTATTTTAAAGGTTCTTGTGGTTGAATTACACGTACTTTAAAAAATCAGTCGACAAATAAAAATATAAAACGTTTATTTCCTAAGAGCTCAGGAAACATGACCTCAACATATGTAAAGTGTATGTTATATATATAAAGTACAGACGCCCCATTTATACTACTTAGCACCAGTTTGCCAACATGAAGTCAGTGATGAGAGAAGACCTAAAACAACCTAGGATATTAGTACCCCAATTTGTTCAATTATAGTCCACTACTTCTCTATTTCGTGAAATAATTTTACCATTTCTGAAAAATGAACTAGAATGCAATTCGCTTTAAAAATTACTGCAGAAAATGTCCGGTTTTTAAGCAAGGACAAAGTTTGCTGAATTCCACACAAGAGAAGGAAAAAGAGGGGAGCAGTGGTTCTAAAACGCTGATGGAAGGGATAACTATGGCTCATTCAACATCCGAGAGAAAACAGACACTGCTGAGTGGCACAATGTTAACTAGAAACACTTCAAACCTATAAGCAACTACGTTGTGTGTGTGTGTGTGTGTGTGTGTGTGTGTGTGTGTGTGTGTGTGTATGTGTGTGGGGGGGTTGGTGGCATTGTTTTGTATCCAAGTTCCCTTAGCACAGTCATAGAAGCCAGCAAGACTGCAGCTAAGCAATGGGGGTTCCTGATTCTGATTAACAGAGCAGAACATGAATATTTAGTATCAATTGCTTTCATACAGCCACGCTTCTCCACTTTCTCCCTAAATGCTCAGATTCAAAAAGCCTCTTTCTAAAGTGTGGCCAATTAGCCGAACTGCCAGCCAGCCAGAGCTAAGCTTGGCCTCCTGGCACCGCGTAAACATGCTGGGGGCTTTGAAAATCAAACAGGCGCATTTTCAGCCTTTACAACGCGAGGAAAAGTACAAGGTCCCCGGGCTGTTGAAGAAGTGGGATACCGCTGGCCTTCACATGCTCCCATCAGGGCGTTTTAGAAAAACGAGAGCTGCAGACGGCAGCGAAGGAAACAAAGACCTGGGAAAACCTGCTCCTTAGCTCGTGGAAGACACGATGAGCTCTGAGCGTGCGCGTGGGGAGTCCTATATGCCGTGGGCGCGTGCGGTTCCTACAGGGCGCTGGCTTGCTCCGAAGACGCCCCCGCCCAGGATTCTTTCTCCCTTGTGACGTGGGCTGGGCCTGAAAGCTGATGCTCGCTGAGGCTGAGAAGGAGCCTTTGTGAAACAGATGACTTTCATCCAGTCCTCGGCACCGCCTCATCCCCAACCCTCCGCGTCTCATCCTCTGCCGCCCTCGCGCTTCCAGGGCCCACAAAAGCAGAGGAGGGCGGGGATTTGAACTCAGGTGTCCAATCCAAGGTTGTCAACGGTTTGGAGAGGGACACCGCCGAAGTTGTTAGCTAACCGAATGTGAGGCCGGCAGTAGGCGTGGAATAAAGTGATAAACTGGGACGGGGTAAGCAGGATGCCTGGGTTGGTGGTGAGCTGTCGCAGCCGAGGGAGGGCTTTGAAGGCTCCTTGCTCGCCCTCAAGACCTCCTCATCCCTGGGCAGACGAGTCACAGAATCTTGGGGCACCAGGGGCCTTCAGCGATGGTCCAGCGTGGTAACCAGCAGTGGGCTGAGGCACTAGCTCTGATTCGTGCTGCTTCAGCTTTCCAAGACGGCAAATAGAAATTGCTCAGGTACTTGTAGCAGGAAAGAACTGAAACCCCATGTTCTTTGGCTTTTGGAGATAAGTGTATCAATTTGATGTGGCAGTACTGGTACGCTCTTGTTAATAAGAGGTTCTTGGTCTTTGATAAATAAAAATGGGAAGACAAATTATGATGAAACAAATGCAGCTTGTTCACAATTTCACATTAGATTGACCTACATTTCTTTCAATAACATCTATTTCCATGCTGAGTTTCCTGCTGTTAAGAAGGAAAACTTAAGAATGAAGTTTTAAAGAAATTGAAATTTCTTTAAGCTTAGGTGTAGTGTTTTTTTTTTTTTTCAAATGATTACTAAGTTTTAAGGCCACAAATACTTATTAAGATGTTTGGACCTGAATACTTAATTTGTGGAACTGTTTGGTATTTCTCTTGGCCTTGGAGAACTGTAAAAAAATAACTTAAAATGAAGGGCACCATGAACCAAGGTAGTTTGGGAATCTCTGGTCTAAGCTGTACAGTTGTTGCACTGGCCTCCCTTCTGGGTGACAGACACACAGTGCAGGACAAAGACATTTGATAGTATTGATGTCCTTCCTTCCTGTCTTTCTGATCCCCTGGCTTTGATGCTACCACAGTTCTCAGGTTCTCCTTTAACCTCTCCTCATCATTCTCAGGCTCCTTTGGGAACCCTTTCCTACAAGTCTTTCCCCAAGATTCTGCCCTTGGCCTGCTTTCCTTCTCTCTCTGGTTCCATGCTATATACCAATGACTCTAAAACAGCTTGTAAATTCAAACACATTTAGGGCCAAGCAGTGTATTTGTGGGAAAGAGACAATGGTATATCATTGTTTATTTCATTCAGTTTCCAAAACAAACTATTGAAATTTCTATGCTCATTTCAGTTTATTAGGTTTCTCCATCATGTATCTTTTCTTTCTTTTTTTTTTGTGGTACGCGGGCCTCTCACTGCTGTGGCCTCTCCCATTGCGGAGCACAGGCTCTGGACACGCAGGCTCAGCGGCCATGGCTCACGGGCCCAGCCGCTCCGCGGCATGTGGTATCTTTCTGGACCAGGGCACGAACCCGTGTCCCCTGCATCGGCAGGTGGACTCTCAACCACTGCGCCACCAGGGAAGCCCTGTGCATTAATTTTGTATGCTGCTACTTTGCCAAATTCATTGATTAGCTCTAGTAGTTTTCTGGTAGCCTCTTTAGGATTCTCTATGTAGAGTATCATGTCATCTGCAAACAGTGACAGTTTTACTTCTTCTTTTCTGATTTGGATTCCTTTTATTTCTTTTTCTTCTCTGATTGTTGTGGCTAAAACTTCCAAAGCTATGTTGAATAATAGTGGTGAGAGTGGGCAACTTTGTCTTGCTCCTGATCTTAGTGGAAATGGTTTCAGTTTTTCACCATTGAGGATGATGTTGGCTGTGTGTTTGTCATTTATGGCCTTTATTATGTTGAGGTAAGTTCCCTCTATGCCTATTTTCTGGAGGGTTTTTATCATAAATGGGTGTTGAATTTTGTTGAAAGGTTCTTCTGCATCTATTGAGATGATCATATGGTTTTTCTCCTTCAGTTTGTTAATATGGTGTATCACACTGATTGATTTGCACATATTGAAGAATCCTTGCATTCCTGGCATAAACCCCACTTCATTGTGGTGTATGATCCTTTCAATGTGCTGTTGAATTCTGTTTACTAGTATTTTGTTGAGGATTTTTGCATCTATGTTCATCAGTGATATTGGCCTGTAGTTTTCTTTCTTTGTGACATCTTTGTCTGGTTTTGGTATCAGGGTGATGGTGGCCTCATAGAATCAGTTTGGGAGTGGTCCTCCCTCTGCTATATTTTGGAAGAGTTTGAGAAGGATTGGTGTTTTCTCTCCTCTAAATGTTTGATAGAATTCACCTGTGAAGCCATCTGGTCCTGGGCTTTTGTTTGTTGGAAGATTTTTAATCACAGTTTCAATTTCAGGGCTTGTGATTGGTCTGTTCATATTTTCTATTTCTTCCTGGTTCAGCCTCTGAAGGTTGTGCATTTCTAAGAATTTGTCCATTTCTTCCAGGTTGTCCATTTTACTGGCATATAGTTGTTTGTAGTAGTCTCTCATGATCCTTTGTATTTCTGCACGTCAGTTGTTACTTCTCCTTTTTCATTTCTAATTCTATTGATTTGAGTCTTCCTCCTTTTTTTTCTTGATGAGTCTGGCTAATGGTTTATCAACTTTGTTTTTCTTCTCAAAGAACCAGCTTTTAGTTTTATTGATCTTTGCTATCATTTCATTCATTTCTTTTTCATTTATTTCTGATCTGATCTTTATGACTTCTCTCCTTCTGCTAACTTTGGGGTTTTTTTGTTCTTCTTTCTCTAATTGCTTTAGATGTAATGTTAGGTTGTTTATTTGAGATGTTTCTTGTTTCTTAAGGTAGGATTGTATTGCTATAAACTTCCCTCTTAGAACTGCTTTGTCTGCATCCCATAGGCTTTGGGTTGTCGTGTTTTCATTGTCATTTGTTTCTAGGTATTTTTTGATTTCCTCTTTGATTTCTTCAGTGATCTCTTGGTTATTTAGTAGTGTATTGTTTAGCCTCCATGTGTTTGTATTTTTTACAGATTTTTGCCTTTAATTGATATCTAGTCTCATAGCGTTGGTTGGTTTTTACCTTGCTCCTTCATCTCTGTGTATTTCTCTGTCTTCTCATTTTGCTTAACTTGCTGTGTTTGGGGTCTCCTTTCCACAGGCTGCAGTTTTATAGTTCCCATTGTTTTTGGTGTGTGTCCCCAGCGTGTAAGGTTGGTTCAGTAGCTTGTGTAGGCTTCCTGGTGGAGGGCACTGGTGCCTGTGTTCTGGTGGATGAGACTGGATCTTGTCTTTCTGGTGGGCAGGACCACGTCTGGTGGTGTGTTTTGGGGTGTCTTTGAACTTAGTATGATTTTAGGCAGCCTGTCTGCTAATGGGTGGGGTTGTGTTCCTGTCTTGCTAGTTGTTTGGCATGGGGTGTCCAGCACTGGAGCTTGCTGGCCATTGGGTAGAGCTGGGTCTTAGCGTTTAGACTGAGATCTCTGGGAGAGGTCTTGCCAATTGATATGACGTGGGGCTGGGAGGTCTCTGGTAGACCAATGTCCTGAACTCGGCTCTCCCACCTCAGAGGCTCAGGCCTGACACCAGGCCAGAGCACCTAACCCTGTCAGCCACATGGCTTAGAAGAAAAGGGAGAAAAGAAAGAAAGAAAGAAAGAATTTTAATAAATAAATCAATAATATAAAATAAAATAATTAAAATTAAAAATTTTTTAAATTAAAATAAAAAAGTAATAAAGAAAAAGAATGCAACCAAACCAATAAACAAATCCACCAATGATAACAAGCACTAAAACTATACTAAGATAAACATAAAAGTCAGAAACAAGTCAGTCACAGACAGCAAACTCCAAGTCTACAGTTGCTCCCAAAATCCACTGCCTCAATTTTGGGTTGATTCGTTGTCTATTCAGGTATTCCACAGATGCAGCGTACCTCAAGTTGATTGTGGGGATTTACTCCACTGCTCCTGAGGCTGCTGGGAGGAATTTCCCTTTCTCTTCTTTGTTCCCACAGCTCCTGGGGTTCAGCTTTGGAGTTGGTCCCACCTCTGCGTGTAGGTCGCCCTCATGCTTCTGTTCCTACCCAGACAGGACGGGTTTAAAGCAGTGGCTGATTAGGGGGCTCTGGCTCACTCATGCCGGGGGCAGGGAGGGGTACAGTAGTTATAATATGAATGTGGGGCGAGCCTCTGCTGACAGAGGCCAGTGTGACATTGCAGTAGCCTGAGGCATGCCGTGCATTCTCCCGGGGAAGTTGTCTCTGGATCATGGGACCCTGGAAGTGGTGGGCTGCACAGGCTCCCAGGAGGGGAGGTGTGGACAGTGACCTGTGTTTACACACAGGCTTCTTGGTGGCTGCAGCACCAGCCTTAGTGTCTCATGCCCATTTCTGGTGTCCTCACTGATAGCCGCAGCTCGTGCCCATCTCTGGAGCTCGTTTAGGAGGTGCTCTGAATCTCCTCTCCTCGTGCACCCCAAAATAATGGACTCTTGCCTCTTAGGCAGGTCCAGACTTTTTTCTGGACTCCCTTCCACTAGCTGTGGTGCACTAACCCGTTCAGGCTGTGTTCACGCAGCCAACCCCAGTCCTCTCCCTGGGATCCGACCTCCGAAGCCCGAGCCTCAGCTCCCAGCCCCGCCCGCCCCGGCGGGTGAGCAGACAAGCCTCTCGGGCTGGTGAGTGCTGGTCAGCACCGATCCTCTGTGTGGGAATCTCTCCGCTTTGCCCTCCGCACCCCTGTTGCTGTGCTCTCCTCCATGGCTCCAAAGCTTCCCCCCTCCGCCACCCGCAGTCTCTGCCCGCTAAGGGGCTTCCTAGTGTGTGGAAACTTTTCCTCCTTCGCAGCTCCCTCCCTGAGGTGCAGGTTCCGTGCCCATTCTTTTGTCTCTGTTTTTTCTTTTTTCTTTTGCCCTACTCAGGTACGTGGGGAGTTTCTTGCCTTTTGAGAAGTCTGAGTTCTTCTGCCAGCGTTCAGTAGGTGTTCTGTAGGAGTTGTTCCACATGTAGATGTATTTCTGATGTATTTGTGGGGAGGAAGGTTATCTCCACGTCTTACTCCTCTGCCATCTTGAAGGTCCACCTCTGTAATATATTTTTATTACTCTGAAATCACAAAGTGTGATGCCTCTACCTTTGTTCTTTTTTTCTCTCAGGTTTTTTTTGGTTATTTGGGGGCTTTTGTGGTTTCATATTACCTTTAGAATTGTTTTTTCTATTTCTGTAAAAAATGCCATTGGGATTTTGATAGGAACTGCGCTGAGTGTGTAGACTGCTTTGGGTGGTATGGACAATTTAACAATAGTAAAGACTAGTACCCTGAAAATTACAAAACAATGATGAAAGAAACTAAAGAAGATACAAACAAATGGAAAGTCATCATGTATCTTTTACATATAGCAGATATTACTCTTAATATGGTTTATTTCACAGTGATGTTTCAAGTTTAATTCTTTCAACAAGGACATGGTTGGTTTGCACATCAAATATATGGGAACATTATTAATTTCACAACATCATTTTCTTTGAAACACACAGTCCTCTTGGACTAGATTTCTTTTGCTACTTTTGATTAAGAGAACAAGAAAAGCTTACTTTTCTTTTAACTCTACTGTAAGCAAGGCAACAGCAATTGTGATGATGAGATAGCAACCAACGCTGAGCCTCTGGGCCAGGCGCCCAGCCAGGTGAGGACTGAGGCTCCTGAAGAGCATGTGCCCTGCTCAGAGAGCCAAGCTGCTTCCCACTTCTAGCTGACTGCTGTCATGAAAGAATGGAAATGCAAAAAAGCACAGTTTTCAAGAGACACCAAAAATACAGGGGTTTTTTTGGTGCAACTTCCTGATTCTTCCCTGTTTTCCACCTAATCCTAATTTTAAAAACAGTATCATGGAAGTCCAAACAAAACACATCTGCAGGTCAGCTATGACTGCAGAAGAATGTATTTTCAGACTTCTGTTCTCAAATCTTTATCGTTTGTCTTTATCTCTCTTCTTAGTTTCTGATTCATAATCCAACTGCTTGCTAGAACCTAGATATGTCCCAGGTGTCAAATGAACTCATCTTACCCCTTGGGCACCCCATAATCTGCTCCCATGTAAGATTCATAATTTTAATGAATGGCCGCATCATCTACCCAGTTCCTAAAGCGAGAAATTCACATGTCGTCCCATTATCATTTCTCACAACCCAATCAAAGCACTGATTCCTGTTGACTTGACCTTGAAAATGTTTCTCAAATTAATCTGGCCTTCTCCAATCTTATCACCACTTCCCTGATCAGGCCCTCATCATCTCCCACATAAACCACAGCATCAACTGCCCAACTGTTCTTCCTATTTCAATTTCTATCCCTTCACATCTCTCCTCCACACTGCCTATATCACTCCCTCTCCCTGCAGAGACCGATCGATGCCTTGCATCCCCTGCTGGCTGAAGTCCAAGACACTTAACGTGGCATTTAAAGTCTCCCTCTTCCTGGCTCTACCTATCTCTTCAGTGTCATTTCCTGCCACAAAGTTTGGGCTCAGTAGGAAACACTTAATGTTCTATGCACATGCTGTCTATTTCATGCCTCTGGACTTTGCTCATACTGCTCTCTTTGCCTGGAATAACAAAAGTCACCCTTTCTTGCCTGGCTAATTCCTATTCATCCTTTAAGAACCCATCCAGGCATCACCTCCTCCAGGAAGCCTTCCTTGACCTTCCCAGGCTGAGTAAGGTTTCCTTTCTCCTTTCTGAGAATGCCAAGCTTATCTCTTCCTATATTTTTTCACAGCATATTATACTTGTATGTATATGGGTTCCTTCCACCAACAGACTGTGAGCTGCTGGAAGATGGAACCTGGGTTTTAAAATGTCTGTACTTCTGGCACCTAACCCAATGTCTGGCACCTAATAGACACTCAAAACATTTTGGCCCAATAATTCTGATTGAGTTTGTGTGTACACTGGGATGAGGGCCCCTAGCTGAGAATAGACTCCTAAGGTCAGCTTTCCTAAATCATTTCTAGTTTTAAGAGTTTCTTTCCTATCTCCACTTCTGGGTCATTTAGTTCTGCTTTCAGAAAACATTTATTGAGCACCTACTATCACTTGCCAGGTAGTAGACAGGACCTGGCTATTTGGAGAATTGGCTCAGAGTAGTGTGGCAGAAAGGGCTTGAACTTTGGAGTCAGAAATGCCTGGACTTGAGTCTGTTGGACTTTTAGCGAGTTATGTAACATCCCTGAGCCTCAGTTTCCTAGGTCATGAAATGATCATAAGAGTATGTCTCTGAATTGTTTTGAAGATTAAATGAAATAATAAAGGAAGCTTCCTGAACCAGCCTGGCCTACAGTAAGTATTCAGTACGTTTTAGTTCCTCCTTTGCCCACTTCAAAGAGATCACACACAAGTTTCTTAAAAGGCTCCAAGATTTGTCAACATTGGCTGTCATGGTAACGGCAGCGCCCTGTGGATGCTGCTCTGTAAGCGGGACTGCTGATGTCTTCCTGATAAAGAGGCTTGTGGTAGAAGGGGGCGGGGGGTGGATACGAACAAACCCTTTAAACAAGAGCATGATTCTCTTCTGATACAAATAAGACAGCTCCTCTTTTTCCTCTTCATCCTGGCCCTCACCTCTTCCCTGCCAATAGTCTTCCCACCACTGTCCTCCTTTATGCCTCAGCCTCCTTCCTGACTCTGCTCTCTAAAATCTCTCCTGGATAATAGTCAAAGCTGCTTCTGCATCTGTTTTTGGCATCCCAACTAGCCCTCATTGTAAGGTGGTAATAAGCTTCCTGGAGAAGTGGCACAATTGTCGTGTGCTTTTATTTGGTACCTCTTCCTACCACCGTTTGGAAAATGTAACAATACCCCCCTCGTGCCCCGCTGAAAGCGGTCTGGGTTTGAAAAGCTTTCAGAAGGCCATCTGCCATCCCCTCAGCCAAGCAGCAGATCAGACACAACGCCCTGCATTAGTTAGCACTCCAAGTAGAAGGTATCAAGGGCCTGTATTCCTTTTCATCTCACCCTCCATTATAATATGGGCTAAAGAAGGAAACATACTCGTGGCTACCCAGCTGGGAGACACACTGAGTCATAGCAGGAGTCTTGTCCGAAAAAAGGGAGCAGGCTTTTCTTTTCTGATGGTGAATGGAGCCAGTGTTTGCAGCCAGCACCACGCTCCAGCGTCCCCTGCACTGCTGGTAATGGCTTGACCGTGTTACCCTGGACCTCATGGGAGGATATGGTGCTGATGACTCCTGGAGTGGAGGCATCCTTCAATAAGTACACAAGGATGAGGTGAGGGTTGGTCGCATGTGCTGGTCAGGAACAGTGAAGCGCTCCCTGCTTCACCTCAGTTTACACCTTCCAATGAATTTGGCCATGAATATTAATTTAAAAGATTATTCAGACATACTTAGAGATGCCAAAAGAGATCACCTCTAGAATGGTACAAGTGTTTTTGTTTTTAGTGGCTTGAACAAGGGTGTTCATTGCACCAGCAATGGCAGAAAGTTTCAGCAAATCTTAATTGGCATTTGGGATCCATATGAGTATACACAATGTCATCGGCCAAGTGAAATAGCTCTTCCTGTAAGCTGAAGGTAATATGGACAGTGGCATTAGGAATACCTCCCCTGGCCCAGCAAAATGCCTTTAGACTTAGCAGAAGAGATTCAATAAGAAAAAGGAGATCAACTCTGCTTCTCAGTAGCTTCTGAGAGTGCTATGACTCTGGGGTCACTAATGTATCGCTAGAAATTGTAAGTGCTCTTTCTGCGAAAAAAAATCTTCCATCAGAAGAAATCCACTTAACTGAAATAAAACAATCTAGCATAATGCAAAAACTAGTTTTAATAAACAAGCTTAAGAAACAGAATGTTAGGGCAGTATCTAAATATTCTCAGTAATCTAGATTGTTCTCTAATTTTCTCATCAAAACGTAAGTATTAATATTTTGACTCTTCCCTTAAAAGACAAAACCATCCATCAATCGCCTTGTATCAGTAATGTGTTTTTTCTTTATTAGATCAACAACAACAAAAAAGGGAGTAAGAATGTTTTACGTTAAATTTATATGAAAGCCTTCATAATTGTGCTAACTTTTTTTCCTAGAGAAAAATCCAGAGGAGATTCAAAAGATCAAGGGTGAATTTGATTTACCTGAGCTCATGAGCTAATGAGATGCTGACCTTCCCCACGTCTTTTTCCTGTCAAGAAGGGAGCCGGGGGCTATTTTCCATCATGGGGACCTTCATTTCAAAAAGGCTTCTATTGGATTGGATCCACTTTGGACACATTTCCCCTCACAGGCCTCCAGCCTGCCTGACTTGTTCCAAATTTGAGGGTCAGAGCCTGGTTTCCTTAGACGCTTGGGGTTCCCCTGAGAGATTCTTTGAAGGTTCTCTTTGAGCCTTCAAACAGAATCTGGAGTGTAGAGAGAAGGAGGGTGATGCTTAAAGAGCAGGGCAGACTGGAGGAACCAGCTTCAGCTGTGCTCCTCAACCCTAGGAATGATGTTTAAGTGATTCAAAAGCTCTCAGTGACCCTACAGGAAACAATATGTACTCCAATCACAGAATCAGAGTTGTTGTAAAAGCTGTTTCAGAAAGACATGTTTTGCTTTCACGGATAGGCTTTAACCTTCATTTTCAATCCTTGAATTTGACATTGGAGATGGAAGGGACTCAGTGGCAGCCCCCATGAATGGTCCAGGAGAATAGTGAGCCTCCCTTGCCAGCTTTTTTTTACATCTTTATTGGAGTAAAATTGCTTTACAATGTTGTGTTAGTTTCTGCTGCACAACCAAGTGAATCAGCTATATGTATACATATATCCCCATATCCCCTCCCTCTTGAGCCTCCCTCCCACCCCTCTAGGTGGTCACAAAGCACAGAGCTGATCTCCCTGTGCTATGCAGCATCTTCCCACTAGCTGGCTGTTTTACATTTGGTAGTGTATATATGTCAATACTACTCTCTCACTTCGTCCCAGCTTCCTCTTCCCCCACTGTGGCCTCAAGTCTGTTCTCTACGTCTGCATCTTTATTCCTGCCCTGTCACTAGGTTCATCAATAACATTTTTTTAGATTCATATATATGTGTTAGCATACAGTATTTGTTTTTCTCTTTCTGACTTACTTCACTCTGTATGACAGACTCTAGGCCCATCCACCAGACTACAAATAACTCAATTTCATTTCTTTTTATGGCTGAGTAATATTCCATTGTATATATGTGCCACATCTTCTTTATCCATTCATCTGTTGATGGACACTTAGGTTGCTTCCATGGCCTGGCTATTGTAAATAGAGCTGCAGTGAACATTGTGGTACATGACTCTTTTTGAATTATGGTTTTCTCAGGGTTATATGCCCAGTACTGGGATTGCTGGGTCGTATGGTAGTTCTCTTTTTAGTTTTTTAAGGAACCTCCATACTGTTCTCCATAGTGGCTGTATCAATTTACATTCCCACCAACAGTGCAAGAGGGTTCCCTTTTCTCCACACTCTCTCCCACATTTATTGTTTGTAGATTTTTTGATGATGGCCATTCTGACCAGTGTGAGGTGATACCTCATTGTAGTTTTGATTTGCATTTCTCTAATGATTAGTGATGTTGAGCATCTTTTCATGTGTTTGTTCCTTGCCAACTTTTTGTTAGAGCGACCTGAATCTCCCCTCCACCAGCCTCCCTGGGATGCACACAGCCAACAGTCACCCCTTTTCAGCCCTTACTGGCTTTCTTCCCCATTTAATCATTGCTCCCTTGTTTCTCCACACACACGTTTCATTGTCAGCTTAATGACTTTGGCTCAGACTACTTGGCTGTGCACATGCTTGGTTCTCTCCTCGCTGGTAGCATGACACGAGTAAAAGTGGAAAAAGCTTGCATTTTAAAACACATTCGTCCTTTCTTATCCCTCCTGAGAATCTTCACTACCTTTTCCAAGCAGACAAAAGACAATTATTATTCCTTCATCTATGTGAATATTTTGCTTTCATTTGCATTCTTGGTGAAAAGGTTAGTGGGTTTCTCTAAGGTCATGATAACTATTTAGAAAGCTTTGTTTATAAAAGTATCTAGAAGATTTTTTTTTCAACACTGTTTCTTATCCTTTTTAATTTTAGAATTTTAAATGGCTTGAGTTTCTTTGTGCCATGACAGTGTTCCTCAGTGTACAGTGGATTCCTGTCCCTTCTGCTTTAAAATAGTGTAAAAACAGAATTTCTGTAAATACAACATAGTTGAGAATGAACTTGAGGACACGGGAAGGGGGAAGGGTAAGCTGGGACGAAATGAGAGAGTGGCATGGACATATATACACTACTAAATGTAAAACAGATAGCTAGTGGGAAGCAACCGCATAGCACAGGGAGATCAGCTAGGTGCTTTGTGACCAGCTAGATGGGTGGGATAGGGAGGGTGGGAGGGAGATGAAGAAGGAGGAGATATGGGGATATATGTATATGTATAGCTGATTCACTTTGTTATAAAGCAGAAACTAACACACAATTGTAAAGCAGTTATACTCCAATAAAGATGTTTAAAAAAACCCCAGAAAACAGTTGATATATAATTTGAGCAAGTCACAGTTAGCAATGATGGTTGGCCCCTAAACACTAACATTTTCAGCCAGTGCCTCTCTGTGAAATACTTAGTGATCGTCAAACACACAATTGCCCAGGGAGAGCCTATGTTTCAAGGAATTTCTCAAAGAATAGTACTTGTAGAATATTTCCTGCTAACACAAACAGTAACTCCTTTATTGGTCCATTTTGTAAGTTGGGACATTATCCATTTTACATAGTATGTAATCATTTGACTGTAAAAGGAATTAGGCAAATTCACAGCTAACTGGTCATTTTTGAAAAGCAAACTGTATGCTTAATATTTCTGTCATGTTCCAATGATTACATTTTTAAGGGATTCTTTTTTTCCAACCTTTTGTTTTGGGGTGTGGGAGACAGATAATCTAAAGCAGACATTGAAGAAAGATGATTAGTCACCTGTCACTCTAATTTTCCTATAGGTTCTCAATTCTGGAGACAATTAGGAAAATCAGTTGGTTTCTTTAGAAATCCTGGTGAACTCTTTGGATATTTGATACCATCTAAAAAATAACCCACATTCATCACAAATAAAACTAAGAGAGTCACAAAATTAAGTATTTGGAGTGAGCCCACATTCTATTAACTAGTCATGTGTCTCTTAGATGAACGTTAATAACATTTATTGAGAACTTAAGACGTCCCAGGTGCTGTGCTCAGAACTTCACATTCATTATCTCATTTAATCCTCACAAATAGCATGTGACAGACATTATTATCCCTGTTTTTGAGATTGAAGACTGGGGCTCAGAAAGGTTTAGGAACTTGTATGAAGCAGAGCTGGGATAGCAGCCCAAGTCTGAGTGACTTCAAAGCCTTCATCAAATGACAGTGCATCAGGACAGCAATTACCAGATTGCATAACTGCATTACACTGACAAGGTGGAAGCAATAAGGTGCTTTGCAGACATTGAACAATGTAATATGGTCCCTTAGTTATGTTATGAGGTCACTGTTTCAAAAATGTAATCATAGATTCAGAGGGCAAGAAGAGCCCCAGAAGCTCTCTAACAGTATGCTCAGACAAGAAAGGTAGAATATAAAATTGTACCTATGTTGTGATTACAACCATGTAAAAGTAATTTATGTATATGGACTAGGATGGGACGAGAACTTGGGAAAATGTATTTACTAATGTGTAGGGATTATGTTATTACATTTTCATGTTCTATTTATACAATAATTTTTTTCTTAAAGATAAGATTAACAGGTTTTTCTGATACATAGAAGAAAGATATTAATCCTAACATGAGTGCTGATTTTGAGAAGCATGTGAAAATACCAGTGCTAGGATTAAGGACACCTATCAAAACATCACTACTGCCTTTTGCATTTTTAGTGATGCATGCAAAAAGTTGTATTAGGAAAATAAAATGTAGAAAGTGGTAGATTTGGCTATAGGACACACCAGGAACAGAGGGTGGGGAGAAGGGGAGATAAGACATTAAATTGTAAATGCCACCCTTCAGCATAGTCATATCTTATTTGTTTAAGTTTTATTTTGAAACAATCTCAAGTGCCAAAAACTTGCAAGCATGTGAAGAAGGATCCTTTCTTCCTGAATTATTTGAGAGTAAGTTGCCAACTCAATGCCCCATCACCCCCAGACACTTTAGTGCGCATTTCCTACGAACAAGGACTATCTCCTTCATAATCATGATACAACCAACAAAGTCAGGAAAATGACATTCATACATTACTGTCACCTCATCTTCAAAATGCATTTAAGGCTCACAGTTGTCTTGATAATATCCGTGACAGAAAAGGCACCCAGCTAGAATCATACATTGCATTTAGTTGTCATGTCGATTTAGCCTCCTTCAATCTGGAACAATTTCTCAATCTTTACTTTTGTAACCCTGATACTTTTAAAGATTATAGAGCAGTTAGTTTATAAAAGGGTCCTCAATATTGATACACTTGGCAAGAATATCAGAAGTGATGCTGTGTTTTTCTCATTGCACCCTATCAGGTGGTACATAATTTCTATTTATCCCTTTACTAGTGAGGTTCACTTTGCCCCCTTGGTTATGGTGGTAACTTACTCCTTTTTCTTTTAATAATAAGCAAGTATTTGGGGGGTGGGAGATATTTTGAAACTGTGTAAATATTCCATTTCACATCAGACTATTATGTATGTATGTATGTAAATCAGAATAGACTCATGGTTTCCTAATTTATTGAGTGGGTTAAAAAATCCTCAGCGTGCCCTTAAAGAAGGAGAAGAGGAAGAGCTACCTACTATCTTGAAATCTTTTATATGTAGTATTTTAATCAAGCATATATGGATTCTCTTCCTACTGCCTTGAGTTATTAAAATTCTCACTTACACTCACTTGATTTCTTCTTCTCTTATAAATTAGTCTCCAAAAGAGAGATAGGAAAGAATGACCAACAAGGAAAAGTTGCACATTCTTTTGTCCATTCATCCACTCAACAAATATTTAATGAGAGACTACTATGTACCAGGTTCTCAGTTCAGGCTGTCACTTCAGTGTGTCTGGTTTGAGCCTCAAGCGGTGCTTCCCCTGCAATGAATGGCCACCACGTGGATGGTGGGTGTAGACAGCACGTGCTCCTATTACCATGTGTCTGGGCTCCCCAAAGTTGTTAACCTTAATTCCTCTCAGAAGATGGGATGTTTATAAGCCAAACACTGCTATTTCCACATGGACCTCAAATTCAGGATTCATGTTAGGGTTATGATCTCAACTTCCACATACCAGATGGGCCATGTTGACAAAAGGGTCAAGATACAGAGCAGAACTGTCTCTGTCATTTCACTAGACTACTTATTGTAACTCTTCCTCCTACGTTTGTTTTAAGGAAAACACCATCATATTCGGTCTCATTTTCAACATTCTAATAGAGGTTGATCCACTGTAGCATCTTGAATTTGTTGTACCTCATGCCTTCTCTTTTTTCTCACATCTTCCTTATTCCCTCCACAAATTTTAAAATCCACTCTGTTCTTTGTATTTACCTTGACTTTTCTCCCTCTCAACTGACGTCTCTGGTCTTGTTTCTCCCTTCCCTGCCTCGTTCTACCTCCCTCTTTTCTACCTTCCCTCCTTCCCATCTATGCTGTCCTCACATCTATGCTGTCCAAGGTCCTCTTCCTATTTCCTTCTTCCTAATCTCATGGCCTGACCTTTGCACTTTTTGCTCCTCTGGTCCAGGAGATGAAACAATACTTCACTAGTCTGAATTGAATGATTTTGGGGAAAAGTTTTAGTTTTATAATTTTAGTACATGGAGAAGAAGTCTTTAGCTCAGATAAATTTAGGTTTAAGCACATATAATTTGCACATTACAATTATTGCTGCTAAGTCTATTAACTATTCACAAATAAATATTGCTTCACAGGCTAGTTATTTCCCTTATTATTCATTTATGGAGGATGCCTTTTCCTTAGGCAACAGTGCGTAATAATTAAGTTTCCAAGCTCTGTAGTTGAAGGCCCTGAAATCAAGTCCTGGCTCAGCAAACTGTGGTAACACTGGGCAAGTTATTTAACCTCTCTAAGCTTTAGTTTCCTCTTCCATAGCATGGGGATACCAAGTACCTACCTTCTAAACATTTTGTAAGAATTAAATAAAATAGTTCTTGTAAAACTGTGGGGCACCTGGTAAGTGGGGAATAAATGTTACATATATTATAAATATAGTAAAAATACTTGTGATGTACAAGGGAAAATTCTCTACAACTAATACCCTTGACTAAACAAATGATTTTTGAAGTTTGTAAAATTGTCACTGCTAATATGCAAAAACTAAGCTCAAAATATGAACTTTGGGTTGTAGTTAGCTAAAATCCACCACAGTTCTTTATTGTTCCACCTGAAACAGCAGTTCATTTTCTTTTTCTGTCACCACCTCAGTCCTAATAATCCCTTCCCGAAAATTCCATAAGCTTTATGTATTTAAAGATATAAAAGGTGAACGACTTATGGTTAGGAGGCTTTAGAAACCTTTTTCCATCAGCTTGGTGACTAACCTAAAGGGGTTTACAGATGTTCTGGTCAACACATAGGACTCTTCCAGTGAAATGTCACCATGAGGTAAGCCCCTCCCAACCTCAGTGGATTACAAGGCAGGGAAACCACATCAAACCCAAGTGGTGAGAGAAGCACTCAGTGCTTCAGGAAAGACCTATAGAGTCTGGGAGATTCTGGGCTCTCTACACAGTGGTATAGTGTCACCAACCTACAAAGTCTAGGTCCTGGAATCACCATTTTAAGAAGGCAAAGTTACTGTGGAAGGGGAAAATCTTTCCAAGAAAATTCTTTGTAAGGAAAACATACAGAAAAACCAAAGCAAAACAAACAAAACAACTAACAGTTCAAGCTATTGAGTTCAAGAAGAATTAAATTCAGTGGATTTGGCCATCAAATAGGCTGCAGCTCAGAGCTAGGAATTTGCTCTAAGTTAGAACTTTGGAACCAGGACTTTCTTAGTCAAAGTTATACAGTCTGAGGTTGTTTTCTGAGGGAAGGACAAGGGTGAACAGGCTAAATAATACAGTTTTCAAAAGTAAGTCTTCTGCTAAACAATGATAGCCTTTCTCAACCAGGCTTCCTCAAAAGAACCTTGGAACATGGAAAAGGATCTGAGTGACTACTTTCTCAATTCTCTCAGGGATGACACATAAGAAGTACCTTTCTAGATGCAAGGGGAGAATTGATTTTATTTCATGCAATGAATACCTTAGGTGGGCTTAGTTCTCTCTCAGAACCTTGGGTGAAAAAGGGCTGGTGTCTGATAGGGTAACCCACCCAGGTGGCAGAGTTGCAACATGGTACTATCATTTTCCTAGAACTCGAGACTAAAAATCATGGTCATCTTGGACCCTTCCTTCACTTTTATCTTCCATGGTGATTAATCTGTTAACACATCCTGCTTCTACTTTTTTAAAAATGTTTACGGTAATATCCCTTCGTCTCCTTTTCCACTGCCTCTACCACTCATGACTGAATTTTATAACAGTCATAGAATCGTATAACCTAGCCTCTAGGAATATCAGTTTTCTCATGTGCAAAGGAAAGATAATCACAGTAACTACCTTATAGGATTATGGTAAGGACTGAATGAATTATTTTATGTTCAGTGCTCAGTACAGCACCTTACAGATAGTTGGAACTCAGTAAATGTTAGCTATTACTGTTGTTATTATATACGCCTCCTCCTGTAGTGTCTTCCTACCGATTCACTCTGGATACTTAGTTCTCCATATATCTTTCTAGAAAACATGTCTCTCACCACCTTAGGAATCCACTGGATCAAATTCCTGCCTGGCTTTCCATGTCTTCCTCAGCTGATTCATTCATTCACTCTTTCATTTATTAATTTTTTCCAACTTACTTCCTACTACCTCCAAACACATATCATTCAGCCATTCATTCACTATGTTTATATTGCATCCCTGTTATGGGCCAGGTATTGGAGATACAGAAAGAAATGAAGGGAGAAGCACTGCCAACTCTTGTAATAATTGCAGTTGGGAGAATATCAAGTCTACTAGTCAGAAGGTCTCTCCATCATGTCCCTACCCCCAGATGTGTTCCTAATCCAGTCCCACTCTCTCTCTTCTCTCCAAAGTTCTGTCATACTTAGCACCACCCTGCTTTACAGTTGTTCTAGCTAATGTGGGTTCGATATGTCTTACCAACTAGATTATAAATTCTTTGAGAGATGTCTGTATTCTCTTAAGTGAGCAACACGTTAGGAGTTCCAATGATACTTTTTGACTGAGACTGACTCATTGATTTTTATAGGGTGCAGAACACATATATCCTCTACTGGGTCCATAGTTTCAAAATGTAAATATCTTTAAAATGGGTAGTTTAGTGGAAGAAGGAGAACTTATATTTCTATCAGTTAGAATATGTATTCACTTGGACCGAGAGCTCTTTGATTTATTATAGCTGATGTTTCTGACTATTAATAGAAGATTAACTAGTACCTGAGAGGTGTATATTATTTTGTATTTTTCATTATTTTGTATAGAATCAGAGAAATTTCCTAAATAAATTCTTTGTTTTGATTATTCTTGCTGTATAACATACCCCAAAACGGCAACAACCGTTTTGTTTGCTCGCTGTTCTGCGGCTCAGTGATTCAGGGGGGTTAGCTGGGCAGTTTTCCCTTGGGGATCCCTGATGCCGCTGCAGTCAGATGTCAGCTGGGCTGCAGTCATCTGAAGTTTGAAAAGAGCCTTAGACTTATTAGACTTTTAGTTCCACCCCTGAGGTGAGACTTCAGGCAAGTCGTTTTGTTTCTCTGGGTCTCATTTTCCACACATAATGAAATAAAACCAACAAATCCTTTCGAGAGCTCTTTCAGCTCAAAAGTTGATTCTATGAAATGAGAAAAATGTTTGGATATGAACAGCTACAAATAAGTCATTGTGCATAACTAAGGTCATTCTACAAGTAGAAAAGGTTACTACATGAATGGAAAACACAGGATTGATATAAGAAAGATCTTTTGTGGTGAATTATCAATAGAAACTGATCTTGAATCAATTTTGCCACTAGAGGTCACTAGCGTACCATCTCAAAGAGAACATACGCCATCAAGTCACTAGCAGTTCTCTCTCTCTGGCCCCTAAATGTTGTTCATGGTGTCTTTTAGTGTATTCTGAGTATCTCCCGACAGCTGCCAGAGACATAAGTTATGATGAGGTGACATCAGTTGTCACTCTAGGTGATGGTTCATGTGTGCCTAATGTTCTGTAAGTGTGAAGAACCACCACTTGGACCATAAGGAAAATGACTTCTTTGGCTTTGCTGCCCTCTCACTGGGATGTGTTAAGGGGCAGTGAGATAATTTGATAGAAAGTCATGTGAGCTCTGAAGTGAAAAGACACTGTGGAAATACTGTGTCATCCTCTAATGCAGCATAGATTGTCTGATTTTCATGAGACAGGAAAAGGAAGGACCCAAAGCAGAAAATTCATTCATTCACTCATTCAACCAGTATTTCCAGACACACATGTAGACACTGTACTGGCAATTGGGCTGCATTCATGAAGATCAGCTGGTTCTTCTTCAAGGGATTTAAGGAATCGGGTATAGGAGGGTTTCTATTCCGATACTCTCAGTACTCACAGACCACCAAGCACTCTAAATTCCCATGTCTGCAGGTGGTCACTTGCAGAATGGCAAAACCAGTGGCTTTTTTAAGCTGATGATACTTTTCCGAGGTGATATTAAGAGTAGACTATACACCTTTGACATCAAATCCAAAACTAAACCACAGAGGTACATACCAGAAAATGTTAAAATGCTGAGTTGGGTTGTGGCCAATGATGCTTGTTAGAAAATATAATAAAACGTATTTTGACATAAAACTTTTTAAGTGGGAGAAACAATGCTCTAAGTGAAATTAATGCCCTGAAACATAAAGATCTATAGAGATCACCTCTGAAGAAACTTCTGTGAGAAGGATGGACTCCAGGATGCCTCTGAAGGGCATATCAATTTTCTCCCCAAATGAAAATTACATCCTATTTACTTATAACTTGCTTCATGCTGTGCATAAAGGAAACCTACTTCAAACTCCAGAACTCACAATTCTACCATCAAGGATGAGTAGCAAGGAGTCCTGGGCTCTTTCCATAACTTGAGGAGTTATTTCTTCTACAGCTTTAAGGGGACTTGAACTGTTTAAATCAGTTGTCATCAGCGTTTAGACAAGACACAGAGGCCATATCTGAGCAGGATGGGCAAAGCCCCTATTCCTTAGCAGCAAGGTGTTCTCTCGTTTTCTGCCCTCATTAGCAAAGAAAAAGAAAGGGAGCCTGGCTGGATCTCTGCTTCAAGTTGGGGAAGGCTTGATCTGCTTTTGCTGTGATGGGTGTTAGTAATTATCCAGGCAATTATTAATTTTAACCGTTTGTTTTCAAACAAACTACAGACAGCCTTGTCCTTCCTTCTGATTGTTGCAAAGTCTGCTGGAATAGCGAAAAAGAAAGGGTAGGGGGAATGTTACAAAATATGACTTGATTTATCTAAAAATGTATTTACTATGATTATGCCATTGACTTCTATCAATACTAATGTTTCTTCAAAGCCAGCTAGTGTAGTTTTCTTCCTTTTTGACTGATAGGCATCCCACCAACACTTTATGAGACATTTTTTCCTATTTCCCTCGAGATAATTGTATAAGGAAGGAGGAAGGAAAATAGGAATTTGTCACAAACTAAAGAGGTTAGAGGTTTGGGGGAGGGGCAGTCTGCCATGGGCCCTGAGTGTCACTGCATGTTCTTGCTGGTTTGCCAAGAGCACAAGGACCTGCCTGACCTTTATTCAGGCCGTTTCTGAGGGTGTGTTTGCAGAGAGCAACTCTAAGGGATGAAGTAATGCCTTCCCCTGGTTGAAGAGCAAGCTTGCTTCCACTTGCCGTAAAAGCAATAGCTTCCCTGAGCTCAGCGTTCCTCCCTGTACAATAACCCTCTGCGTGTGCAGGCATCTATGGGGGGCTTGGGAGAAATGGGAAACAGAAGCAAACCAGCATGAAGTTCACGCCGCTGTGAGTAACAGAGTCCTTGGACTCTGACGCAGGCATGTCACGTCTTCTCCCAGCATTCACGAACTCATAGTAGGCTAACTTGTAAGCTTGCGCGCTGTGTAAAATCCCAAATCCTGACACAGCCTGACAGAGGAACTCTCCCAAGTTGATTATTTAGTGTAAACAGTTACCAGGGAAACAGAAAACTATGAGGATTACGTTTGTGTATCAAAAGTAAGAAAATCCATCCGCAGCCCAACATTTTAGAGACTTGCTAGCAACTCATGTGCATTCTTTTTATGAAATCTTATTTCTTGCAACCCTGACTCCTAGGCCCTTCAAAGAATCACTTTGTCTTATTAAAACAGAATCCCCTTTATGCTCCAAGAGCCCAATGATTAGTCTTGATTTTAAAGCAGATTATTTTATAAAAATTTAGTGGAACAGGTACTCAGCTGAAATGATTGATAGTGGTAGATTCATGTGTAGAGAATCACAGAAACCCCAAATCACAAAAGCTAAAATGGAGTGGCTCAAAGATAACTAACTCAGGAAAGCTCTCAGATGTTATGGCAGGTATGGTGCTAAGGGCTGGACTGTCAGACACAACCAAAGCATCAAAGGTTGACTCTTAAATATGGGAAACCAACTGCTATAACTCACTGGTAGTGTTACTTGATAAATTCCTCAGTTATTTTATACAATATTAGAGAGGCAGAATTAACTTTATCCCAATCCCTCATTTGAGGAAACAGGGGTCTATGGTAAAGTGATTCATCCCCCATAACCTTACAGTCAATTTCAAATATCTGAATATGCTACAGCATCTAGCTCTAAGGAACACTAAAGTAACTTTTAAACTAGGAAATATATGAAGAATTGAATGAACACATATAGGGTGAGTCAGAACTGGAACCCAGGTTTCCTCTTCTTCAAACCAATGTTTACTGCACTGTTGACAGACCAGGGTTTTCCAAACCAGACATTTGCATACCAACATTGCAATTTTTGCCATATTAAATTAACCATTTAATTAACATCACTTTTGAACTTAGCTTTGTTCTAAACAACAACATCTGCAAACTGAGGGTTAGTTGTATTATTCATATTTTTCTATTATGATAAAATATGTAACTATTCATCATGTTCAACCAGAGCTATAAGCGTCAATACTTGGGAAACACTGATTAGACAATACTTTGTCTAGAGAAAAATAAGCATCAAGACTGCACAGAATCATTCCTTACTATTTTCATTTTTGTCAAGAAGTTCAAAGCTTGATTCCATGGAGACCCTGAAATCCTTCTGAATTTTCATCTGAGAAGCACTAAAAATACACTGGTAATTTCTTACATTTTCTCTATTGAACAGATGAATGAAAATGATTCTGTTCAAATTAGCCAACTATTGGTTATTATCAGGAAATTATAATCTTCAGAAAAGTATACAAAAACAACTTAATTTCCAAATAGCAGTAGAGCATTAAGTCTAGTCTTGAAATCAAGTTTCCACAAGCAGAAAATATTCTTTACTCACCAAATTCAGGACAACATTCATTCTCCAATGAATTCAATAACCTTTCAAGGGAAAAAAATAAGTAAAAAGGAAAATGTGAGTTCTTTTTTAGGAATGAGATGAAACACATTTTGCAAATTAATGAGTGTAAAGTAGGAGAGAACACACCTGGCTACACTTGAAAGTTATCAAAATGCCTCCATTTAGCATATTTCACTTTAAAATATCCACAGTATGTTTAGATCCCTCTAATTACTGCAAACAAGTTAAAAGTTTTTATGTGCTTGATGAGAGTATATCAGACTAGAACATCAAAACAACCTTGGAGGTTCTCTATTTTTTTATTTATTATTTCTTCCTCACATAATATTTTGTCTTGTAACAATAGTTTTCCATTTAGAGTTCCCCATTCTCTATGAAGAATATTTTAATTTGTGCTTTTATTTAGATGGTTTATAATATATGCACCTTCCAGATCACATGAATATCCATCTTATAATCAAATATTTCTATACAATTTCAGTGGTTCCTATTTGTACTTGAATGTTTTTCTTATTCAGAAGGGAATTTTGTGGCTATTTTTAAACGATTTTTTATTGAAAAATGTAACGCAAATATGAAACACCATGTAAGTAAATAATTTGATGAATGTTCACTTCATGACTAGTTTGCCAAGGTTTCTACTCCCTTTTTATAATCACTTGGGTATACTGTTCTTTCTTCTCACCTTTTTTGCCATTTCAAGAATTTTTTTCTATTCATTGAAGGACAACTATCAGCAACACTGTTTTATCCAATTTGCAACATTTTGTGAATGATATGCTTCTTCTAATATTATGGTTACCTTTTTGTGTGTTATCTTCTTCAGATAGCTTGTCTAAAGACTTCCTTTAAGTTTAAATTCTCTAGCAAGATATATGTTTGATTCTGAAATTTTAAAAAGTTGAATGCTCTAGAATTACCGTATCCTACTTATAGTAATCATTTTCTTGCATTTTAAAAATAGTTTTATCATCCAAGGGTGCATTCAAAATAAACCATAGGTTTTTTTGGGTCTGTTTTTTAAAATGTATTTTAAGTGTCTTTTTATCTACAAGTCTTCTTTCCATTCTTTTTTCTTCCAGTGCGATTTATTTGTTAAAGAAAGGGCTTTGTTTCTTGTTATTTGTTCTTGTCCTGTTGTTTTGTTCCATTGTCAGATTTCGCTAAGCTTATCCAGATGGTAGACTTAACATATTTCTCTGTCCTCTGTATTTCCTGTTAAATTTCTAGTTTATGGACTTGATTGGGTCAGGCTGCATTAAAAAAAAAAACTTTCTTTGCAAGACTATTTCATAGGTGGTTTTCTCATATAAGCATTTAATGGTAAAGAAATTTCTCTAAGCACTGCTTCATTGCATCCCACAAATTTTAACATGTTTACATTTATTGAAAATATTTTCTAATTTCTCTTGTGACTTCTCTTGTGACCCATAGTGTCTTTAGAAGCAAGTAGTTTAATTTCCAACTACTTGGTTTTCTACAAATATCTTTTTGTTACTGCTTTCTAGTTTAATTCCTTTGTGGGCAGAGAAAATATTTTGTTATGACTACAATCATTTAAAATTTGTTGAGGCTGTTTTATGATAGAATATGGTCCATTTTGGTGAATATTCCATGTGCATTTGAAAAGAAGACAAGTTCTCTAGTTACTGGGTCGAATGTTCTATAAATGTCAAATGGGTCAAATATGTTGACAGAAGTTTTTATTCTGGTCTTTTATATCAACAATTTCCAAATTTGCCTGCACTCTGTTGAAATCACCTTTGTAAATTCTAAAAATATTCATGTCAGTATCCCACCCTAGAGACCATAATTTAATAAATCTGGGATGTAGTCTGTTCTTTGGAGCTATTAGGAGATTCTTAGGTGATTCGAATGTGAAGGTAAGCTTGGGTCCTGGGTTCTTCATCCTTACAGATTTTCTGTATACTTGTTTTACAAATTACAGAGAGGGGAGTGATGAACTTTCTGACTATTATTGTAGGCTAGTTTCTTATTTCAGTTCTATCAGTTTTTGCTTCAGTGCCACTTTGTAGCACTGTTACAATTTTGCATCTTCTTAATGAACTGACCCCTTTATCTTGTTTTAATATCAATCCCCCTGATTACTAGTGAAGGTAAACATTAAAAAAAAATCTTTCTGACCACTCAGTTTTCCTCTTTTGTGAGTTGCCTGTTTATGTTATTTGAATATTTTTTTAATCTTTGTCAGAATTCTTTACATTTTCAGAGCTTTACTATATTATTTCAGTCTGTGGCTTGCTTTTAACTTGACTTAAAATGTCTTCTCATCTGTGTATAAAACAATCAAAATTTAAAATCTTTTCCTAATGAATGACACTGTTTTGTCTGGTTTAACAAATCCTTCTCTACGGTGGCATCATAAAGACATCTGTGTTTTCCTAAAAGTTTAGAGTATTTTCACATTTCACATTTACTTCATTTGGAATTTTATTTTATTTTTGGTGTGAGATCAGGATCTAATTTCATATTTTTATACGAATAGCCAATTTCACTAAAACCACCATAATTTGTCTTTTATATAGCCAATTAACAAAGTTACTGTGCCAATTTTACTACCAAGAATAATGAGTAATAGTTTTTCCCACAACCTTACCAACATTTCTTCCTTACCAGACATCTTTATTTTATACCAACTTCCAGGTACAGGAACTTGCTTTTCTAACTTTCTTTTTGTCTGTTCTTGTGTTAATATCGCATTTTTAAAAGTTGCTTTTAAAACAGAATTACCATATGATCTAGCAATTCCAATTCTGGATATATACCCAAAAGAACTGAAAGCAGTCTCACAGAGATATTTGCACATACCACCTTCATAGCTGCATTCATAATAGCTAAACGCAACTCAAGTGTCCACTGAAGGATGAATAGATAAACCAAATGTGGTATATACTTACAATGGAATAATATTCAGCCTTAAATAAGAAGAAATTCTAACACATGCTACAACACGGATGAACCTTGAGGATGTTATGCTAAGTTAGTCACAAAAGACAAATACTGTATGATTCCACTTACGTGAGGTGCCTCAAATAGTCAAATTGATAGAGCAGAAAGAGTTGTGGTTGCCAGGGACTGGCAGTAGAGGTGAATGGGGAGTTGTTTAATGGGTATAAAATTTCAGTTCTGCAAGATGAAAAGAGTTCTGGGGATTGGCTGCACAACAATGAGAATATACCTAACACTACTGGACTGCACACTTTAAAATGGTTATTTAAATGGTAAGTCTTTTATGTATATTTTACCCTATTTAAAACTAACAGGAAAAAACAACCCCCCCAAAACCTGTTCTTCTAGAAAAAAAAATCTGCATTTAATAGTTCTCTTAGTCTTTGGTGTTCTGCAGTTTCACCACGATGTGTCCAGGTATAGAATTCCTTATTTTAATCCTGCTCAAGAATAAGTGCTTCTTGAATCTAATTCAAATATTCCACAACCCTGAAAAATTCTTAGTTATTACTCTTTAAATACTGACCACACCCATTCTCTCTAGTCTCTCTTTTTGACACTCCTGTTAGATTTATGTTCAATCTTTCTTATTTCTCATGTATTTAGCTCCTGCATTGCATTCTAGTAAATTTTCCTCATAGTGTGTATCTTAGTTCTAGTCAAATGTATAGATCTCAAACACTGAACGGAAAAAATTCTTATCTATCCCTTAAAAAAAGTAAGGCTCTATGTTGGCAAACTGTGCTAGAAGTAGAAAGTCAAGAGACAGGTGGACGTATGACTCATTTCTACAACTCAGGAGGATGTGCCAAAGCCGAAACAATAACAAATATTCAAAGCCAGCATGCTGCTTTGTGTCAAGTGCTAGGTACCTGTGAATGGTACCCAGCCTGATTACATTACATCCCAAAGCCTGGCACACAGCATTTCACACTACGTCTATGACCTTGCGCAGGAAATTTATTTACTCTTAAGCTTCTTTCTGTGGGTTGCTGTGAGGATCAAATGGGATAAAGTGAACAAAAGTGCTATACACTAAAGTAGTATTAAGGTATTTTCTCAATTCTAAAATATTATTAAATGGTCCGGCGCATTATGGATTTTAAGATAGTTTGGGGAAGATGAGGAGAGGAACAGTCCGTTAGACGTACACTTAAGAGATTTCCGATTTGGGAAATTAAAAATATGGAAAAGTCTGCTTTTAGAACTGAAGAACCAGGGTACTTTCTCTGTTATGTCCACACACGTCCTTTTCTTGAATTTGAATGATTTCTCTCTCGCCCAGTGTTAGGTTTTACCAACCTCCAGGTTTTACCAACCTCCTTCCTGACAGCTGTCAGAATTTTCCACAATTTTCCACACTGCATTTCTTGACCCCATTTTCACGGACCGGCTGAGACTGAGGAACTGCCTCGCTCGGACAGGCTTTCGCACGCTCAGCTTAGCTTCTGTACTGTCATTGGCTGTTGCTCTTCCCGGACCCGCCCACAACGACCTCAACCCTGATTGGATTCCAGTGCCCTTTTGTTATGGCAAAAGGTGGATCCCGAGGGTTTGAGGTAGGACGATTGGGGCGTCGTGTAGCTAATGCGCAGGCGTCCCTTCTTGAGTGCGGATTGGCTGGCGACGGGCCGGGCCGGGGCGGGACTCCAGCCTCGGCGCACGCTCTGTGGGCGGAGAGGGCGGGGTTGCCGGTGGCAGTTGGTCCGAGTGTCCAGGCCTGAGGTATCCTCCTGGTCCTTCCTCCTGCCGGCGCCTCAAACGGCAGGTGAGGGCCGTCGTGGGTCGCGGAGGGCCTGGCCCCGAGCGACTGGAGTTGCGGCCTCGGTACTGACGAGAGCCTGGAGGGAGGGGCGGGATGTACGCGGCTCGGCGTACGGCGACCCGGGAAGAGCGTCCTAAGGCCTGGGCGTTAGGTGGGCGGCCGAGGCCTGGCTCCCCGCAGAACCCCTGCGCAGCCTCTTTTCTCATCCTCTCGTTGTTGGGCGCAGAGGTTGCTTTGTGGAGGGCCGCCGCGGTCCGTGGCGCAGACTTCCTGCCGCCTTCTCCCCGCGGATCCTGAGGCTAAGGCCTCTGTCCGCCCTGAAGTGGGACTGCGGGAGGGGCGTTCGGGTGGGTTGGGACCTGGCACGCCTGGACTAGCCCGCGGCTTCTCGGCGGAGAACTCGGAGACGGGGGCGGGGGAGAGGACGCGGGGGCGGGGAGGGAGCCGAGTGAGCGGTGAAACCAGGGCTGGCGACATCTTTTCAGGCTCTGAAAGTAGCTCCCAGGTTAGTTTCTCAATGGGCATCTTTCAGGGGTCCTGCTGGGCAAGTTTGGGGACTTAGGATTGTTGGAAAGGAGAAACAGACATTCCTGAAAGACAGGATTTTCGTTGTGTATCGATTCCAGTACTATGACGTAATAATATTAAGGACAGATGGTGTGCTCTGTTCCCAACACTGTACCTGAGAATCCAAAGCTCTGTCTATATATTCCGTGCCTGTACTCATTCACTGATTAAACTCAATATAGCTAGCCACTCTGGGGATCTCATTTCTGGTCAAATATTTGGCCAAACAGTCCCTTAATTTTGTGGAATTTAAAATTGGACTTAACCAGAACAAGTCAGAATTTGAAGGGACTTGAACAAGCCATGTTGAAAGTCGTTGCAGCTTGCAGTGAATGAAATTTACCTTCAGTTTTTTAGATAGTAGAAATAGCAAAGAAATTTGACATCAAGCGTTGCAAAATGTTTTGCAAATTTAGATTAGGGTCATATTAAAGTGTCTTCCATTGCATAATGGAAAAAGCAGGGACTTTATAGTTAGATCTGAGTTCAGATTCTCGGTACAGACTTCGGTTGTGAACTCTGAGGCAAGATATGTAGCCTTTCTGAGATACAGGGTCCACGTTTGTAAAGTGCCATGTCCTGTTGATTTGATGAGCTAATATATGTAAAGAATTTAGTATATTAATGTACAGTGACGTTTAGTAGTCTTGCTAGTTCCTTTAGTAAGTAGATGTAAGTAAGTAGTAAGTAAGTAGATGACAGTTCCGTTGGTAAGTTCCGTTAGTAAGTAGATGACAGATGATGAAAATCAGTTTTAGATGCAGAAAAGTTGAGAGGTTTAGGTTGGGTGGATATCAGAAAAGTCTCAAAATCTCAGGTCTCCGTCGTGAGCATACTGTGGTGGAGTGGTGGAAAAAACTAGACTGGGACATTGACTGTATGTAGTCTTGGCTCTGTCTATGTAAGTATTATTGTGGTCTTAGGTAGGCCATTATCATCTTGGCCTTGGCTTAGTTGTAAAAATGAGGTAAGTGGACCAGGTAGTTTTTTAAAATTCTTCTTGTGGCCTGAAGTACAGCTAAAAGGTAGAAAAGATAATAGCTAACATTATTGAATAACTACTGTGTATTGTTGCAATCACATTATATATATCAACTCATAATGTTCTCACAACAAAACTATGAGGTACATACTGTTATTAACCTCATTTTACAGATGAGGAAACTGAGGCTGAGATGTTAATCTTACCTGAGGTTCCAGAGCTTATAAATAGGAGAGCTAGCATTTGAATCCAGGTAACCTAAATCCGTGTTCTTAATCACTGTGCTAAACTGCCTTTTATGAAGAGCATGTCATGGTACTGTTGGGCATACTAGAAAAGAAGGTAGAGGTGTACTTGGTAAGATGATAGCCTTTGGTCACAGTTGACTGTGAGGGCATGGAAAATGGGTCGATACTAATGCTTGCCACATTTCTGTATCCTTGTTCTTTCCATACTTTTGCTCCCTGGACTTAAGTTATCAGAATAACTCTAGATTCTCTTCCACTGACCAAGGCTAGATGAAGATAGGCACTAAAATTTACTGTGATTTTTGAGAAAAGTTTTATGAGATCTGACCTCGGCTTAGGTCAGAGTTGAGGAATCCCAGACAGTCATATCCATTGCAGAGAGCTAAGGCAGATTTTGGATAAGCTAAGGCAGATTTTGGATAAACAGATCAGCTTTAGCACCCCACATTTATTTCGGTGTTCCCACACTTGAGATACTTTTGTCTGGGTTCTCTCTCTCTCTCTTTTTTTTTTTTTTTGCAGTACGCGGGCCTCTCAGTGTTGTGGCCTCTCCCGTTGCGGAGCACAGGCTCCGGACGCGCAGGCTCAGCGGCCATGGCTCACGGGCCCAGCTGCTCCGAGGCACGTGGGATCTTCCCGGACCGGGTCACGAACCCGTGTCCCCTGCATCGGCAGGCGGACTCTCAACCACTGCGCCACCAGGGAAGCCCCTGGGTTCTCTCTCTTTTAATGTCAGGTTTGGATTTATGTGTAGGAGCAGAAGGAGTTGAAAATGAACTCCTAAGAGCACATCTGACACAGCATTGGATTGATATGATAGCAACTATAGATTGAGAAGAAGAATTTTATAGTTGAAAAATTCAATCTTGTGTCAAGTGCATATTATGATGTAGTACTGTGCTAATGTAGGCATTGCAAAGTTTGAGGATTGACCCTATTTTGAAGGAAGTAAAATCTATGGCTAAAATACTTTGACTTAAAGAGCTCAACAAACCTTTTGATCCCATATATAAAATAAATCTGTTTATAACTCTGGATGTCCTGACAGACTTAGAATATATACAGGAGTAGCGTTTTGAGACTGGTCTATTTGATCACATCACAATAAGAAAAAATTGCTACTTGTGTTTTTTTGTTGTTGTCATGCAGAGGCAGCCGGTGATACTCTGGTGTTGCACACGGCTGCCATATACATTTGGGCAGGTTTTGCACTGTTCAGCCCTCAGGGCAATCTTACATGGGCTATGATGTGAGTAGTGCTGTCTTGGGTTATGTGGTATATCCTATAGCACTGTCCTTGCGCCCTGCTTTTGTGCTCTTGCTTCCACCCCAATCTGGATGTGTTTTTCTAAGAGTAATTTTCTATTGTTTGGGTTATATGTGGCCAAAATTTCAGAAACTGGCTTCTTTTTCCTTACCTACTACATTGGTCAGCCTGGAACACTTTGCATTTATGGAAGACTTCTGGGTTTAATTTTAGTATTAGACTAAAATACGGGCAAAAGAAGTATAACCCATCCCTATACTAGATCTGATTTCAAAGTTGAGTGCATTGATTTTGTGATTATCTGTTGCTTTGACTGGTGTATCATATCACTCTTCTCGGCTGTCATGAGAATTCTGTTTCAGGTGTATTCTTAAAAAGACTGGATATTAGAAATCTGGAGGATTTAATATACAGGTTTCCCCCTACTATCTGAAAGTAGAGCATTCCTACCTTTTGTAAGCTGAAATGGCGTAAAGTGATGAAGCAATTATCTTAGGACACATCTTGCTAACAGATGCACAAAATAAATAAAACACGGATGCTCACAGACACAGGTCAAAGCTGTGGTGGCTTGAGGCTGAGATGCTGAGTGTAGTTCTCAGGGAAGGAGCTTGGTGTCACTGCTCAGAGTGAGTGCTGCCTCTTATAACACCTTGCTGCAAAACAAACGCTGAATGCTATTTTTGTTTTTTGCCTTTTTTCACGAAAGTGAAAATCCTCATCAGATTTCTTTTGTTTAGCAAAACAGGTACTAATGTAGGTCTTTTATACAAGTGAAGTGGCATAAAGCAAACTTTTAAAAAATGGGGAATACTTCTCTCATGTAGCAGGGAAGATAGCCAAGTTGAAGTCTGCTGTTGCTGAGTATTCCCAAGATCACTTACTTTTGCTTTTGGCTGTTACCTCTGTCATCCCTCCCAGACAAGTATCAATAGTTGAAGTGGTATGAAAGTGATCTTCTCTCGGGGAGGGGCCAAATAAAGTTTTCACTGCTAGCACTCTTCCTCTTCAATTATAAAGACACATTGATTGAATGGAGAAGAATAATTTTTGAAGTGTGGTCTTCGAATACTATTATCCAAAGCATTTAATGACTTAAAGAATTTTTGAAAAAAATTTCATAATCTGTTTGGATTTATGTGTGTGTGTGTGTGTATAGACATATATATACACATATACACACATATTTATACAGTTGACCCTTGAACAACGATGGTTAGGGGTGCCGACCCTCTGCACGATTGAAAATTCACATATAACTTTACAGCCAGCCTGCCATATACGCAATTCCGCATCTGCAGATTGAACCAACTGTAGGTCGTGTAGTTCTGTAGTAGTATTTATTGAAAAAAATTTGAGTGTAAGTGGACCCGGATAGTTCTAACCCTTGTTCAAGGGTCATCTGTGTGTGTGTGTGTGTGTGTGTGTGTGTGTGTGTGTGTGTGTATGCAACTATATCTACCTATCTAAAACTTTTTCTGAAGTACAAAGAACCTGATAATTAAAACCAGTGAGGGAGGGGCTTCCCTGGTGGCGCAGTGGTTGAGAGTCCGCCTGCCGATGCAGGGGACATGGGTTCGCGCCCTGATCCGGGAGGATCCCACATACCGCGGAGTGGCTGGGCCCATGAGCCATGGCCGCTGAGCCTGCGCGTCCGGAGCCTGTGCTCCGCAACGGGAGAGACCACGACAGTGAGAGGCCCGCGTACCGCAAAAAAAAAAAAAAAAAAAAAAACAGGGAGAGTAGCGCTAATGCTGTGTAAGTGGGAAGACTTGGGGTAGATGTATTAAGCATTATTTTTAGTGTTACTTCTTTAATAAAACTATGTGTAAAGGAGGTTTAATATCTTTCTTTTTTAGACTGAGTGATCTCTTACTTGAGAGGCAGTTTATACATGTGTACACTGAGCATTCTATTGCCATGTTCATGCCAGCATCTGAAGTGTCATGAGGGAATATACAATACACTGATCACTGTTTTGATTGTGATTCTAGTTCTGGTATGTAGACATCCTTGTTCAGTAGGTTTGGGTTCTACTGTTCAGCATATGGAGGCATAACAATGCCTTGGGTGTAGTAGGTGCTCAGTAAATACTTGAAGAAAGAGTAACAACATTGACTAAGATCTAAGTTGCTTCACTGAGTAAATTAGATTGGTTAACAAATCTGTTTTCAGTAATAATCTGGTACATTATTTAATAAATTTTGAGCACATTGCATGTGAAATGAATGTTAGCAATAGAGCAGAACATGTTTCACAAGGATTTAGTGCTCTAATATTTTGGAGCCTTTTATGGACACAAGAAAATGTTAATATTTATTTACTCATTTACATCCTAATTAATCTATTTTAACTATAACCAGGAGGTGACAGGTACATATTTTTCATTTAACCCATATTAGTGTTTCAGATAACGAGTATTTTTCTTTTGAATTTTATGTTTAAAAAGTGTTAATTGGTATATATGAAACAGTGTTTTAATAATGAAGAATATTTTTAGAGAGATTTGTCTTCCTTGCTGCCATTATCCTTAATGTAAGAGCTTTTTCAATTTGCTGTGTTCTTTATCCATACTAAAGATTTTTCACATAATTTACATCAGTGAATATACAATGGCATAAACATTCTTTCATGTTATTATAGTCATAATTATTTTTAGTAGCTGCTCCATTAGAAATGGCAACTATAATCAACCAGGCTCTGAATGGACAGTTTATGTTGTTTCCAGTTTACTGGGTTATAAATAAGGTTGAAGTAGATTTTTATAGATGTAATTTTTTTCCTTCTTAATTTTTCTTAGGCTAAATTTCCAAGAGTAAAATTACTTTGTAAAAAATATTTAAATGTTTTTATGAATCTTGTTTATTACTGTACTGCTTTCCAAAAATATTACGTTTAAAATTTGTGTCCAATATTTTGTGTTAGTTTTTCCATAACTTCGCTAGCATTGATCATTATCTTGTTTTAGAAAAATATTTTACGAAATATACAGTGGTATTTTATTATGCATTTCTTTGAGTACCAAGAAACTCAACATTTTCTCTTATTTACTTAATACTTCTCTTTGTAAACTGTAAATATTCTTTGCTTATTTCCCCACTGGGTATTTATTCTTAGTAAAGCATGTGAAAAGGGTCCTACTGGGTCACTTAATTTTCTTTTGAAAAACAAGCTTATATTTCATTACTCTATGTGTCTGTGTTTCTAACTTTTTCTCATTGCAGACCATTCATCAAGAATTTTGTATCCAAGGCCCAAAAGTTTGTTACCGAAGATGATGAATGCTGACATGGATGGTATGTTCTTCGTTTTCCTTTTTGTATGTTCCTGGTTTTGTGGCGCATACATTGCTTTATTAAGCAACAGAAAGATCAGAGAATCAATACTTAGAAGGCTTTGATCTTGGCCAGTGTACTTATTTATAATCCCATCTAGTTCTAGAAAAGATTTAAGGTAACTTCCATTCTTTAACTATGAGATGTTGGCAAAACATTTTACCTTCACCTTGGTGTCCTCATCTGCCATGTGGAATATAACCTTTTATTTTACAGGGCTCTTGTATAAGTCAAGTAAGAATGAATATAAACCATTTTGCAGATCTTTTAAGTGCTATACTACACAAATGGTAGCTAATATTAATAGTAAATCTGAACCTTTTCATTACAGCAGTTGATGCTGAAAATCAGGTGGAACTGGAGGAGAAAACACGACTTATTAATCAAGTGTTGGAACTCCAACACACCCTTGAAGGTTAGCTTGCCTTCTGTATTTTTCTTGACTAACATCCAGGTAATTGAAATTGTAATTGTAAGCAAATTGCTAAATTTTGTTTGTTACTGTGCAGTTTTTAAAAGTATAAATTTCAAAGTCTACTTTGTTTTTTTTCCTCTCCTGCCTGTAGCTTTGGCTGGTAATTTCAAAGAACAGATACGTTTCAATAAGGAGGTCAAATAGTGTTCTTATGCTTCCCTCTTTAAGGTCTAACATAATGAGCCCCGTTTAAGTCCCTGCGTTGTGTTACTAAGTCCACTTTAATAAAGCTTATTTGAGTGTAAAATCAGTGTATTAGCCTCAGGGATTATAAGGGAACTGATCTGAGTTTTTCCATTTTCTAAATGTCTTGCATAAAATTAATTCCACCAGTGAAACATCTTTTGGTTTTCAACGAAATTAAGAGGTGGTGGTGGTTTTTTCTGAAAACAGGTTGAGCAGATCATGTCATTCCAGTGGCTTCCCATCTCACAGTTAATGGAAGCCAGGTTCCTCTCTGTAAGTCTCTCACTTCCCTTTTACCTTTCAGTCCTGTCACATTCCCTGACTAGGACACTTCAACCTCCTTGCTGTTCTTTCAGCAAGCTTCTCCTCAGGGTCTTAGCAGTTGCTGTTCCTCTGTGCTTGAATCTTTTCCCTTAGTCATTTGCATATCTGTGTGGCTCGTTCCCTTACTTCCTTTAGGTCTCTAGCGAAATTTCCTTAATCAAAATAGCTATCCCTGACTATACTGTATCACAGGACAACCGCCCTTGGCTTCCTGTGACCCTTACCCTTCTTGCTTTTTCTCCTGACCCCCACCCACCCTAAGCCCCATTAGAATGTCAGCTGGTAAAGGGCAAGGGACCTTTTTTGTTACTGTTGCCTCTAGAACAGTGCCTGTCTCTTAGAAGGCACCTCAGTAACTTAGTTGCTGAATGACTGAGGTGTGGTATCTTCTTTTTTTAATCATCAAGACCTGCTCTTTTGAATTTCTTGCTAATGTAAAAATACAAAACAATCAATTGCTTGGAAACTGACTGCCTATATCCAGTATGTGAATTCAGTTATGTTCACCTACTACACTGTCTTAAATATTACTAGTAAAGACATTATGGTTTTATGATGATATGAACCAAAATTCACATTTTAAAAACAGTGTTTTTTTAAATAACCATTTTAAGAGTTAACTACTTAACAAAAATGCTGTTAAAGAATAACAAAGAATAACATTTAGCCTAATGTGATATCTCTTTTTAGGGATTTTGGCTATTGATTTGCACTCAGTTTACTTTCTTTACCTTAACTTCTAAAGTAGTCTGAGTTTAAAAACAGAAAATTTAAGGATTGTATTTCTTTTAAGAATGAATCTTAATAACCATTTCATAACACGGAGTCATTGCCATCATTTTATTGACAATGTGCTTTTTTATTTTTCATATAGATCTCTCTGCAAGAGTAGATGCAGTTAAGGAAGAAAATCTGAAGCTAAAATCGGAAAACCAAGTTCTTGGACAATATATAGAAAACCTCATGTCAGCTTCTAGTGTTTTTCAAACAACTGACACAAAAAGCAAAAGAAAATAAGGGATTGATATCCCTTATGTCTTACGGAATTGCTGCTGATCTTTTTTTCTTTAAAACTTGGATAGATTCCAAAAGTTATAGTACTTTTGTTTGTGGCTTCACTGAGTATTTATGAAGATAATGTCAGACCTAAGCAAAATTAAGAGCATAACAGAAGACTTTCATGAGTTTGTGTATTATGTTAGTCTATGAAAATGTGCAAAGGTATTGTAGAGACTTTATAATTAGAAATGCATATATTTATGAAACTTGAAAATGAATGTTATATCAAATTTGCTTTGATTTATAGGTTTAGCATTGTCTTTTATCATAGGCATAGTTAGAGATACAAGAAAATAACCACCGTGTTGTGACAAAGTGACCAAAATCACGTACTGAATGCACAGCTTTATATACCCTGTCCACCATCGTGTGCCTCTTCTCCATTTGCTTTCTTCCCATTTTCCTTCCCCTAAGGAAAAAATTGGTTTCACATTTGTAAAAAGTAATTTCAGTAGTTAATCATCTAAGAGAGTAGCCCGAACTCTGTTGAAACTTAACCAAAATAAGATATTTTCTCAGTTTAGGGCTTATTTGTTATATTTAGTAATAAGATAGGATAGTTGGTTTCTGTTTAATCAATTGAAAACGGGGGCTATAAAGATGAAGATTTTTCTTTGAAACTGAATTATCGTATTGGGAAGATATGTTGTTAAAAACTTCCTTTGCACAAAATAATCCACTTGATACCTGAAAAGATGAGCTCTGGTTGTGTGTGTGTTTGAAATAGAAAATTTTGAGGAAAAACAGAAATAGGGTAGGAGAAGTATTCAATACTTGGTAAGTACTTGTAACCAACTCCAAACAGTTTTACTCCAGATTTGTGTTATCTCTGGCACAGATTAGATTTGGGCCGGGGGGGGAATATATAAGAAAATGGATTAAGTTTGGCTAACCTTATATAAACCATACCTAGAAGAGAATAAAATTTGGTCTCAGGTTTATTTGCAGTACCCAGATGATCAACTTTGCAAAGTCCCTTAAAAACTGTATTAGTATCAGAATCATGAATAAAATGGGAGAGTTTTACATGTATACTAATTGATGCTTTCTCAGTATTTTATCTCACTACTTCTCCCAGAATTTTCTGTAAACCCAACTACTGGTTTGCAGAGTTTTAGTCATTTAACACTTTTTTAAAATTTAGTTTGTACATTCCATTTGGTAAAGAAATCAGTATCAGAAGTAATGTTAAAATATTAAATAGGAAAAGAGATCCACTAATATAGTTTATGGTTATTAAATTTCGGCTAATCATGGAATAATCTTAATGTTTGTATTGGTGTTAAGATTTGATGACTTTAGCTGTATGAATATATAATAGTCATACTGCAAACATTTTGCATCCCTTTGTGACCTAATTTTTAAACATTTAAAACTGTGTTGCCATTATGCTTTGCTGTTTAATAAAAAGCTGTTTCAAAAATTGCATGTGTTTTGATATTGTTGCGTAAGTAACTGGGATATATACAGCGGTGCAGTGGTGTATCGGGGTTGTTCAAAGCCACAGGATAAGTAGCATATCTTATTTAAGTACCAGTTACTGGATGTTTAAGGGAATACTATTTTTTTTAACTAATTTGTATTATTTTTGGCTGCATTGGGTCTTCGTTGCTGCATGTGGGCCTTCTCTAGTAGCGGCGAGTGGGGGCTACTCTTCATGGCGGTGCGCGGGCTTATTGCGGTGGCTTCTCTTGTCGCGGAGCACGGGCTCTAGGCACGCAGGCTTCAGTAGTGGTGGCTCGCAGGCTCTAGAGCGCAGGCTCTGTAGCTGTGGCACATGGGCTTAGTTTCTCCGCGGCATGTGGGATCTTCCAGGACCAGGGCTCGAACCCATGTCCCCTGCATTGGCAGGTGGATTCTCAACCAGTGCGCCACCAGGGAAGTCTGGGGATACTATTCTTATTAAAACAAATATAGGATATTATACCTTAATTTAAAAAATAAAAGCAAAGAATTCAAAGAAAAGGATCCAAGATTGCCAGGGGAAAGGTGGTTGTATTTTTTAGGTTAGGCTAAGCTCTTGTAACGAGATGCAGTGGTAAAAAAAACAAGTTTCTCTTCCAACTAATGGTTCTGAGGTGAGCATTGTAAACTAACAAACAGGCTTTGTGAGCTGAGGATTTCTCTGCCATTTTCAACCGTGGCTTCCAAGTCACACTAGTTATCACCATTCTGATTTGCAGAAAAATGCATGGGGTACACATGCACGGTTTTTGGGTTGGGCCTGCCTGGAAATGGCTCATGTCTTCTCACATTCCCAAGGGCATGGGGATTTAGATGCCAGAGTGGCTGAGAAATGTAGTTGCTGGCTGGAAGCCATATTCCAGCTACGACTTTATTATGGAAGCCGCCAGAGGATGAGTGGCAGCAGCTTCAGCCACAGCCCTCTTCTCTCGCTATTAAGTATCTGTGCCCAGCCTTCTTCCCATACACACAATGTACTCAACCTCTCCTCATCCAGTTACTGACTCGGCTCAAAATCTAGGATCTCTGTCAAGGTCTGTCAGTTGTAGATGTGACTCCTAATAGTCTGACCGCCTCTAAACTGATGACAGATTATTTGCTCTGCCCATTTATAATGGTGTAGTGGGGATAGGATACCTAAATAAAAACTCGAAATTTGGACAACGGAATAAAGGGAAACACATCAAAGCAGTTGTGGAATACTTCTGAGAGACCCTGTGAAGATCCTGTCTCTGATAGTGGACGAAGTTCCTTGATTAGACCCTGACTGTAATCTCTGGCAAGGGACTTCCCTTACCCATTGCTCTCCATGGCTTCCCCCAACTGGAAAGTTATTCCTTGTCCATTCCCCTCACGGGAGTTGTGAAAGCAGTCCAATTCGCGCTGGTGTGAGTCTGCTGCCCATCGTTTGTAGGCCAAGCTCACATTTCTTGGGCTGTACGATTCCCTCAAAAACAACCTTGTTGTCGATATGCTTCAGTTCCATAGGCTAGGAATCACAATCAAGCTCTTTTCTAGACCAAATTCTCAAAAGTTTGCTTGCTTTCCTTCCTCACAGGACCCTGCCTCTCTTTAATGGAGGCTACTTTGAAACCAACTGAAAATAAGACTGCACTGGGACTGCAACACCCAGGTGTCACTGCAGGGCTGGGTCCCTTTGATTGCCTTAACACTTGGAAGAGAAGTCTTAACTGGCCTTCCCCTTCTACCTCCCACACCTCAAAAATAAAACCATTTTGAACCTTTTCTGCTATTCAGGGTACAGAAGCAATTAGTTTTTCTAATCTTGTGAGGTACCTAATATGTGTGATCCTTCTCTATTCCCTTCCATCTCTGCTTGGACACTGCTAAGTTCCTTCCTGCGATACCTTGCTAAAAGCATCAAGGAACAGCCAATTCATTTCACATTTTGGCTTATCCAACTGCTGTCCTACAGCTGTTAACTCAAGTGACAAAATGTTACCTGAAATACATGCCCCACCTGCTCGTCATATGAATGGTAAACCAGTGCTATATATTCTGTTTTCATTATGGCAATATCTTCAGGATGTCATTTCTATATTAGAAATACAGGTGGTAAAAAAAAAAAAAAGAAATACAGGTGGTAAACAATGTGCACAGGGACTGTGCCTAGCTTCTGATCAAGACTCTCTCCTTGACCAAACTTTAACCAGGTTCTTCTGAGCCCTCTTTGTTTAGGCCTCATCTTAGGCCCTGTCTTCAGCCTGCCTAGTCCAGTTTTAGTAAAAATCCTGCTAAGTGAATCTGATCACCCTGCCTGCCTTCAGCAAGAATCCTGTTAAATCGGCATGGCAAGCACCCTTCTACCCTCGATGTCTCCTCTTAGGAATTTTCCATCCACCAACCCTCCCCCGACCCACTCTGCTCAACGACTATAAATCCCCAGCTGTCTTCACTGTATCTGGAGTTAAGCCCATTCTCTCTCCCCTATGGTGATAGTCTTGGCCCTATTGCGGTAGTCCTAAACAAAGTCTTCCTTATTGTTTTAACCAGTGTCAGAAGACATTTTTAATAGTGATACTTCCTAGCTCTAAATGCTGGTGGAATGATGACTGGCAGGATGGAATGATGACCCTGCTTTTCCTCAGGGTCTCCCAGTAGAACTTCCCTCAATACTAACACTAGTATTCCATCCAAAATTTGTCCTCTTTATATTCACTTTGGACTTTACTTATAGCAAGTTAATACAGCTCACAATCCCTTATCTGGAACTCTTGGGACCAGATATTTCAGAATTTGGAATTTTTCATTTCATAAAGTATTATGACTCATACACCAGTACAGCTTGGGGCAGTACTTGGAATCAAATACATTAATATTTTTGTAGCGAAATATATGAATTTAATACTAAGTTACGTAAGTAAAGACTACAGATAGCCTGTCAGGGAGGTCAGGTTTGGCTGCCAAATGAGTTTTGATGTCAAACATGAAAAACTTCAGATTTACAGAGATTTTTGGAATTTGGAATTGTACGTGTAACAATAAAACAATTTGTGGAGAGATAACCAAAATCATCCAAGCATGCAGTTCCAACCAGTTTATGATGTCATATTTATATTCCTGATCAAGTCCTTTCTCCAAACGAGAAGTGAAAGGTGAATTATATATTCTAGCATTACTTTTATGGTCCGAAACAAAGCAAAACTGATCTTAATTCTTTAGAATGCAGTCTTTCTTTACTTTCCCCAATAATTTTGTTTTTCCCTATCTTGAGTTAACACCCTCTAGTGGTTGTCATCAGATATTTCTTCAATGCTGATATAATCAAAATTGCCAGCAAAGACCAGGTATTACTTAGTTGGTGAGACCACTTGTACATCGTGAAAGAACAGAGAATGTGACTAAATGAAAGGTTAATAATTGTAAGAATGACTTAATTGCCTCTAGGTACTCCATCCTAAAAGCAAGCTACAGTCTATTTCACTTAAATCATAGAGATTAATGGTATTTGAAGATATTTACTATAACACAGACTTTATGTTGGCTTTAGGACCTAATTTACCATATAATGGAAGGGGTATTGAGGAGTGATGACAGAAGCTAAAGTAATACATTGTAATCAATTGTATAATGTATTTGCCTTGTTTTAAATTTTCTATTATTATCTATAGATGGCTTATCAAATGTTTAGTCTAAGTAATTAAAACTTGAAATTACTCCAAAATTTTACAAAAGACGTAAAACTCTATTCATTTAAGAAACACAAAATATGTGGTAAGATACTATGTTAGGTGTTAAAAGATCATTTAAAAAAATTATCCTGTTGCCCATTTTCTCTAAAATTACCATTGCTTCTCCACGTATTTGGATCTCTACAAACTTCAAATGCATTCAAAAATACATTTTCTCTCCCATCAACCTGCTTCATCTGACCTGTCGGATTAGGGATAATTTTATTTCCTTAACTCCTCACAGCTGTCATACTATGGAAATGGGAGCTATAATTTGGAAAGAGATTATTAGAATTTATGTAGAAAATGCTACTATTATGTTTAAATAAATCCTTTACATGAGATTTAAGTAGTTATTCCAATATTAACCATATGATATTTCATCTTTAAATCCTGCTGAAGTTAAAAACAGAACCACAATTGAAAAGAGAACAAAAAAGCTTCATAGGTACCTAGAGTGTAATATATTTATGTTTTAACTATTCTAAATAGTTTTCACTGAAAACTATTAGTTTTCTAAATTAGTATTCTAAATTTCCAAGGTACATTATATTCATAGCTAGTGGTTAATTTTAACACGTAAGCAGGTTTATCCTCTGTGTTTTGCAAATGTAGACTGACACTTTAAAAAGGCTCCTAGTTCTAGTAGTATGTATCTTCCTAGAGGAATGACCAATGGAAGCAAGGTTACCTTAAAAAAATGTTCAAGGAAAAGGAAGTTACTTTAGCCTGGTCAAGTTAAAAAGCCTCTAAAAAGGCCAACTGAAATAAAGGGCAAAATACATTTATTTTTCTCCTTTATTAGAGGAAAGGATAAAACTTAAATCGTTTTAAACAATAAAGTCACATTACGGTGGTAAAAGGAAAAAGCCATTTCGTTATTAAAGAAGACTCTATGCTTTGTCTACTGCATGGATCTAATACACAAATTTAAAACTATCAGGCATGGTACATCCACAGGAAGGAGCAGTGAACTGGCAAAAACTGGTTGCTCAGATTTTACCACTACAAGCTCATGGAGTTGAACCAAATGTGAAAGTTAAAATTAATCTGCAACCAAGAAAGTAAAAACAGCTTTAATAATCTTTAGAAAAAAATGATCATATATAAGACACTTTTCGGCAAGAAGTTTTCCATAAAGTTAAGAAAGGATTTATCTCATGAAGTAGTAATTTACTTTCAGAAACAATCTCATCTAGAATCATTCAGTGTATCTAGTTCACTTGGACATTCCAAATACAAAGCAAGAAAGGGAGTCCTTGCAAGATGCGTTAAGTTTAGTCAGTATTAAATAAATACAAAGTATGGTTAACTACATATTAAGATTGTCCACCACCAATTTATGGAAAGTTCAGAACACAGCAATGGAATAAAGCACTTATTTTCATTTTCAGTTCACTCCCTGAAATAAGGAGTGAATAGTGGCTATACTGGCTGTGTTTGGCTTCCTTTATGTCAGAGGAGAAGCTAGAGGCTCCTTTTCCTTATATATAAGCTTTCAATGTACTACTGGGGAGGGGGATGTACAGGAGGCGGGCTTACCCAAGGATGGGATGTATATGTCCATGAAGGAATCCAAAATATTACCCAACTAGTATAGCGTTCTCTAGATAGTTGGTATTAAAGTAGCTCCATGGTCTCAAAGATTTAGATCACCTTCCAAAGGGTCTGTCACCCAAACATGAAAAATTCTTAAATATGTTAAATGGAATAATACAGCTCTACTATAATGTACTTCTGTGACTTTTGGTACCTACAGTCGTTCCTTGGTATCCATGGGGGATTGGTTCCAGGACGCGTGGCAGATACCAAAATCCACAGATGCTCAAGTCCCATAGTTGACCATCCTTATCTGCAGATTCTGCATCAGAGGATTCAACATACCATGTAGTTCTATAGAATTAATTGAAAACAAAATCTGTGTATAAGTGGACCCACGCAGTTCAAACCTCTGTTGTTAAAGGGTCAACTGTGTTTTAAAAAGAGGAGCAATAGTCTACCATAGAGGCAGCTTTGAAGCTAGATGAGACAATAGATTTGAATTTGTCAGAAGATAGATTTGACTTTGTCAGAAAAAAGATAAAAATACAAAGCATGATGATTGATATCTATTAGCCATTACAATCTCTTAATGATCAGATAAAAGAAAGACTCCCCAATAATAATTTACCTATTAAAGATGGTATCATTTAAAGAAGAAAAAATATTTAAATGTTATTTTCAAGAGCAATGTAGGCATAAGCAATCTTGTAAACAGAGTAAGCCATTCTGGCATAAAACAACTGTAACAGCTTCAAAAAAATCTGTACACCATTTCGTTTTGATAAACCTCTTATCTCTGTATTCAAATATAAGTATGCTGCACTATTGACCAGTGATTCTACGAATGACACATAGACATTTCAGTTTTGTTGATTTGTCTGTCAACAAAGCACCTCTTTAAAGGACTCTATAATTTACATGAACAATGGACCATAACTATAATTTGACACAAAGGAGGTAAATGTGGGTCACATACAACACTTTCAATTGTTGATAGAAACAAACAACCATACAGAAACTTTATTGCATTTAGCTCTGTACAACAGAACTCACTCTTATGTATACTGTGGAACTACCAGTTATACTGTAGTATAGCCGTTTAAGGGGAAATTCCAATAACTGATTCTTCCAATAGCAGTGAAGTTGCTGCATATTATTTTGCTCTGTAGAAACCAAAACTTTCTCCAAACTATTAAAACTGTGTAACTTCTAATGCTATTAATCTCTTAAAATTTGACATGTAATGTGCCACTTTTCTTTTATTCTAAATTCAAAGACAAGGTTAACTTCAAAGTTTTTTTTTTTTCTGAAAAATAAGATTAAAATAAATGTCTGAAAGAATATCATTGCTAGATAGTAGAAACAGGATGTGCAGATTGAGTCTAGTTCACTTGAGAATGCCAACTCTCTCTCTTAGGAATTAAAAATACTTGAATACAGGTTACTCCTTTCGTACTCTTCTTTTGCGTACTGACTTTACTGGCCCATCTCCAGATCCTGTGCCCTCATCTGCTTCCCTCATCTAGGGAAAAAAATATGAAAACGTTTATTTTCATACAGTGGGCAACTAGTAGAGAATAGTAAATAATGTATTTCTTATTCTCTAAAATACATGTTTCTAACAAAACATCTTTATGTTTATTTATATATATATATATATATATCTTTATTTTTATGGTCCTTTACTTAATAACTGATCAAAAACGTGTATGTAAATTGATGTTTCAATTTGTTCATCTTTTGCCATGATTACATTTTTAGAATAACTGTTTGTCAAATATGCATCTGACAAGGAATAATGCTAATAACTCAATTCATGATTTTACTTCATGATTTACAACTTAATCTAATGTCATGGTTAATTAAAGGTTACATGATATTTTCATTGTGGGATATTAAGCATTAACTATACATCACAATGTTTCTGTAAGTAATGAATTGCTGAGCTGGTTTTACAGAGACTTTTTCAGAACTTCTGGTACCTAACACTTTGAGAAAAATTAACAGAGAGGAAAGGGAAACATTAAACTTATGGTTTGTGCTTTTTCTCTCCTTTAATTCTATCCTTCCAGAATAATCATTTATATATAAATTAAACTTGTATAACAATAAAATAATGCAGGTATTATACAAAATAGTTATAATTATTTCTAAAGGTTATATTATATAAAATTTGATTTATGTTAGCTCACTGACAAACATATAAGAAGATTAAAGGACTGAAAAGATGGAATTTAGATACTTTTAAAAGTACACAAAATATTTTACAAAGCAAAATATAACTAGAATACACATTCAGTGAATGATTCCAAATATTATTATTAAAAGAGTGACGGTGGGAAACAAGGACTGCTTAAAACTCTGTTCTGAAAGAAATTATCTTCACCCAGCTCCCTCTAAATAAAGATATTCATACTAGATAATGAGCCCCAAAGCCCATTTAAAAAAAACTCACTAGGCAGCTAAGACCAGTAACCAGGTATATGTACCGAATAAGCTTTAGAAAACAATTAAAACAATAACAACAGAAGTTTATCTGGGAGATTTCTTCAAATAAACAAAATAGCAAGTTTATCTCATCACATGCAACAGTCCAGGCATAACGGACCTTTATCCTACCTAACTCTAAGCTATGAGAGTGCTGGGGACGGTGACCGGCAGGTGGGATTATGCAGCTCTTAGAGGGCTAGAGAAGCAGAGAAAACAGGCTTGGGGGGTATATACTAGGTGAAAGAAGAAAGCTCGGGTTCTGAATTATACCTGGATGGTTTCTGATTCCATAATAACTGACTATAAAAAAAGGCACTGTGGAAAGTTCTGTCATACATCAGGATGGAAAAGGGGGCAGACATATCAAGTTAATGAAAAACTAGTTTATTAAAGATTTGAGAAAAACACCATTACCAGGCATAGTACTCAACTACCCAATGAATGCAATCTTTCAAAATGTTACAGTAAATAACTGTGACAGTGAGAACGTTTTCACAATGGCTAAAAGAAAATTGTCTTGTAATAAACAGACTTACTTTTTAAATATTCAGATGGTCTGCTTATTACACCTTTCAACAAAACACTTTAATGAAGTCATTTTTTACAGACGTAGCTCTCTCTTTATATTTTGTAAACCAAAGGCTTACTTTATACTGTTTCATTAGGCATTAAGAGGACATAAATTACATTATTTTCATGCTTTCCTTAAGGATACATTTTAAATCAATATGTATGCTCTTAAGAAAGCTGGGAGAAATATGGCAAAAAATTCTTCAAAAACCAGATTGCTTTTATTAAATATTTTTTTATGGAATAACAGTCATACATAGAAACTAGTTTATTTTCTGTTAAAGAGTTGCTTACCTCATCCTCTGATCCAGACTTATTTGATTTATTACCTTCTTCTTGTCTTTCTATGATTTCAATTTCTTCTTCACTCTTTTCCTCAGGTTCACCTTCCTCTTCTAGAATTTTTTATTAAATAGATTTTATTAAAGGCAAAAACTCGAATTAGAATTTTGCTACTTAAAAGTATTAAATAAAAGTGGAGGGATGTATTTAAATTCCAATATTTATAAGCAATTTCTTCCATTAGACCTTTATAAAATTTAAATAGAAATATTTATTTTATCATTTTATAAATAAATCATCATATTTGAGGAAAGGGGCAGGTTTAAAGAATTTTAAAGCACTCTGTATGTAAAATGAAAACCAAAGAATGTGTGTGTGTGTGTGTGTATGTGTGTGTGTACACACATATATGTAAATATACGTGTGTGCATGTGTGTTTTGGGGGAGTATGTTTTTTAAGTCAACTGTTGCATCAACTATTAAGTTAAAAACAGTGCTCAAGATATAATTTAGGTTATAAAGGGCTCATTCTGGAGCCTGGCTTGGGATGCCTGACAAATATCAATAGTTTTATTGCTACCTCAATGTGCATAAGGAAGTCACATTGGAGAGGCACCAAAAAGCCTCAGCTGTCTTCAGTTCTAACATCTTCTGGAGTTTAGTAGAGGGTGGCAAGGGGACGTATGATTTAGCAATGCTTTCAAGAGATTAAACTGTTCGTTCCACATGATAAATTATCTGATAAACAACAGCCCTTGGGAGACTTGGTGTGGATTTTGTTGCTGCAATCACCTGCCTTAAACCGATTACTCTTCTACAGAAGCCATGGTCTGTACCTCCCATCTCATCCTTGGAGGGGAGAAAAATCTTTGCAAAAAGCTATGGCAGGGCTTCCCTGGTGGCGCAGTGGTTGGGAGTCCGCCTGCCGATGCAGGGGACACGGGTTCATGCCCCGGTCCAGGAAGATCCCACATGCCATGGATCGGCTGCGCCCGTGAGCCACCGCCGCTGAGCCTGCGCGTCTGGAGCCTGTTGCTCCGCAACAGGAGAGGCCACAACAGTGAGAGGCCCGCGTACCGCAAAAAAACAAACAAACAAACAACAACAACAAAAACAAGCTATGGCATATGGGATTCATAGTTGCTAGGTTCTGAAGCAACTGAACAATTTTTACACCTCTTTCTTCCTAGAAAACAAAAGTCATACATTGGATGTCTGCTCAGGTACAACCCAGGCAAGGATGTTACTCCTCTTCGCCAGTCACGCCTTCTCGAGGTTTCAAATGGTATAAATCTGACAATAAACAAGTGCAACAGCCAGTGTTTACCACTTAATCTACTATTTTAAGTGAGCTCTGCCCAGTTTTGTTCCCATTATAAATCACCGTCATCGTCTTACCTTTTTCAAGAATTTCACCATCACTTTGCTGTTTTTCCTCTTCCAAGTCTACTGGTTTCTCCAGGGCTGCTTTCTCTCCCTTTACTTCTTGCTCTAGTGCTCCCTTTGTTTGTGGTTTACATATGTCCAGTTTTTTGAACTCTGCATCTTCATATCTTTTCTGTCGCAGTTTAACACAAGCTATTTTTACTAAAAGCAAAGCACTATTTACAAAAAGATTTTTTTTGCAATAAGTGATATCATAGTGAACTATCAGTAAAAACTTACAGGCAATTTAGTTTATCACTTTTAAGAGCCACTTGCTCCAATATAGAACTCCTAAACACTAAGAGATTTTTTTTTTTTTTTTTTTACTGTTGACAAAAATTCATTTTCTTTACCTTTACTTTTCTTGGCCAACAAAATGAAGTAATTAATGCTATTGGAAGCACTGCTGTCACAAGATAAATGAACCAAAGCCATGGGCGCTCTTCAGCAGCTGCCGTCAACTGTTTGAATATACTAGGCTAGAGAAGAAATAAGCATAAAAAGGCAATTAAGATTTTATAAACCTTCATTCAGAAATACAGCCTACAAAAACAAAAAACTTATTTCACCTAGGTGGTTTTATATTAAGGAATCGTGAATTTGTAAGATAAAAAATATTTTATTTTCTCATTTTATACTTCATAAAGTTTAAACAATTATTCGCATGCATTGCTGTTTGACACTTTGTAGTAGAAGGTACATTATACTATATAGGTGAATACTGCTAACCTACCAGCAAGAATTAGGACAGTTTTCTTTTTTGGTAAGTTTCAGGATAGAACTACTCCTTATGGATGTATTATCTGGTTCATTTAGAAGTACACAACTCTCTGATAACTCAACCTGTACATTTAAAAAACTTACTAAAAAAAAAAAAAAAAAAATCAACCTGATAATCATTGTGTTTTCTTTTTCTTGTTTATTAACAAATTTTACACACAACCTTCAGGAAGGAAATTGTCTCTCTTACTAAAATAAAATCTAAAATCATCAAATGTTTTAGTTAAAAGAGTTTCCAAATGAGAATCCCTTTACCTTTACTTACTCTTCTGATGGTTTTTGCTAATATCCAAAGAGACCTAATGTGAGGTACACATTTTTCTTTACAGTAATTCGTTTTAAAGACAGATTCTCCAAGATGCATTGTGTTGAAATACTTAGCTTATTCTTTTCTAAGTAGTGTTAAGATTTGGGGAAAAAAACTGAAACATAATAATATTAAATTTTAAAAGTTTCTATACTCCTCTAAGTGAAAAGTAGTTAAAATGAATAAAGAATATTTAGATTACTGTTCCCACTTAGGCCTTAAATTGATAGGTGACAAAGATATTAAGTCTCATTTCTAGTAGTAGTAGTGGTCTCATTTCTATAACCATCAAAAGGCACTCAATCCCATTATGCTATCATAATTTAATAAATGAAATGAAGACTTACATATATATAATTCATTATTAGTTTATAATGAAGCTGTATCATATTTGGTAAAGCTAAATACTCTGTCTACATAAATTTATTTAAATATGCTTCTTTAGCATTTAGTAATTATTGCACATTTATTTACCTTTTTTAAAGGCCATTTGTACAACCTATAACCAGGACCACATCCTATTATTACCATATGGTAAATACTGTACCTCATTATCATTTTCTATCATTATTTTCACTCCCCAACCATCTGCAGCCCAGCGATCTGCTACTTCCTTTTCCGAACAAATAATAAAATTATCAAAGTAGATATCAGAGGTCATGGACCAAAGCTCTAAACCAAGAGCACAGAAGGAAGTCAGAAGAAATGGGTGATTGTCTTCAAAATAATCTGGATTAGGAATTTTTCGAGGACTCCAGATACCCTGCGAGAAAAAATAATTTAAAGACATTTTCAAATAAAATAATTTCATTATAAATGTTACTCAAGAAGTAGTTGGTGTTGAATGAAATTAGCAATACTAACTGGAAAAAAGAAAACTTTAACTTATAATTAATTCATTAGTAATTCACTAGAAATAAAATCTTGTTTCTTCTTATCTGGAACACGATGTTCCCTATGAAATATATCCTGTACACGATGTTCCCTATGAACAATGACTTTAAACTCTGCAAAAGGGGACTTCCCTGGTTGTCCAGTGCTTAAGACTCTGTGCTCCCAATGCAGGGGCCCTGGGTTCGATCCCTGGCTGGTGAACTAAGATCCCACATACCACAACTAAGCCCACGTAGTGCAACTACTGAGCCCGTGTGCTCTAGAGCCAGCACGCTGCAACTAGAGAAGCCTGAGTGCCACAATGAAGACCCAGTGCAGCCAAAATAAGTAAAATAAATAAGTAAACTGCCAAAAAAAAAAAAAAGAGGCAGAGTGAAAATCCAATACAGAAACCTGAGTAATTAAATTTCACAACTGACACTATATTAGACAAGTTGGGTTTTTTTTACATTTAGTAAAGATATTCAAGACAAGATATCATTAAAATTGTTCAAATCAGAGATCACTGTATGGCAAAAATGGAACCGCACCTTTCAACATATACTTGTGATAGGCATCAATAATCAACCATGGTTGAATCTCAGAACAATTATTCAACACAGAAGTTCCATTACATCTTGAATGATTAAACTCAACCAAATCAAATAAATTGGACAATATGATCACTCACTGACTTATTCCACCATCACATATGTCTATTCTGTGCCAGGCACTATGCCAGATGCTAGGATACAGTGGTAATCAAGGCAGACATGGTCCCTGCATTATGGTGTTTAAAATCTAATGAAGGAGATAGACGTTAAAAAAGTTACCAAAACAGACATTTTGTGATAAATATTATGAAGAAAAACTACAGTGAGCAAAAAGAATATATAACTGTATATATAAAATAAATGTTAGAAAATATCAATGAATAATTAGATAAAACTAGAGGGTTAAATGGATAACATAAGGACTTCTACCTCCAAAACTAGGTATACTCAAAAAATATCTGATTCATATTAGGGAAAAAAATTCAATTTTAATAATACCAGAGAGTAAGGAGCATGTTAATTAAGCACAGACTTTAATTACTAAAATGTGCAACCTGAGTCTTCTTGATCAGAAGTCACTTCTTATATTTAATTCTAAAATAAAATTTTATTCCAAAGTGATCATCAGTATAAGGAAAAATATAGTATAAAGTAACTTATCTTTAGTTCTTAATTTTATTCCCCCAGAAAATTAAATAAGGAATGTTTCAGTTTTTAAACATAAATTAGTTGGAGTACTATGTTCTTTGACTTAAGATAGCTAAGGCACACTATTATACAAATCAAATTTCCTGAAGTTAACATAACATTATCAATAACTAGATAAATAGCACAACATTTTAAAGTTTACTATGGGACTGGAACAAGTGGTTATTACCTGGTAGTTAGGGTTATCTATCATTGGAGGTGTCCATACTCCTTTGTATTTTGGGTTACCTATCATGGGAGGGCTCCACTCGCCACACCCAATCTGACATGCCGGATTAGAAATCTGAGGTGCCTCCCATTCTCCATCCATGTCTTCATTCCTTAGGATATTAGAACAAAGCAAATGGAGTAACCTCAAGTCTCTCCTGTCAGTCATATAAACTAGTAACAAAAAAGCAAGTAAGAAACATATGAAATTGACATTTGAAGATGAAGAATGCTTACCAGTCAATGGGTTTTTCAGCATTAGGATCTGGAATAAATTTCGGTTCATTATCAAGCCAGCCATCAGGTTTAACAACACTTGTATCTTCTATTTGGGCAGGTTCACTTTCATCCCTGTAAATACAGTATTTTATGCTAATTATTAATTATTCAAGCAGTTTAAAAATGCACGCTACAAAATTCATAAGGTACCAAAAGGCATTTCCTACCCTGTCTTTGTACCTACTACCTCCCCTCTCTCTCATCCACCTAAATCTTCTACTATACACTTTTTTATATATATTACTTGTTATGTTCTATACATACATGCACATATGTATGTGTGTGTATATGTGTGTGTGTGTATATATATATATATATATATACACACATACTTTTTTTTACACAAATGATAGCACTCTATACAGAGTATGTTAGACCTTGTTTTTGTTCACTTAAAAACTCATTCATCAACAAACATATATGGGATGACTACTACATGTCAAGACTGTTCTAGGAGCTCTGTTTTATATAAATATATATCTGCTTCATTCTTCTTAACAGTTGCATAGTTTTACACTTTGTGAATATATCATAATTTATTTAATCTATCTATTGTTGAGAATAGTGTTTTCAAAAACTTACTATGACGAATAATGCTATAATTAATATCCTAGAATATATTAGAAATTAATAAGAAATCAGTTGTCAGCTATATGAAGTAAATTTTTTTTCCAGTTTCTCATGCATTTTTTAATGTAGCTCATGGTGAGGTTTTGGGTTTTTTTGCCATGTAAAACATTTATTTTCATGTAGTTGAAATTTATTAACATTTTCCTTTATGATTCTTCAATTTTATGTCATATTTGGAAAGGTCTTCCCTACTCCAATATTATTTTTTAAAAACTCTCCATATTTAATTCTAGTAATTTTTATATTTTCATTAAAAAATAACACTTAGAAAGTAAATTCTGAAGTATATAAACACAGTCACAGTAAGTAGTGAATAGAATTACTAACATAATTTTCGTCTTTACAGAAAAGTAAAAATTTTAAATAAGCTACATTACGATTTTCCAAACAAAACTTGAATAACAAACTGAAATAATCAACAATATATATGTAAAGACTGAGTAACAAACTGAAATAATCAAATCTATGTATGTAAAGACTTGTACTTGCCTGTTATTAATGTTACCTTAGGGTCTCTGAGGGCTCAGAGTAACCGGGGTTTAAAATTTAAGGGTGCATCTCTTTTAGCACTTTATAAAAAAAATTCTCACACATTTCACCAATCAGAATGAGGTTGGTATATAGTTTTTCTCATTGTACAGTTTCTCTCATTTCCCAGCCCTACTCTTTATGGGCAAACAAATGTGAAGCAATGTTAGAAAGCCCACATGGAGGGATGTAGTCCTACCTTTTCTGATAGCATGAATTCATGGAAGTGATACACTAATAAGTGACTTATTAATTTTTTTTAAAAAGTACTATTCTTCCTACCTTGCACAAGTTACTTCCCTACACTATTTCCCTTAAGGCAAAGACATTTTCACTGCTAACCAGTACCCCTATTTATCTAAAAGACAGTCAACAAGTTAACACTTTTGGTTTTCCAGGAGCAACATTCTATTTGAATAGGTGGTAAACCCCAACGTTTACAAACAACAAGAACTTGAAGAAATAGTAATAGACACTTTCCAAAATGAAGTACACAGAGAAAAACTGGTTTTAAAAAATGAATAGATTCTCAGTGACTTGTGTAACAAACATAAAGCAGTCTAACACACATTTAAGTGGCATCCCAAAAAAGAGATGGGGAGCCATATATAAATATTTAAGGAAATAATGGCCAAATGTTACCCAAATTTGATACAAACTATAAACCCACATTTCAAAAAACTCAAAGAATCCAAAGCAAGGCAAATATACACACACACACACAAACAAATGACATCAAGGCACAACAAAAATCAAACTATTGAAAACCAGTAACAGTGAAAATAAATCTTAAAACCAAATAGAAAAAAATGACATATTAGGTAAAGGAGAACAAGGATGAGAATAACAACTGACTTCTCATCAGAATCAGTGTGAGCCTCATGATAAGGAATGGCTGTTGCAAAATAACTATCAACCTATAACCCCATAGTGAAAAATCCTTCAAAAATGAAGGCAGAATAAAGAGATTTTCAGACAAATAATTTAGGAGAATGCAATGACAACAGGTATGTACTACAATGTATTAAGACAAGTTTATCAAGCAGAAGGAAAACAATAACAGACAGGAATTTCTATCTACACAAAAGAAGGAGAGTACCAGAAATGGTAAATATGTGGGTAAATAAAAGATCTTTTCCCCTCATAACTGTCTGACAAAAAGAGACTGATTGAAGAATAAATATGCATGGCCTTCACAGTATATAAAGAAGGAAATGTATGATAATAGCATGAAGGATGTACGGGAGAAAATATAAGACTCTCATATGATTAACTTAGACATGAAGTGGCATAACACTATTTGAGAGTAGACTGAAATAGGTTTAAGATGCATATTGCAAACCCTAGAGCAACCGGCAAAACAACCAACTACAGATGAAAAGCCAAAAAGCCAATAGAGAAGAAAAAATAGAAGACTCAAATAAAATATAACTCAATCTGAAAAAAGCCAGGAAAAACATTTTATAAAAAGCCACAGAATATATGGGACAAAGAAAAAACAAGTAGTGAGATGGTAGGTTTACACCCAACCACAGCAATAAGTGCATTAAATGTAGATGGTTTAAAACACTCAAATTAAAAGGCAAGACCCAAATGTAGTTGCTTACAAGAAAATCACCTGAAAAAGAAAGGCATATACAGGTTACAGGTAAATAATGGAAAATAATATTCAATGGAAACATGACTTAAAAGAAAATTGGAGTGCTGATTTAATATCAGACCAAGTAGACTTCAAGTCAGAGAGTATTATAAGAGTTTATAAAGAAGGACACTTTATAATAATAAAAAGGTCAGTTCCTCAAGAGGTCATGAAATACTGTGAATTGATCTAGTAACAGATCTTCAAAATACTTGAAGCAAAAACTAAAAGAACTCAAAGGAGATAAAGACAAATCCACAATCATAGTTGAAGATTTTAGTTCTCTTCTCTCAGTAAGAGAACAGACTGAAAACCGTTAAGAATATAAAAGCTTTTGAACAATGCTGATGTAATTGATATTTGTGAATGTTTTCTGACCACAATAGAATTAACTTGGGAGTTAAAATGAAAACCATATCTGGAAAATCCATAAATAATTGACAACAAAGCAACACATTTAAAAATACATGATTCAAAGAAAAAATCACTAGGGAAGTTATATAACAGTATGAACTGAATATATATTTGTGGAACTTAGTTAAAACAGTGCTTAGAGAAATTTTACAGCTGCTTCTATTGAAAATTATTTTCTACCTTAACAAGGTAGAAAAGAGAAGCAAATTAAGTCCAAAGTAAGAAGAGGAAGGCAATAATGAAATAGAAAAAAGGCCAATGGAAGGGAAAAAACTAAAACAAAAGCTGGTCCTCCACAGAGCTCAATAAAATTGATAAACCCTCAGCTAGACACATCAAGAAAAAACACTAACTGCCATATCAGAAAAGAAAGAGGGGACATCAGTACAGATCATTAGACATTAAATGGATGATAAGAGATGCTGGAACAATTAGACACCCATATTTTTGAAAATTAATCTTGATTTATACCTCACACTACATAGAACAATTAACTCAGAACAGAGTTTTAGTCAAAACTATTTGTCTAGAAAACAAAAGAAAATCTTTGTCACATTTAGGCAAAGACATCTTATCTTAGTAAGATGCAAAGAGCATGAATCATCAAAGACAAATATTGACAAGCCAGACTTCATAAAAATTTAAAACTTCTGCTCTCTGTTACGAAAATTAAGACAAGCCCCAGAGTGAAAGGAAATATTGCATACTGCATATCTATATTAATTGACTATTGCTGCATAACAAATTACCCCAAAACTTAGGGGCTTAAAGTAACATTTATTACTGCGGTGTCTGTACTGCGAAATCTGGGTGCCACCTAACCGGGTCCTCACCTCAGGGACTCTGGCACTGGCAATCTCAGACTGAGGTAGGCAGCTTCTGAAATTGTTTTCCAATGATCCTACCTCCTGGTATTCATGTCCATGTGAAGTCCCCTCTCCTTGAGTGTGGGTGGGACCTAATAACGTGCTATTAATGAACAGAAATTAGTAATGGTATGCTACTTCCAAGATTAAGTTATAAAAGACTGTATATTAGTTTCCCTAGGCTGCTGTGACAAAACACCACAATCTGGGTGGCTTAAAGTGACAGAAATTTATTATCTCACAATTCTGGAGACTAGAAATTTGAAATCAAAGTTTTGGGCAGGACCATGCTCTCTCTGGAGGCTCCAGGACAGGATCTTTCCTTGTTTCTTCCTTGCTTCTGGTGGCCACTGACGACCCTTGGCATTCCGTGTCTTGTAGATGCATCACTGCAATTTCTGCCTCAGTTGTCACATCGTGTTCTCCCTGTGTGTCTGTGTCCAAATTTCCCTCTTCTTACAAGGACACCGGTAGTACTAGATTTAGGGCCCACCCTAATCCAGTATTACTTCATCTTAACTTGATTACAGATGCAAAGGTCCTAATTCCAAATAAAGTCACAATTACAGGTTCTGGGTAGACATGGAATTTTGGAGGACAGTGTTAACCCAGTACAGACTGTAACCTCCATCTTCTTCGCACTGTCTTCTCCCCTCCCTTCCCCTCTCCCTTGCTTCTGTTGAAGACAGCTACCCTGTTGTGAGATACTCTGTGGTGAGGCCTAGATTGCAAGGAACCAAGGGATGACTCTGGCCAACACCCAGCCAGGAACCGAGGCCCTCAGTCCAAAAACAATTCAGTCCCTTGAGAGACTGAATCCTGCCAATGCCACTTGAGTGAAACTGAAACTGGATTAGCTCCTCGTTGAGCCTTTAGATGACTATAGCCCCAGCTGACATCTTAATTGCAGCTGAAAGACCCAGGGCCAAAGGACCCACTAAGCTGCAGTCAGAATCCTGAATCACAAGAAACTGAGAGATAACAAATGTTGTTTTAAGCCACTTAATTTTGGGGTAATTTGTTATACAGAACTAGATAACTGACACAACACTCATAACTGAATACAAAAAAATAACCCAAATAAAGCAGGGGAAAAAACTGAAAAGATACTTCTCCAAAGACACTGATATGAATGGCAAGTAAATGAAAACTAGGGAGATTAGTCACTAGGGAAATGTAAATCAAAACTACAATTAGATACCACTACAAACCTTTTAGAATATTCAAAGAAAAACAGAAAAACAAAAACAGATAATACCAAAAGGTCAAAAGGTACAAACTTCCAGTTATAAGATAAGTAAGTCCTGGGGATGTAAGGTATGGTGTGGTGACTACAGTTCACCACACTATATCATATATTTGAAAGTTAAGAAGAGTGAATCTTAAAAGTTCTCAAAACAAGAAAAAAGCTGTTAACTATGTGAAGCGATGGATGTTAACTAAACTTACTGTAGTGATCATTTTGCAATATATACATATATCAAATCATTATGTTGTACACGTAAACTATTACAATATTATATGTCAATTATATCTCAGTTAAAAAAACAGATAACAGGGCTTCCCTGGTGGCACACTGGTTGAGAATCTGCCTGCCAATGCAGGAGACACAGGTTCAAGCCCTGGTCTGGGAAGATCCCACATGCCGCGGAGCAATTAGGTCCATGAGCCATGGCCGCTGAGCCTGCGCGTCTGGAGCCTGTGCTCCACAACAAGAGAGGCCACGATAGTGAGAGGCCCGTGCACTGCGATGAAGAGTGGCCCCCGCTTGCCACAACTAGAGAAAGCCCTCACACAGAAACGAAGACCCAGCACAGCCAAAAATAAATATAAATAAATAAAATTTAAAAAAAAAACAAAAACAAAAAACAGATAACACCAAATGCTGTTAATGTGTAACATCTGGAGCTCTTACATAATGGTGGGAATGCAAAATGGTATAGCCCTTTGGAAAAGTTTGGCAGTTTCTTACAAATTTAAACATACGCTTATCGTACAATCACACTCCTAGGCATTTACCGAAGAAAAAGGAAAAATTATGTCTATACAAAGCCCTGACCACAAATGTCTGTAACAGCTCTATTTATAATTGCCCCAAACTGGAAACAACCAAAACTTCTATCAATATGTGAATGGATAAACAAATTATGATACATCCCTACAATGGTACACTACTCAGCAATAAAACAAAACTAATTACTGATACAAGAAAAAATACAGATAAATCTCAGAAAGCATCATTCTGAGTGAAAGAAATCAGAAACCAAAGTTATATACTGTATAATTCCATCTTATATGATATTCTGGAAAAGGCAAAGCTATAAGGGACAGAAATCACATCAGTAGTTTCCAGAGGTTAAAGGTGGAAGGAGGGAATTGATTACAAAAGGATATACAGGCCTTTGGGGAATGATGGAAATATTCTACATCACAACTGCGGTAGTGGTTACATCACTGTATATATTTTTCCAAATTCATAGAACTGTATATCTAAAATAAATAGATTTAACTGTATGAAAATTATACTTCAATAAATCTGACAGAAAAAAAAACATGCAATCAGAATCCAGCAAACATCAAAAGGACAATACTTGTTGACCAAGGAGATTGCAAGGTTAGTCAACATTAGAAAATCAATCAATGTAATTCACCACACTAAGAAAATAAAGGAGAAAAACCACGTGGTCACCTCAATAGATGCACAAAACGTGTTTTACAAAATACAACACCCAATCATGGAGAAAAAAAACTCTTAGTAAACTAAGAATAAAACTTTTTTACTCATACTTAGTACATCTACCTTTATGTAGTCCCCTCCCAACTGTACTAGGGTTGGTCTGTGTGACAAACAGAATGCAGCTGAAGTGATGGCATGTCACTTTTGAGACTAGGTTATAAAAGGCACTGCAATTTCTGTGGTTGTGCTCTCTCCCTCTTGGATCACTCCCTCCAGGGGAGCCACCTGCCATGTCATGAGCTGACCTAAGGAGAGGCCTAGGTGGCAGGGAACTGAAACTTCCTGACAAAGGCTACAAGAAGCCAGTGGGAAGCCAGCTGCCCAAGTCAAACCTTCAGATGCAGGCAGCTCTTACTGGCAGCTCGACTGCAACCTCAGGAGAGTCTAAGCCAGAACTGGGGAGCTAGCCGCTCCCAGATTCCTGCCTCTCAGGAACTGGGTGAGTTCATGTTTGTTGTCTTCAGTTTTTTGGTAATTTGTTACACAGCAATAGATAACCAATAGGGTGGGTTAAATACGTAAAGACAGATAATCTACTTAGCAAAACCATAATTAAGAGTTAACTGTCAGCAGGAAAAAAAAAAGTTCTTAGGAATAAAGGTAACAAGATTTTAGGGAGAAATTACAAAACATATTTGAAGGACAAAGAATATCTCAGTTAAATGGAGAGATATAAAAGTATCCCTCACCATCTGAATTCAAGCTATAGGTAATCTGGAACTGAATACATTTCTTTTAAGGAAAATATTCATAATCCTGTAGAATGGAAACCACACAAATACTCAGCTAGTGAACATTTTATGGGTAAGCAAACTGGTATGAGTAAATCCTATATAAGATGCTGAGAATATGGCTTTTTAAGCCAACTAATCATTAACTGAATACACCGCAACTATGTAAGGTATGCACACACATACATGATAAAGATCAAACTGGGAACTGAAATTAAAGTGTTGGTGTTTTAGATTCATGGAATTTTTCCCCCCACAGCATTGAAAACATACAAAATACAAATACTATATTGAAAAGGGCAACAAAATTAAAATAGTAATTAAAATGAAAATTAAGAGGCAGGGGACTGCAAAATCCGTTTTAGAGAAGAATTTCACCCAAAATAGTCAAAATAAGTAGTACTGATGTTTAAAAGGATAAGCTTCATTGGTTGTAAACTTCACTTAAACACACGTTACTTCACATAAACACACGTTACTTTATGCCAAAGAATGCTTTGCTACTGAATTCTTTGCTTACCAGTCTTCTGGTTTGACAGCAGAAGGATCAGGGATTTTTGCTCTTTCATCCCAATCATCAGGTTTTTTATCACTGGGATCTTCAATTTCCTTGGGAGGATTGATAGGAGGAACCACATCCTCTAGTAGGTTTCCTTTGTTAACAACTATCTGATCAATTAATACTTCAAATGTGTCATCTGGATTCATCACTAAAGACCAATTTAAACATATTGCACTTATCATATTGACAGACATGACATGTTAAAGATAATCTTCTACCCTAAACTTCATGGGTAAAATTTTCTCTCAACCACAATAGAGGAATTACCAACATATTAAATCAAAATACACTGAAATCACTAGATATAATGCTTTCTAAAACCAAAGATAAAATTTTAAGTAATAATAATACTTTAATAAAACACTCCATTACTTCTCAAATAAAAAATACCCAATAGCTAACTCAGCTTAGGACTCACATGACCAGTCAGCTTCACTCTTTCATAGTTACAGAATACAACCCAATCTTCACTATTTTAAAATAATTTTTTGAAACGACCTCAAACTTTAAAAGTTGCAAGTATGCTATAAAGAACTTTATGTTTTCTTGAATTACTTGAGAGTAAATTACTGACCTCATCCGTATCATCCCTGAATGTTTTAATGTATATTTCCTATAAACAAGGACATTCTCCTATATAACCCAAATCTGGGCACCAAAATCAGGAACTTAACATTGATACATTCTTATGATTTCCTAGAAATCTATAAAGATCATTGACATTTCAAATTTATTGATTCATACACTATAGTGAAAAATGTCTTAAGGATGATTGAAAATATTCAACCTCACACTTTAGTACGTTTGTTTTGAGGTAAATTCTAGCTCTTTAAAAGTCCCTAAGCCAAAAGTTTCATAAAGGACTCCCTTATCATTGTAATGACAAAATAAAAGCTCTTTCTCCCTTCTGTAAACATGGGGTGGGGAGTCACTGAGTATAATTTATATCTTTGGAAAGAACTGTAGATGAAAGTAGCTGCCTAACATTTGCTTTTATTAAGTTAAGGAAGTAGGAGCTGTCAATAAATGTCAGGATGATCCTGACTTAACTAGGTAAATGGGCTACCACTTTCTGTAAAAGCAATGCTGAAGTAAAGGTTTCAGTCACAACAATGCCAAATTATTTATATCAAAATCAAATATTGCAATTTATATACAAACTCAAATAATGTAAATGAACACTCAGTATCTTCTCCCTTCTCTTTTTTCTCCACCATTTCCTCTTCTATTACAGCTGAGATTATAAAACTATATTACTACACAAAGGAAAGAAGTCAAGATTGAAGCAGAACTGAGAATAAGATCTTAAATGCAAAAATGTGCTAGACCCTAATAAAAAAAAAAGACATTTCTCAAGAAAAATCCTGAAAAGACTATTTTCTGAATAAATTTTGCATCTGAATTGTTTTAAAATTATAGTAAATCAGAAAAGCACATGACAATTACACATATGTGAAAAGACATCTTTGCCCAAAATCTTTAGCCAGAAAACCTTTCCGTTTAGAAAACTGTATTCAATGTTCTAAATGAATCTACATCAAAAGACACTGGATTATAAAGTCTTTTAAGGGTCCCTGTAAGGTTCTTAGAACAACTACAGGATAATGTTATAAAAATATAGTATTACAGAAAGTTTTTTTTAAAAAGAAAATAGCCACTCGATAATCCTAGCACAACAAAGTTTTTGTGTATAGTAGTAAGAAAAGCAAATGTTTAAGAGTCAGACTTGAGTTTTAATTCCAGTCTTAACCAATTACTTTTGTTTTCTAGGGCAAGTTACTTAACCTAAATTAAGGCAAAATAGAGAGAAACTGCTCACCTCACAGGACGGTTGTAAACAAAGTGTCTAGCATAGAGCATGGTACCTATCAGGTGATTAATAAAAATTAGTTTTTTCTAGTCTTTTTCTTTTTGTTCGCATAATATGTCTAGTGGCCATCAGGATGTGCCTCCAATTTGAATCTCGTTTTCTTTCCCAATTTTAATATTATAAATGTCTCTTCCTTGTTGCCAAATATTTTCATAGTTATCATTTTGTATTGTATAGAAAGAAAACCACTACTGTAACATTTGGGTTGCTTCCAATTTACAGTATATTTTTACACATAGGTCATTTTCTTTCTTCTGGATTATTTTCTTTGGATAAATTCCTGAAAGTGGAATTGTGGCCTTTGATTACACTACCAAAGTGCTTTTGACCAGGTTTATACAAAGTCTAATTAAAATTCATTTTTTCTAGTTATAATTTCTCATTATCTCTACATTTCTACAGTTTACTTTATGCTCCCCAAAATGTCTAGTACTATTTTCCAATTTCAGAAAAAGGTCTTTGATATCAATACTGATATTAAAAATAAAATTGGTCCCTGTGTTGGCCAAATGAATGTTTCTGTAACTGCAGTTTTTGGAAAGAAAACTGAAATACCTTAGTCTTGGATGGAGTTGTCCTGTTAGGTTCTGACATGCTGTGATTTTAAGTAATCATGGGCAGAACAAACCTCTATAATTGTATGTTCTTGGGAAGAGGAGAAACAATCCCATGTAGTGTTCCTCCTAGTCAACATATACGCAAACTCCTAGTTACAAAAGTAAAGCTAAGTATGTTAATAGATGGTCGCTCAATGCTTTCCCTTTCAAAGTTTTCCCACAACTACCATAAGGCAGGACCCAACAATGACAAATGCCTATAGAATAAAGTCTAATATTAAGGGCTTCCTCCTCTTTAACCTTTTTCTCCAGTTTTCTATTCTTTCAGCACCACTAATGTCAGGGTGCCTAAAATATCCCTTTCCTCTCCTATCTTCCACATTATATCTACACTTCAAGACTAAGTCAAATATAACCGCCTTCACTAGGTTTTCTCCAAGTTTCCAAACTGGAAGTAATATTGTTTTTGAGCTCTTAACTGTACCTCATACGACACTTTACTTTCTACCTGTGCTATGTGTGTCTTATTCTCCTAAAAATATAAGCCCTTAACAGAAGGACCTGTGTTTCTCCCAAAGCACTTGCCACGAAAACACTAGTAGTCAGCAAATATCTTTGAATTAATGGATGAATTAAAAGGACATACCAAGGGTATAAAGATGAGTCTTCCTGTCTGTAAAGAACTTTTTAAGGTCTACATCTGGAGGTTTGGCATGCTTCTCTTCAAAAACTCCAGTTTGGGGATGTTTGTGTCTGAAGATAAAATGAAGTTTATAATCTTCTCCACATTTATCTGGTCCAAACATAATAGTATAGGATGTTTTATCATAAAAGTTTTCCTTCAAAGAGAGATGAGTATTGGGATTAGTCCAGAATTAGAGTATTTAATGGATTTCTCTATTCTACCCCACTGGGTAGAGTTCACAAAAATGTATCAAATGCTAATTCACCAAAGAATTAGTTGACACAATTGACAATAAAGGATGTGGAAAACACAACAAATTTTATTTCAAAATAGTTTTTTAAGTGCACACATTACTTCCATCCTCAAGATGTAGGAGAGAAGCTGGAACCACCCTAGCAACATCATAATGTTTTAGTTACTCTATATAGATTGTATTATTAATATTTTATTAAGAAAATTAAGCACAGAGAAAAGCATTCTGTGACTTAAGACTACAGTGCCTACTTAGCCATTACTACTATTCAGTAAGACACCAGAAAATGGCGCCCCTTAGCACAATGTGAAGAAGAGATTCAGACTCTTGATTTGACAGACTGTGTCTGTCAAAAGCAGACACTGCAACATGCTCCCCATTTCATAATTGGTCATTTCTCTTCATTTGGCATGGACACTGGTTAAGAGCATGGGATCTGGAGTTCAAGTCCTACCGTTGCCTTTAAACCAGCTGTGTGTGGCCCTGAGCAAATTTCTTAACCTCCTTGTGGTTCTATTTCATTACCTCTGATGAAGATAATAATAGTACGTACCTTATAAGGTTTCTCTGAGGATTAACTGAATTAATTAGATAAAGTGCTTAGAAAAATACTTGGTATTTGACTTTATTATTGCCATTGTACCTTCAGGTGATCATCACCTCACAATACCTAAGTGTTTCACCATCTACTACAAATGGCTTCCCCTTTACCTGATCCTAATAACAGTAAATGAATCCTTTAATCTGTTTCATAGCCACGCATTCTGACAAATATCTCATTAATGTCTCATTTATCTTATTTTTGTTATATGCAGAAATCCTGACATAGCCTCCTGTAGGAGGATGCTATAAGAAATGTCTCCAAACCTCAAATGGTCCTAACGTAACCTGCTTCACTATGAAAACATTTTTAACTTAGTAAATTTTTGCAGACTGCCAATTCCTGAACTGGCCCGCCTTTTTAATTTGGTTCTTTGGCCATTGTGTTTTACTGCTTTGCTCTGTTATCTTACTTCTCCTGTGATTATTATTTTGTAAAGAAAATAACTGTAAGCTGATCTTTTAGTGACATTTATAAGCACCAGGTTATTTTTTATTTATAGACACAGCAAACTTTTTTATGTGGCTAATGATTACAAAACTGATGCCATAAAGTAACAAAGCTGTGTATGAAACTTGAAGGCGCACTGTAAAAGCTATATAAACTCATGGTGGGTAAAAATTTTCAAAGTTATTTTCGATTTCAGTTGAAAATGAAAATTTCAGTTGTGTCAATTGCTCCTTAAAAATACTTATTAACTTTAATAAGGTTTTCTTAAACATTAAAATATCATACCAGATTCAAACCATCAGTGTCTGCTAGGAGTTTAATGTATGCACCTCCACAATCAATACCATCTTGAAAATTTACTTCATATCTAAATGAAGGGAAAAAGAATCATACTGCTGATAAATAAAAATTACTAACTGTTCTTCAAAATCTAATGTATTACTCTCAATTCATTTAGACACAAACATTTTACATTACCAGAAAGCTCATACAAAGCATGTCCACAACCTATAGGGAACAAGCAGAAATGACTTTTCTGTGCACATCCTTAAAATATTAAAAACAGAATGATTATAATCAACTATACAAAAGCCAACCAATTTGTTGAAATAATTTTTTCATCAAAACTGTTGAATTAAGAATAAAATACTTTGACTAAAACTTTTAACAGGAAACTTCCAATTAAAATAAGGTACGTACTATATATAGTCTTTATAAACTAAAAACAAAGACTATGGGGGTCATGGCTACAGCACAAATTTCTAAGAAATTGCTAATGATCCTAGATATCCAGTCTGCTACTAATTTGTCTTTTAGTTCAGCTACACTGAAACCATGTTAAATAAGTTGTACATTTAATTAAATACCACCAGCAAAGAGATTTCATAATCTCAGTCAATAACCTGGAATATTCCAGATCTTAACAGCCAGGAGATAGGGGAAACACAGTGTAACAGCTAAAAGAGTGAAGTGACATGGCAGTCTCTTCATAGATTTACAACACTCTAATTCTCAGCAAAAGTTCTGTTGTTGTTTTGTCTTATTTAGGCAATGACAGTCTTACTGAACACTATTTAGAAGAGATTTTTAGTAAATTGATGAATTACATGTAACAAACTGGTTATCAAACTGAAAAACAGTGAAAACCAAAAAAGTTATGATTTGGTTTAATGAATTAAAGCAAAAAGAGATGAAAACTAGAGGAGCAACAGGACACAGTGATAATTTTAATGAAGGACTATAGTTTAAAATGTTTCTGAAGAAAGTTTAGAGACAAAGTAAAAAAAAAAAAAAGCATACAAAAGTTTGACAGTTTGAACCCAATTAGTATATGTATTTTGTATAGAAAAGAAATAGAGAAAATACAGTAAACTTTTAAGTGATCATCTCTGAGTTGCTGGAGATTATGGTGATTTCTCCTCCCTACTTTCTACTCTGCTTTATTTCTCAAGATATCTGCAACAGTGGTTACAAGCAAGTACTTCTGAGTCAGGAAGACCTGAGACCTTGGCTAAAGGCACGTTACTGAAGCTCTAGTCTCTATCTGCTCATCTGTAACGTGGGAATATTGCCCATACCTACACCTCAAAGGACTGTTATGATGATTAGAAGTTGTCATGCACAGTAATGGGCCAATAAATGCTCAAAAATGTTAGCTTCTGTTATGATCAGAAGAAAAGTTTTGTTTTGTTCTTTTTCATTTTTTAAATAGTTTGTTTCCTCAAAGCCTTATCAATACTTTTAAGCAGTAGCTGATAAACCTTTTTTTCATGAAACATGTCTTTGAAGAGTACAAAGTAAAAGAAATGGTGCATAATGTGAACTAAAGGTAAATATTTGCTACTCTAAGTAAAATAAAATAAAAAGAGATACAGTTTTAGCATAGGTGATCCAAGGAAAAAGGGTTCTGTGAAAAGAACTAGAGAGAACAATTGTGTAAATTGTCTCTATAAATGTTAAGACAGCTCTGCTGTCTTAGTATGCCTAGACTCGATCACTATGTCTATTTCATACGCTGCAAACTTCCAGATTTTTCAAATCATTAACTTGTGCCTAGTATAAATAGTTCACAATGGATTTGAGGATCAGTGAAATGTATGTCATAGAGCTTCATTGCTGCTAATCTTAGATCATAGGAAAAATGAGGACAAATGCAGAATATATGTTAACCCTATTTTCTTTAGAGTAGCATTTTCTAAACTGTCCCATGAAATAGTAATTATTGCTAAGGGGGTAAAAAACTTCTGTGGTCAATTATGTTTGCGAAACACAATATTCAAGTTAAAAACAGGTTTTCATACAGAGAACTTCTCAAAGTCTTTAATGGGCAAATATGCTTCCTTATCTTTAAGGTTCAGATATTCTTAGTTTCTGAAACTTATATGACCACATAATGCATATTAATATGTACACAATTTGGAAAAAGCAGCTTTAGAGTAAAGTTATGTCATAAATCTATAGTATTTATAGTAGTTAATATAAAATTTTTTATTTATCTCATCTCATCAAAATTAAGAATAACAAATATTCACTATCCTTCTTTGAACTGTTTTCAAGCATATCAAACACTGCTATTCCATTCTTCTTGATTCTCCTTTTCTTTTTTCAGAATAATAATTTCACAGCTGCTTTAATACTTTTTTTAGACTTACTATCTTTGCTTCTAATCTCGCAAGCTGTCTTTCACTTGCTTGCCTAGCAGTGATTTATACTTCCTGAAAATACCAAATTTGATTCATTTTACTCTGGAGAAGTTAAACTTTATATTATTTTCCGTTACCCTTTCAGTTAAGCCACAAAGGATTAAAATAGAGAATGATATTATATTCACCTAACTTCAACAGAATAAGAAGATTACTTTCAAATTTTCAAGAAAAAAGAAACTCCAAACTCTGAATAATGACATATATCAAGCTCAAATATTAATCCCAATAAGTACTTATAACAATATTTTTCATTTGTTTAAATGGTTGTATACTCTTTGACATTATTTGATATTTTAAATTTATTGAAATAACAGTGCAACTAAGCCAAAGCATCACAGCTGAAAAATTAGCCCAATTATACCAAATGCCATATTGTTTTAAATTTCTAAAATACAAAATGGCATTTTAGTTACACCACATAGGAATATATTTAACATGTTAACAAAAAACTGAAGTGGTTCTGGAGTGTTAAGTTTACAGTTAATGGTATTTCCTTAATTAACTTCGGACAGCCCAATCTTCTAAGGTAGAAAGTAACATTTCTACATTTCCTTTTCTTTGTTTTTAATATGAATTTCATTGGTTTTGTAATTATATTTGTACACACCTATTTTGGTTTTACACCAGTATAGGTGAAACAGCTTGAGGAATTTACACTGGATTTTACGACAGTTACACATGCAAACAACATGACAATAAAACTAGTTTATGTCATATTGCAGGGGAGGGAAGGGGTGACTCTCTGTGACATCATGTGCCCTTTAAAAGGGCACTTCCTCTTTAAAAGGAATTTGCTGCCTTTGGATCTTATCACTGGTTTACCAGCAATATTTATGGTTCCATTCTGAATATACTGAGGTTAATATATCTTAATAGCAAGTCATTTTAAGTAAAGAGTTAAAATAAAAATGGTGATTTTAGTATGCACTATATAGTTTATGGTGGTGGAATGTTGCATATTACAGCATATATTATATATTTTTCAACTAACCTGCTTTTCTCTCGAAACCTCAGGGTGTCTGTGTGTATACATGCATTGTGTATTTAAGCAAATGAAATGGAAAAGGAAAATCTGGTTTTTTATGCCCATTTTATACCCATTATACCTATATTCAGAAGCCAAACTATATAAAACTAATATAAATGTCAGAAAAAGTATTAAAAACATAATAAAACTTACTGTACTATCAGAGGTTTATCAGCAAAGATGAAAGGTTTTGCTAATACAGCAGATATTGCATGATGCTTTGCTCTAGATTTCAACACCAGTCCTCGGTCACCAGGTACTCGATATTCTTTCAATTCTTCTATTTCCCATCTTCCTAAAATACAAAACAAAGCAAGTTAAACTAAAACCAAAAACACTGACTTAAGAATTATTTATCAGAAGTGGTGACCAATAAGATTCTTCCATGAAGGCTACTTTGGAAAAAATAAAATCACATTTTAAATCAGAAAATAATATCTGCACCTGAATGTATGTATGTTCTCTTTTTCTCTTAAAACTGTGGAAACTAATAAATAACAGACCCTACAGTATTTAATTAAAGCACCTCTAAAGCTGGCTTAGTTTGGATTTCTCTGAAAGACTGTAATCAATGAAATCGCAAAATGTGGTTTGTCTCATACGGTCTATCAACATTGTATTTTTAAAATGAGGTATTTTTAAATTACACAGGAGACAAAGTACATCCTTAACAGAAAATGAGTTTGCCTCAGTCAATTTTTTTGAAATTTATGGTATCATCAGCTACTTTTCTTACTTTGCAGAAGTTATTGTAGAGATTTAAATTTTAATTTGAAAATTGTTATGCCCAAAGAACACAAACTAAAGTTAACACTTCCTAAGCTAAGCCAATCAGTTCTCAGAACTTTTGGCCAAGGAAGTCATACATACTAGATAAGCACTAGGCTGTAGCACAGCAAAGCTGAGTTAGGTCCTCTCTGGGCTGGAATTTCCCATGTTTAAGATCAGGAAGCTCCTGCAATTAGATCACAGGCAGCATATAATGCAAAGCTAGACGGGTTAGCTGCAGCCCCAAAGCTGTGGATTGGACTTTCCTCCTTTACTCTTTTTAAAACAGAAAATAACTAATTTATATTAATTTGTATAAAATGTTCTAGCTTTGAAAATTAGAGGTATCGCCTATTCCAAGAAAACTCAATTTAGCGAAAACTGGCTATTTTCCGGTATTGTGCCAACTTGAAATATTAATGGGCACTTTTGAATTACTAATGTACTTTATACACGTTTTTTTCTTTCTAAAAAAACAACAGTGCAAGAACCTGACAGTCTCATGAACCAGAGAAGGGTATATTTTGGTCTATCATTGTGCACACAGTATTGGGTTCTTAAGAATTCATTTTTTAAAGTTTTCAAGTTTATTTCCCTTTTTGTCCCCTAATTTGGCTATAGTGTACTTTTCTAAAAAAAGTGAATTCTTTTGGTTTTTCTTCTCTCACACTGATGAGCAACTGTATTATCACTGCCAACCTGTGGCTTGACCAAATCACAAAGGTCTTCTTTTAAGAAGTAACAACTTTATCTTTAGGGGTTTTAGGATACTGATAGTAAAGGCCTTTTTAAACTATGTTGCCTTCTTTTGTAATTACATGCATACATTTATCCGCTATGAAAAGGTACTATCTAAAAGTACTACTTTAATTTTAGAAAACCTGTGACAAGGTGATTATTCTTCAAGGACAAGAGGTTTTTCCCAACTTCAAATCAACAATAACTTTTCATTAACCAATCATTTACTCAAATTCTATACAGTGCCAGGTAATATGAACTCTGATGTAACTATAATTTCAAAAAGAATTCACAAAATTTTATAAGATATCCTGAAAGTTGGTCACTTAAAGAATTGGTGATTTTTTAAACAGCTGTACTTTTATTAATAACTTAATCTGAAAAATTTAAATAAGTCTCCTCCAAATGCAAACCCTGTTACCCAGCACATAATGTTTCACACAGATTTGCTTACTCCTGAAAATACAGGAATTAGTTTTACTCAAGTGGCACTTGACAGAAGCTGTGATTAACGACTAGAAATACTAAATATTCCTGCAAAGAAACTGATATTGGTCTCAACTAACCACTATATAAACAACATTGCTAATATTTATATACAAAATGCCATTTTCAGGACCTGGAACTTTAAGAGATTCTGTATTTTTCAAAGTTGCTTTCAAGAAATTGAAAAAAGTCAACCAAACATACCAAATCTAATATGCTAAAAAATTATTTTCGTGGATAATTTTGTTTAATAAGACTACAGACCAAACTTAGGTGTTAAGAAGCTTGTTTTCTGCTTGCTTGAGTTCTAATTTTAAGCTGGGGGGGAAAAACTCATTTAAACACTAAGTCATTTTTGTCCAGCAAGAAATAGAGACAAACTTACTCCTAAAATAGACCATATCCTAATTTTAGGAAAACTCCATCAAAAGATACTTCTAAAACACAAACATAAAGCAAATATCAACCCAATGCTGTTCTAAAAAAACTGTAAAGTAAGCTAAACATAGATGTTTTAAGTCAAGCATTCTGTTCAATGGCAGGTATTTCTGTGGGTATTATTTTAGGTAGTGTTCTATCTCTGCAGACTTGCTGCTTCTTTGAGGGAAATTATTCTTTTCTCTAAATGGATTTAGAATGAATGCAGTATTGCTTGCTATGGGCATATGGTAGAGTTCTTTTTGGAGTACATAAGCATACACACTGGGATCGAGAACACTACAAAGGAAGACATGTAGGCATGATCTTTATCTCACACTAAAACAGACACTATGAAACGGAAGTAGACAGCTGCCATCCTATACATGCTGTTAGTTGTTCTGTTGTTATTCTCATGTAATGCCTGTTGGAGTCTCAGTGTGAGGTCACATCCTTATGGGTCTGAGGTCCTCTGAGAGAGAGGAAATTCCCACTATCTGTCACCTCGACTGAGGCTGATCCTGCTTTAGGATGTAACAACTGAGGAGGCTGGTTTTAGACTAAGAGGAGGAAGAAATTCTTCCGTCACACTCCAGGAGAGTCCTGTTGGGGAAGAAAAGTTGACCCTTGCATACAGGACTTTTCCTTCACAGTGAAGCGTGAAGATAACCTATCAGAGACACAGTGATAATGGCTGTGGGCTAGGAGCCACATGTCCCACAGCTCTCATAAATGTCCTCTAGAAGGACCCTGCCGAAAGTTATAACTTGATCTAGGCGGCCCATGCTTGAGAGAAAACAGTAGAGAACAGCAGTAGCCTGGGAAATCCTGCAAGAGACTAACTGCAGTGGAGTGAATATTTAACTGTTCAGAGTTAGAAAACTGGATGGTGGCTTAAGTATGGATTACCTGGACTTCCAGAAATATTGGAAAGGAGACAAAAGACTCTATTTGTCTTTTGACAAGATTCTGTTGTGAAGCAGGATGGGGCCTCAGGTATATTTAATAAATATATAATCTCAAAAGCTAGTGAACTCTGGGTCATACTGCTTATGTTGAATATTTAAATAAATATTTTACCATCATATATAGAAATCTCCGCATCTGTATCATCTTTTTTTGCTTTTGATAAGACCCACCTATAAATAAAGTTGAAAGAAATGTATATCATTAAAAATAAAACTATTTATAGATACAATGCATATCAGAAATACAACAGAAGATTACCCAATAGTCGCTTTTCCTTCTAAGATAAATGAATACTTAGAGGCTAAATAAGGATGTCTACACATAATCCTGTAAAGCTAGAGTTAAATTAAATTTAGAATCTGTAATTTACTAGCTGTGTGATCATAGCTAAGGTACACTAAGCCTCAGTTTCCTCACTGGTAAAAGGCAGATAAAGATAGTTCTTACCCACCTACTTAGGACAGTGTTTGGTATATAATGATCAATAAATAATAACTTTTATTGTTTTTTTTACTATTTTTTAGGATAAAACATTAACTTGAATTTGTCATCTGAAATTATGTTATTAATATCTGTCCTAAGGAAAGAAGAAATGTAAGTTTTCACTTTACATTCATGATTCATTTGTATATTTTCTTTGTATAAATGATAACAATTCAAATTAAACACTTCTATCAATAATAAAAATGTGTTAAGGTATTGGTTTACACCGTGAAATAAAGTATGTTAACCCTTTTTTAAGGTACTGTGGTAGAGGCAATTTTCATAGGCTAACAACCAATAACTTCAAAAAAGCTAATCAAATCAAGGAAAAAATTCTCCTGAATGAATACTCACCCAGCCAACCTTCCACTATCAAAAGTTTCCGTAAAATATACTTCTCCTATAGGTTGAGGTGTCTTATATTTAATCTAGAAAATAGATTTTAAAAATCTAAAGTTATTCACCTTCACAAATATTTTAATTAAATAATCTCACTAATTAAGAACCTAGTATGGAATTCACATATAGGTAATATAGATAGATGGTAGGTGACATGGTCTCTGGTCTCAAAACTTTGTATTCTACTGGTAAGAAAATACAGAAGAATATAAGAGATACACGGTGGAAAAAAACTCTATGTGCAAACAGAAAACACTGACTCCTAACACAGGAGGGATGGGAGGCAGTAATTAGCCAAGGCCTCATGATGCAGTGGATGTGGCTTTGAAAGGATTCTAACAGGTGACAATATATGAGGATAAAAAGTCATCAGAAACAAAAGATGTAAGATGAAAAACATATAAGATGAAAAACTTAGTAAGCACATAGGTTAGTTTAAAATTAACTCTTAAATTTCACTGTTATGTAACTAGAGGATGATGACAACATTCTGAGAAATTAGAAACCCAGAGGAAAAATAAGATTCAAAAGAGAAAGGACTGCAAAGCAATTATCTCAAAGCATTGTTTCAAGTGCCATGTAAGTGTTAGCCGCTATGATGATAATGATGATGGGGGGGGCGTGATTTGATGGCTCTTTTAATCCTCATAATATTTCTATGCGGGAAGTACTTTATTGTTCCCATTTTACGTATGATGAAACTGTGGGAGACAGGCAAAATAATTTGCCCACTGTCATACAGTTAGACACTTGCAGGACTTAAAAGATATGAGCCTAGGTTCTAAAGGTTATACACTTAACCACTACACTATACCGAATGCACCAATAAAATAATTTAAATTTATTGACAAATTGTCAAAAGATTTTTTTTTTTTTTTTTTTTTTTCGGTTCCGGGGCCTCTCACAGTTGTGGCGTCTCCCGTTGCGGAGCACAGGCTCCAGACGCGCAGGCTCAGTGGCCACAGCTCACAGGCCCAGCCGGTCTGCGGCATGTGGGATCTTCCCGGACCGGGGCACGAACCCATGTCCCCTGCATCGGCAGGTGGACTCTCAACCACTGTGCCACCAGGGAAGCCCTCAAAAGATAATTTGAACTGATGATGAATAAATAAAATTTTGCTTACAGTAATACATAAATCTTGGTCCTTTCTTAATCAGCCTTTATGATTTTACCTATATGTTTAATTATGAAATTTCTTCTCTCAGCCTTAAGAGAAAAGGATACAGAAGTACTTCTACTATTTTCACTGTCCCTACCCTTCCCTAATAGTACATTTCCTGTCTAAGGGAGGAAAATCAGTAATTAAACAAAATCCCACACACTTACTAACAGGTCAATATTCTGCTACCCAAATTGCCAATCTCCCATGAAGTTTTCTGAATTAGAACTTACAACTTTACTGTTCTCTATATTTTTATGGATTGGCAAAAATGGGCAATGGTGTTACAAGAGGCTTCCTTCTGTTAGACGACCCTTTAAATCACCAGCAATTTATTTTGCGCTTTATTTATACTTCACTTGTACTTTACCATATCTAGATTGCTCATGCTATAAAATTAGAAGCATCAAAAATTGTTCCCCCCATTTCTTATCATCTTCTCAAATTATCATCAAATATAGTTAAGAGTCGTAGGTATCTGAAATTTCTTTGAAGTATTAACCTCCAAAACCCTCACAGTAGCTGTATCTAAGTCAGCCATAAGCACTTTGATTACTACTTAGTTTCTGTGGATCACAGAACCAGGTTTTAAAAGAAATGTCCTTGTGGAGCTTAAAACTTAACAGAAGAAAGAATATTCACCTTAAGCAGCTAAACAACACTTGCATTTGCAAATTAAAAACTCTAAAAGGAAGTCTGTAACAACTATATATTATTCTCCTTGGCCCTTTAACAGTGGCTAGCACAATATAATTGATACTTCCTCACCAAAAATATTCTGAAAAAATTTTCTGATTGTCTCAATATTAGATATGAATATTCTCAATGTGAAAGCTCTTATGGATTGTCAAAGTGTACAAAAACCTCCAGACTCCTGTTTTCCAGACTCCTATCAGTCACCACCTCAAGACACACATCTTAATGCTGAGACAGAAACACTGTGAGCCTTACTAAATGCCTACCTCATCACCACTCCCCTTTCTAATTCATCCTATTTAGCATTTTCTTCCCTCAGAGAAATAAAGAAACACTACTTTCTTTACTTCTAGGAAAAAATTATACTACCTTTTCTTTTATCTGAAAAGGGCTTGCAGTGTCAAAAATAAGACTAAAAACCTTTCCCTTAGCTAAAGTATTTAGTCCTTTTTAGCCAGTGATGAACTCCTAGTTTGATAGTAAAGACCTTCCCCATATTTATTTGGTAATAAAACTGTGCTAGGTGCCATGCACAAATTAAAAACACAGCAACAAATAGTTGGAAAAAGGCAATGTTTTTCCTATTTATATTGAAACTAAAGACTATTTGAATAGAAGTGAATCTCAAGAAATTAGTCACCCCTATGTTCATGTAAAAGAATATTTTATTACTTTTTTTAAAGACTTTTTTGATGTGGACCTAATTTTTAAGTCTTTATTGAATTTGTTACAATATTGCTGCTGTTTTATGTTTTGGTTTTTTGGCCACGAGGCATGTGGGATCTTAGCAGCTCCCCGCCAACCAGGGATGGAAACCGCACCCCCTGCATTGGAAGGCGAAGTCTTAACCACTGGACCGCCAGGGAACCCTAAAAGAATAAATTATAGCTTGTTTCTCAATAACCTTACCTCTGAGGAGAATTCATTTTCATTAGCATCAATCTCTTCTGAATTTTCATCAAAGTCTTCCATCTCAACATTATCATCCATAAATTCTGCATTAATTGAGATGAAAAGAAGACCCAAACATAGCCGACAGCCTTGGAAACGCATATTGATTATCTGTGAAATTGACAGTAATCAGTAAAAACAAAACAAAGTTGTGAAAAATATGTGTAGGTATATTTACAAAGAAATAATTTCTCCTTAATACCTCTTTTTTTCTCGGATGGCTTTTAAAACAAATCATTACCAAACTTACTTAAATTATGCTTTGAACAAGTGATAACACAAACTTCAAAATCTCACAGGAGTCTACAGCTAAAGGCCTGCCTCTAAAAGCAAAGAGCCAAAGGCACAAACCTAAAGATACAGATAACAGTGACCAATGAACTCATAATATGTGGACTCCTCTAAAAAAAAGAAAAAAGGATCGTGATTCCTAAATGTTCGCTCGAGTTACTTTTTTATTATAATGTTGTTTAAGTGTATATAACCATACAATTGGAAATTTTACAATCATAAAAACAAAATAAATTTATATGTAAACACCAAAAAAAGAAAAATAATTTTATCACAATTGAATGTGATAGTATTTTACTGAAATCAAATCACAGATGGAAATTCAAACAAATATAGGATTTATTGCAACCAGGTTGAGCACTATGCATAAAGTTCTTTTGCATTTATCATCCCCATAATACTGTGATGAGTCAACTGTATAACCATTTCTCTATTCAAATACTGCAAAACCTCTGTTCCTTATAGCATTAATTGAGATGAGTAGAAGCCAAATATTATTTGGCTTCCTCTTGGCAGAAATACATAATTTATATAATTACAGCCCCCTCTATTCCCATTAGCATGTTAAAAATGAAAGTTTTATTTCTTGGTGCCAGTGGACTTTTAAACAAGTAAATATGAATACTGAAATAGTGTGGCAGTCTTGGTTATTAGGTGGTCAGTCATTCAGATGCTCCAGAGTATAGTTATATTACCATCAACATGAAAATTTTTTTTTAAAAAGTATATTCTTAGAACTCTTAGATTCTGCAGAACATATCTACAGACCTATATGGGTCTGCCTAAGAAACACTGAATTTATGAGGTAGCACTCTACACCCACCAGAATGGCTATAATCAAAGAGAGATAATAATAACAAGTTTTGGGAAGCTGCGGAGAAACTGGAATCCTCATACATTGCTGGCAGGAATACAAAATGAGCTTTGGAAAACAGTGTGGCAGTTTTTCAAAATGTTAAAAATAGAATTACCTTATGATTCAGCAATTCCACTCCTAAGTATCTACCCAAGAGAAATGAAAACAGATGTCCAAACAAAAACTTGGAATGTAAATGTTTAAAAAAAATTGTTAATAACAGCCAAAAAAGTGTGAACAACCCAAATGTTCATCAACTGATGAATGGATAAACAAAATGTGGAATATTCATACACTGGAATATTATGTAGCAATAAAATAGAATGGAGTACTAATGTGTTACAAGACAGATGAATCCCAAAAACATTTTGCTGAGTGAAAGAAGTCAGTCATAAAAAGACCACATATTGTATGACCCCATTTAAATAGGCAAATCCATAGAATCGGAAAATAGATAAGTGATTGCCTAAGGAAAGGAAAGAAACGGGAAGAAAGGGTTAATGTGCACAGGGTTTCTTTTGAGGGTAATGAAAATATTCTAAAATGGGAATATGGTAATGGTTGCATAACTCTGTAAATATGTTAAAACCCACTGAACTACCCTCATTAAACAGGTCAACTTGTAGGCATGCAAATAATATATCAATTAAGCTGTTTTCAAAAAAGAAGCATCAGACTATAAAAAGCATTTTTCCATTTGGTTAGCTCAACTAACCCTTTTAAATGAGATCAAAACTCTACATGAATATATGGGCCAGTTAGCTTTAATTTCTTCTAAAGGCCACTGGGTACAACTTTAAAGTTTACTTTGAAAATGCAGGTTTAAAAAAATCAACACCATTCTACCATAATATGAACACTCTATATTAAAAGGTGTGTTAATACCACCATTTTTAAAGACAAAGACAACACAAAAAATGATGCATACTAATCATAATTAGAAGAGTTTAATCTCTCTTGAGTCATAAAAAAGAGGTTAACTGGGATAGAAAGTAAATATAAAGGGATCACTTTGACTTAATAACAGTAAGGTAGGGGTTTTTAAAATTTTCACTTATTGGCACAGATATGAGTATATTTACACATTGCTTATTAACTGTTAACAACCCTAAAAGCTTCATTGTTCTGAAAGTTTAAGAGCCTTCCATGACTTATATAACAAAGCAAAAGGTGTTTTTCTTGACTTGCTATCAATAACATTTCAGTAAAATAGAAATGCATAAAATAATAGCAGTAATAATGAACATTAATATCACTTTAGCCCCATATCTTCTCCTTCAAAATGAATGCACAGTTTAGTTTCTTAATAATTAAATTTGTTGAAAAAACATGTTCTAAGTGCTTTGTTTGAGCTCTGGTGGATTGGGCTGCCAGAGAAGAATTAAGGGGAAACCAAGCAGGCAGTGTCCTCTCTGGAACCCTACTCTTACTTCAGCCAATTTTATTTGTTTTCTTTCTTTCTGTTTTTTTTTGCTTTATATAATTTTTTATTTTTAAAATTTTTATTTTATATTGGAGTACGGTTTATTAACAATTTTGTATTAGTTTCAGGTGTACAGCAAATTTATTCAGTTATACATATACATGTATCTATTCTTTTTAAACTTCTTTTCCCATTTAGGTTATTACAGAGTATTGAGCAGAGTTTCCTGTGTTATACAGTAGGTTCTTGTTGGTTACCTATTTCAAATACAGCAGTGTATATTATTTGTTTTCTACATTAGGTTCTTCCTTTCTTTCAGAAACAGTTGCCAAAGCTTCAGAAAAAAGTTTAGAAAACCCTTTATCTGGAAAGTTTGTTTCTTCTCTAAAGTTCTATGACTATAATCATTCATTTGCATAAAGGAACTAGCTACTTTAATCTTTGCAACCTAGGACATCACGAGGATAGCCATCATTACTCCCAATCTACAAACTGAAAGCAGAAGGATTCAAAAACCTGATCAAATTCTCATGACTGGAAATGTGAGACAAGATGAGAATCCAAAACTTTACATCAATATATCATTCTACTTCTTATTTTAATATTACCCCACTGATTATATGTTTACTGATAAAGCAATGGAAAGAAATTGCAAAAATCGTAACATAACACATTTCAAACCTCCTGGAAATTTCCAAAATTTAGATGATTATTAGTATTAAGCTATGAAGATATTCACCCAGAAATGGTCATATCAACCTTACTATACAAGTGGAATATTTAAAAATAAACTGTAAGTGGTCATTAACCATTCTGCAGACAATGCAGTTCTACAGGATAACAGTCTCCATTAAGAAAATGATATAGTCCAAGGTTGTTTTTGCTATTTATTCCTTTCTTAAAAAATCAGAAATACAGACCTAACAGTTTCTGCTTAATTCTGCAGTATTCTATCATTATTCAGTGATGCACCAACTGACAATTGAGAATTGCATCATGAAGTTTGCAGTATTACTTGGACGTCTACCATGCTATGGTGCCAACGTGTCATCAAGCTCCAAACAAAACTGTGAGGTTTGTCACACATCATTTCTTAAGAAGAGAGGTAAGATACTGCTAGGCCTGCACTGGAGCTTTGAGAGGCCTGACAATGGGGTAATTTATAAAACACTGAAGTAACTAACTTGTGTAGTTTAAAATTTTTTAATTGTGGTAGAATACACATAAAAGTTATCATTTAAACCAATTTTAACTGTTCAGTTCAGCAGTGTTAAGAACATTCACACTGCTATACATCTTATCTCCACACCTCTTTTTCCATCTTACAACACTAGAATCCTATACCCCTTAAACAACAACTCCTCCGTATCCTCTTCTCCCAAGCCCCAGGCAACCACCATTCTTTTGTTAGTTCTAACAATTTTTTTGGTGGAATTTTTAGGTTTTCTACATATAAGATAATGCTGTCTGTGAACAGAGATAATTTTACTTTTTCCTTTTCATTTTGGATGTCTTCTTCTTGCCTACCTGCTCTGCCTAAGGCTTCCAGTACTATGTTGAATAGAAGTGACAAAAGCAGGCATCCTTGTCTTGTTCCAGATCTTAGAGAAAAAGCTTTCAGTCTTTCACCATTGAGTATGGTGTTAGCTGTTGATTTTTCAAATATGGCCTTTATTACATTGAGGAAGTTTCTTTCTATTCATATTTTATTGAGTGTTTATCATAAAAGGGTGTTGGAACTCGTCAGATGCTGTTTATGCATCAGTTGAGATGATCATATGGTTTCTTTCCCCTCCGTTGACAATGTGATGCATTACACCAATTGGTTTTCATACGTTGAACCATCTTTGCATTCCAGGAATAAATCTCACTTGGTCATGGTGTATAAATCTTTTTTTCTTATTTTTTTTTATTTTTTGGCCACACCACATGGCATGTAGGATCTTACTTCCCCGACCAGGGATCAAACTCACACCCCCTGCAGTAGGAGCGCAGAGTCTTAACCACTGGACTGTCAGGGAAGTCCCAATCTTTGAATGTGCTTTTGATTTTTGTTTGCTAATATTTTGGTAAGGATTTTTGCAACATTATTCATCAGGGATATTGGTTTGCAGTTTTCTTGTTGTTTCTTTGTCTGGTTTTGGTATCAGGGTAATACTGCCCTCATAGAATGAGTTTGGAAGGGTTCCCTTCTCTTCAGTGCTTTGGATGAGCTTGAGGAAAGTTGGTATTTTTCTTTCAGTGTTTGGTAGAACTCACCAGTTAAGCCATCTACTCCTGGGCTTTTATTTGTTGAGAGGTTTTTGATTACTGATTCAATTCCCTTACTGGTTAGAGGTCTGTTCAGATTTCCTACAACATCATGATTTAGTCTGAATAGGTTGTATCTTTCTAGGAATTTGTCCATTTCATCTAGGTTATCCATTTTGTTGGCATATGATTGTTTATAGCATTCCCTTATAATATTTTTATATCTATAGGATCAGTTGTAATGTCCCCTCATTCGTTTCTGATTTTAATTATTTGAGTCGTCTTTTTTTTAATTCAATCTAGTTAAAGGTTTATCAATTTTGTTGATCTTTTCAAAGAACCAACTCTTGGTTTCACTGACATTTTCTGTTGTTTATCTATTCTCTATTTCATTTATCTCTTATCTAATCTTTATTATTTCCTTCCTTCTTCTAGCTTTGGGTTTTTCTAGTTCCTTAAGTTGTAAAGTTAGGTTGTTAATTTAAGATCTTTCTTTTTTACTGTAAATGTTTACAGCCATAAATTTCCCTCATAGCACTGCTTTCAGTCTATACCATAAGTTTTGGTCTCTTGTGGGATTCTTTTTTTCATTTATCTCAAGATATTTTCTAATTTCCTTGTGATTTCTTTTTTGACCCATTTGGTTGTTTAAAAGTGTGTTTTTTAATTTCCACATATTTGTGGATTTTCCTGCTTTCCTTCTGCTACTGATTTCTAGTTTCATTACACTGTAACTGGAAAAGATACTTAGAATGATTTCAACTTTTAAAAATTTGTTAAGACTTGTTTTGTGGCCTAACATATGGTCTATCCTAGAGAATATTCCATGTGCACTTAAGAAAAATATGTATTTTCATCAATATTCATCAGCGACATTGGTCTGTAGTTTTCTTACAGTGTCTTTGTCTGACTTTGGTATCAGGGTAATGCTGCCCTCATAGACTGAGTGTGTAAGTGTTCCCTCCTCTTCAACTTGTTGGAAGAGTTTGAGGAAGACTGGCATTAATTTTTCTTTCCACTATTGTTAGGTGAAGTGTTCTGTGTATGTGTATTAAGTCCAATTGCTTTATAGTGTTGTTCAAGTCTTCTAATTCCTTATTGAGCTATATGGTTGTCCTAAGTTATACAGTTTTAGTGCAGCAAGAATTTGTTTATATGGTATAATACAGAACTTTTAGTGCTGACACCACCCCTTGCCGCCTTACAAATGTATAAAAGATAGCAAGCCCATGGTTCTAAGCGTCCTGTGTATTCCTCACTCCATACAGGTTGCTGAAATCACAAAATATCTGTGCCTTCATGAAGAAGAAAGGAGGCAGTGGAGAAGCACATCCATTTGCATATATCTTTGATCTCCTGTATGTTCTCTGCACTGCCTCTGGGCTGGTTCAATAACAAATTGAAATATAAGTAACTTTGGCCAAGTATGAGATACTTGGGAGAGATTGCTGGCTGATCACCAAGCTGTCTTCTCTTTTTTCAGGAGACATGACTATACTATATTTTTCTTGGAGTTAAGCATGACTCAGGTGAATGGAGTTAAATGAGACCCAGGAAAGCCAATGATGTAGTGCTAGTCTGAGTTTAAAGGCCTGGAAGCCAGGAGAGCCAATGCTATAAGCTCTAGTCTGAAAGCCAGCAGGCTCAAGACCCAAGAAGAGCCAATGTTTCAGTTCGAATCCAAGGGCAGGAAAAAAACTGAAGTCCCAGCTCAGCCGGTTAGGCAGGAAGAGTTCCCTCTTCCTCACTGGTGTATCAGCTTTATTGTTCTATTCAGGCCTCCAACTGTTTGGATGAAGGCCACCCACCTAGGGGAGGGCAATCTGCTTTACTCAGCCTACCATTCAAATGTTAATCTCATCCAAAAACACCCTCAAAGACACACCCAAGATAATGTTTGACCAAATATCTGGGCACCCTGTGGTTCCATCAGGTAGATAGATACAATCAACCATCACAGTCATCTACTCCTCAGGACACCAGCAACCAGAAACTATGTTAGGCATCTGGGATTTTAAAATTTTCTATATGAGCATTATCTTATCTAATATATACTGTTAACTAAAACTGAGTATTTTTTTTCTAAATCAGAAGGACTTAGAAACAATGAAAATATCTCAAGAAATACAGTAAAAAGTGGGGAAAGAACCATAACAGCAGAAATAATAGTTGAAAATACAACTTTCTGGTGATTTAGGCAAAGACCTACAAAGTGTTGCAAAGATTCTGGATCTGATCTTATAAAATTCAGAAACTACTGAAGGTCTGAGATTAGTGAAGTGATCGGAGCTGAAATCCAGGATATGGGGATAGTATTTGGTCATAGTAATTATAGAAAGAATGAACTAACTCTGCACTGGGTTTTAAAAACATAGCTACACACTAAAGTTAAAATGGACTAAATAGCATCATTTTCAAAATAATGGTTATATAAACATTATAATGATACATTTATTTATTTAGGATTTATACTACTTCTACATAGTTCCAAAAGAACTGCTTGAGGAAACTTGCAGCAGAAAACAGACAAAAATATAAGCCCACCGAGAGCCAGAATTCTTACTTCTGTATTCACAGTGCTAGCCAAAGAGTGCTCATACATGATAAACAGAGAAAGATATATATTCACAGAATGAATGAATGCATAAATGACAAGAAAAAAAGGTTATGGCTGGAGAGAAATAGATGTTACTAAGCAACAAACTAGAATGACTATTGTTGTAGCAGCACTGCAATGATAAATTTGGCAAAAGGCTTTCCAGGCAATTAGGGGAAGGCCAGAAATAAAATGAAGTTTTCACTGTCTATAAAAGTCTACAAGATCCTTGGAGGAAAAAATTCTTTTTTAGAATTTAACTCCTAGAAAAATTTATGGACTGAATCCTTATATAATAGATGTCTTTAACTATGGTTTTATGACAGAGAAATGGGTATGTCAATGCTTCCAACAATGGCCCTCTAAAGTTTTTTAGAACATTGTTAAAACTTAACATAATTAAAGCTTTCCTATAGATAAGGAGATAATAATCTAGAAAGTTTGCAGTTTTATGTTCTAATTTAATATGGGGGAATTAAACATATTTTTCATTTTTACTCTACATCTATGAAGAAACATCTCATTGTGAGTTATTTCAGAATCTTGCTGTAGACATGCTGCATTTTAACAACTCAATTCATAATTTACTGGAAAAGACGGTAAACAAAAAAATTAGATGAAAAAATTCTGTGTTACCACATCAGAAAAATAAAACTGGACAAATTTTCACCAAAATTAAAGGGTATTCTTGGAATTATCTGGCTATGTAGGCCATGTAGCACATAGAAAGTTCACTTCGAAGGATCACAAATAAGGTGGAGAGGTAGGTAATAGTGGTATCTTAAAGAGGCAGCCTTCTTCCAAAGAAGTTGCAAGACTCCATTCGAAATGCAGGTACTTTGTCACAGAAGAAACGAGCATCCTTCACAATAAGCTGCACCAGGGATTTATTAATTTTGTGGTGGCTGATGTTTCCAGAAATTCAAGAGAGGTTAGCCAGGAGATAAATAATAAAATTCATCATTCACAAATTCATTTGACAAATACCTATGGTTGTCAATTATGTGCCAGGCATGATGTTAGACACTGAATTTACAGTAATTAGTAAAACACACATGGCCCCTGATCGCAAAGAGCTTATAGTCTGGGATGGAAATCAGACATTAAACAAATAACCCAGGTATATCACGTAAACTGTAACAAGTGACAGACTAGTAAAGAAGTTGTAAGAGTTGGTAATTGGGGAACTGAAATTACAGGGTAGGGGAAGGGGCAGAGAAAGCCTCCTTGAGAAAGTTACATTCAAAGTGAGGTGCAAAGGATGCAAAGGACTGATTCCCCTAGGCCAAGGGCAAAGGAAGCTGCACTTGAGAAAGGAACTGAAAAGGGAGGAATGGAACAAGGAGAACAGGAAGTGCTGTTTCAAGTATTTACTGTGTTTCAGACATGTTAATTCCAATCCTTACAGCTACTCTGCGGTGAAGGTATTAGTACCCCATTATACATAAGGAAAGCAAGGCTCAGGGAGGTAAGTAACTTACTCAAGAATACAGAATGCTAATAAACAACAAAGGCAAGACTCAAAGTTAGGTCTATTCAAACTCTACATTCCTTTCATTAAGGCTCCAAGGTTAGAAGGTTTAACAATTTAACTCACTAAATGGCAGTGAGGTTCTAGGCCTATAAAATACAAGGTTAAATATTTTGTTAGTATGTTCCATCCTTTAGACATCCATTCCAGTTTCTGTGGGCTTTATATTTTAAAAGCCATATTCTGATGTGTATCCAAATTATATTTTATGCACATATATCTAGTTAGCTGGTTAAATGCGTTTAAAATCTTTCCAGCAAAAATTTTAAAGCAGCTTAAGGCTACATAAAAATATAAAAACTAACAACTTCATTGTATTACCTTATACTCCTATGAGACTTTAAAATTTTATAGTGTTCACAGAAATTTCAGAGTATTTAAGAAGATAACTTGCATTTCTTAGTTACAAAACTCAAGGATAAACAGTAAGGCTTACTATTGACTATAATTATCACATGCTACATAATGTAAATGTTTCTAGGTATCACCTTTCCTTAACAAAAGCATCTAGAAAGAATGTATCCATGAACTGTTAGTACTTTTAACTTCCTATGGTAGCCACAACAATGACCCCCCAAAGATGTCCACACCCTATTCATCCTGTGAGTGTGACCTCACATAGCAAAGGGGGCTTTTTAGATGGAATTAAGGTTGTTAATTAGCTGACCCTAAAATAGGGACAGTATTCTGTATTATGCAAGTGGGCCCAACATAATCACATGGGCCCTTAAAAGTGGAAGAGGAAGTCAGTGAAAGAGGGCAAAAGAGATTTGAAGAGTGAGAGGGACTCCGCCCACCATAGAGATCTTGAAGATGGAGGAAAGGGGGGCATGAGCCAAGGAATGTAGGTGGTCTCTAGAAACTGAAAACAACTCTCAGCTGACAGTCAACAAGGAAACAGGAAACAGAAACCTCAGTCCTACAACCAAAAGGAAGTAAATTCTGCAACCAACCTGAATGAGCAAGGAAGCGGAATCTCTCCAGAGCTTCTAGTAAGGAATGATGCCTTGCCCACACCTTGATGTTAGCTCGGTGAGACCTGTGTCAGACTTCTGACCTATAGAACTGTGAGAAAATAAATTTGTGCTGCATTTAGCTGCTAAGTTTGGCATGGCAACAATGAAAAACTAATACTTTTATCATTCTTGTACTTGATTCTAGCTTCTTTGAAACAGTTCTACCAACCACGTCTCAGCTGGTAAATGCAATAGCATTTTTCAGTCCTATTGCCTACTGCTCTCTCTTGACCTTGCTACTGCCTCCTTGAAGCCCTCTCCTCCCGTGGCTTCTATGATACTATTCCTGATTCTTGAAGATCTCTTCATTTGCTCTGCCACCTTCACGGGCTCTTTCTCTAATCTCCTGTAAATGTTGCTGTTCGTTAGGGTTCTGTCCCCAGACTTTCTCCTTACATTTCATATACTCTTGACTTCTACCTATAAAAGCTAGCTAAAAACTCCCAAATGTTATCTCCACAGCACAGAGGCCACTCTTTAGTTTCAAATCACTATCCATCTTCAAGGATGTACCAAAGCCTCCATTAATTTGAGGCTGGTCTTTCCTCCCAAACCTGTTCTCTATCTCCTCAATTCCCTTCTCCCATTAACTTCACCTCCAGTCAACCAAATTAGCCAAGTTGCTTTGCCACTATCTTAAGACTATTCTTTCTCACTGATATCCTGTATCATTGGTAAGTAAGTGCATTTGGATATTTCTTGAATGTATCTTTCTACATCCATGCCACAGCCTTAATTTGGGAATCCATGGTTTCTAAAAAGGATCAGTAAACTTTGACTTTGCTTCTTCACTTCCAGCCTTCCCAATCAATCAATCTATCTGCCACCTTCTCTCCAGCATGAATTTTCTAAAAAAGAACAAGTCTTAATTTATTACCTATTTATAAAAATGTTCAATAGTTGTCTGTAGTTCTCAGTATAAATTCTGCCCTTTTAAGACTCATTTCTTACTCTTAACACTCACCTATTAACACATTCATGCTTTCTATATACTATTTCTTATAACTGAAATGCCTTTCTGCTATTCGGTTTTAATGGCTGACTGAGGACTCACCAACACCACTATGGCTCAAAAGTAGTGTTTGAAAAATCACTATTTAAAGTTTTAGTTGTCATGCAGCTTCAGGAGCTCAACTACAAAATAATATAATAGAAAGTACACTGAGCTTGGCACCATGGCACCAAGTGTACTGTTCTGTTATTAAAAAGGGAAGGGCTTCAAACTGTTCTAAACCTTTTTTTTCATTTGTCAAGTTTAAGGGTTAACCTGGATGATCTAAAGTTCCATTGTAGCTTTGTAGTTAAGAGCACTAAAACTTATTAGGTACTGAAAACAAGCAATAAGGTCAATTTATAGCACTGTTCAGCTTCTACGGATCCATTAACATGCATCATTCACACACAATAATTAACTTTATTAACTAGATAAAGGCTATCTTCAGAAGGATTTAGAGATAAGGTCTAAACGTGACTGGAAGATCAAACCAATTAGATATAAAGACAAAACTGAAAAGAAGTCAAACAACTACCAAAAGGAGGGCTACCAAGAGTGATTAAAAGACCTAGAGTGACGTAAAAATTTTAAAGCCAGCAAATTCAGAAGGCTAGATCAGGGTTTTGATGGCTTTTATGCATCAAAAAGCTTCAGTATAAAATAACTCTCTTCTAATTAGAGAGGTCTTCCCATGGCCACTCGATTTACTTTCTCCCTTCTGAGCTTTGTTGCCATTTGCTTTTTTTTTTTAAATTCTACAGTGATTTTTTTTTAACATTTTTATTGGAGTATAATTGCTTTACAATGGTGTTAGTTTCTGCTTTATAACAAAGTGAATCAGTTATACATATACATATATCCTCATATCTCTTCCCTCTTGCGTCTCCCTCCCAATCCCACCCCTCTAGGTGGTCACAAAGCACCGAGCTGATCTCCCTGTGCTATGCGGCTGCTTCCCACTAGCTATCTGTTTTACATTTGGCAGTGTATGTATGTCCATGCCACTTCGTCCCAGCTTATCCTTCCCCCTCCCTGTGTCCTCAGGTCCATTCTCTAGTAGGTCTGCATCTTTACTCCCATCTTGCTCCTAGGTTCTTCATGACCTTTTTTTTTTTTTTTTTTAGATTCCATTCTCTTTGTCTCTCAGGCAGATGCTATAAATAAAATCAGCTCAAGTATCTGATATCGTAAACAGGCTTTCGGCGATAATGAGTCTCGAGTCCTCAGGGCTTCGTGGGATTCAACACAACCCTCTAGGGCCCTCCCTATCCGCGCGCACCGGGCTCCAGGCATCGCCCCGAGGGAGCGGCCGCGAGTCACAGGACACACCTCTGTGAGGGTTAGGTCCCTTCGCCTTTACAGAGGCGGGGAGGGCGTAAGCTGAGCCTATTTTGGTTTGGTTCGCGTTTTTGTGAGAAGTAGCCGGCGGAGTGAGCGGCGCCGAGAGGCTACCGGGCCCCTTCTCCATCCCTCGGGAGCGCGCAGCGGGGATCGAGCGTGGAACGGGGCTGAAATGGCAACCGCTGGAATAACGGACTCGGCTCCCTGGGGCCCCTTAACCGACGAGGACAGGCCAGGCTGAGGGGGACACCTGGCCTTCCCCGCGCCAGCCCCCCCCTCCGGACACAGCAGTTCCGGAGGACCCAACGGACGCGGAGGTGGCCTCAACGCCCGCCGCCCGGGCCGGCCTTCCCACTCCCGAGGCCAGGAGAGCCCGCCCAAAAACCTCGCTGGCTGCATCCCCATCCCCGAACTCAACACCCACCCCCTCACTGGCCCCTACCGGTTCCTTCTGGCGGCTCGCCAAAGAAAGGGGTGCGGCCCAGGAACCCCCGCTCTGAGGGAAGAAGCCAGGACTCGGACTCCTCACCCCAGCCCGTGGGCAAAGGGACGCGGGAAAGTGGCTTACTGCCCACGCACCTGCCTTGCGGGCCCGTTTTCGGCAGTGGCAGCTCAGATGTCCGAGTCGCTGCCACTTGGTCCCCGCGTCTCCTTAGAGCAATCCCGCCGGCGGCCGCCCAGCAGCGACTGGTAACTGCGCATGCGCGTGCGGCCGTGGGCGGGGAAAAGCCGGCGGCCTGAGGCGAGTGCCGCGCGCACCTGCTCCGAGGGGCTCAACGGCCGCAGAGGGGCGCCGCTGGGCGAGGCAGGCGCAGTCGGGCGCACCCTCCCGACCACTCGCCGCGCCGCCGCAGCCGGCCAATCGTTCCGTGGATCCAGCTCCGGAGCTGGCCTGGAATTCCTCCTTATCCTTATCGTTATCCATCCGAAGACTTTTCCCTCCCGCAGAGCGCCTGCCCTCTGCAGACTGTGAGGTTCTGCTTTCTAATGCACATAATTAGGTCCTGAATTTTGACTAAATCACATTTGAGCAGCGTCCAGTTAGTACCCCAGGCCTTTCATAGAGTTGTAGATGTTCTGATGAGACGTCATTGTGGTGGGCAGGGAGGCTTACAATTTCGTGACAGTGTATGATATAGATATGTTAAATGTTAACGTAATAAATGTACTATATGGTTTCTTTTAAATGCAGTCTCACCAAAACAACAAAATTTTGCTTAATGGAGAAATATTTTGCACTGTTTCCGTTTTTAAATTTAAATTTAAATTACTTAAAATATTCAGTTCCTCACTTGCGCTAACTACATTTCAAGTGCTTGACAGCCACCTGGCTAAAGGCTACCATATTGGACAGCATGGGTCTACAGCACCAGCTATGATCTTATTAGAAACGCAGGGTCCCAGGACTCACCCCAGACCTACTGAGTCAGAATCTGTACTTTAATAAGATTCACAGGTGATTGGTGTGCATGTTAAAATTTGAGAAGCACCATCATAGACCCTTTTAATTGTTTTATCTTTCTCAGCATTGACTTTACTATAGTTCAAGTCTTTAGTGCCTCTAGATGCACTGTTATAATTGTCTCTTAAATAGTCCCTCACCTCCAATCTATGTTTAATCTTCTGGAAACACTGCTCAAAGACTTTAAATGATTCCCGGGATGCTCACCGAATAAAGTCTAAACGCTTGCCTTAATATAGGAGATCCGATACAATATGGCCATGACCTGACTTTTCCACCTTATTTCATTCACTAAACACCTCTGGTAATGATAAGCAAGCTGAGATAGTCATACTTTCTTACATTTAATACTTACCATGTGTCACTCACTGTGCTGTGTGATAGGTAAACAAACACAGATAAAGCCAGATTCCTGCTCTGAATAACTGACAATCAGGATGCAAGGTATAAGGGAAAGGAGCATATATTTAAACAACTAGGGGTTTCCCTGGTGGCACAGTGGTTAAGAATCCGCCTGCCCTTGCAGGGGACATGGGTTCCAGCCCTGGTCTGGGAAGATCCCACATGCTGCCGAGCAACTAAGCCCATGCGCCACAGCTATTGAGCCTGTGCTCTAAAGCCCGCGTGCCACAACTACTGAGCCCACACGCCCAGAGCCCATGCTCCACAACAGGAGAAGCCACCGCAATGAGAAGCCTGCGCACCCCAACGAAGAGCAGCCCCCACTCGCCGCATCTAGAGAAAGCCCGTGTACAGCAACGAAGGCCCAACGCTGCCAAAAATAAATAAATAAATTTATGTTAAAAAATCAGTTAAAAATAACAACTAATTATAAAATAATTGTTAAAATGGAATTATCCTTAAGTGCCACAGGCAAAGGGAGGCAGGAATGATTTTTTTTTTGAATGATTAATTCTTAAGGAAGATTGAAGTGTTGGGAAGGGAAGTGGGAAAGGTTTCAGAGAAGAGGGAATATTTGAAAACTTGAAGAAGGTATAGAATTTTGCATACAGCAGAGGGCAGGGAAGGGTATTCCTGACTAAGAAAACTACAACATAAATGCATAAGTATAAACTAGTATGGCGTAGTGAGGGGAAAGCAAGTGATTCACTCAGGGGTAGAAAGAAGGGGAAAAAGCATTGCGTTTAAGTACTGGCCCACTTTAAACTTATTATTCACTTATTTTTATACCCAGTGTGGTTCCAAAGAAAGAATATTTGAAGCAGTTGGTAGGAGATGAAGCTAAAAAGGTAAGTACATTTCAGATTACACCCCTCCACGTATGCTTTGCAATAATCAAATTACACTACGTACCATGCCCTTTAAACTCCCTATGAGTGGTTCCTCTACTCCTTAGTTTTATGGTGAAATATTTCAACATTACAAAGACTATTGATGACCTAAAACAAATAGACTGTCAGTTATTTCTCCACAAAAAAAAAAAAAAATGAGTTTATTTGGTATCAGCAGAGAACTGTAATTTGGAGCCCATAACCATGGCAAGTCACTGCAAGTCACTACACAGCAAAGGAAGGAGCTCTCTTTTACAGAGGGGAAAAGGAAGTTGGGAGGGCTAAACAAAGAGTCCATGACTTTTCATTGGCTGAGTCCTTGACATTAAAGAAGAGGAGTCTTTCTTTTTCCTGTTGGGCTCTGCCAGCATCTCAGGGCATGAGAGCTCCCCCTTCTGGTCACTTCTGTTTGATTGAGGTTTCTGTTTATTAATTTTTTTTTTAAGTATGTAAAAGTTTGAAAAACAATAATAAAAACGAACATCCATGAACCCACTACTACCTTAGCCTTAGATATGCTGTTTCCTTCCAAGATCAAATTCCCCTTCCTCCCGGTTTGAGTTTTGTATTAATTGTTGCGTTTCTTTAAGGTTTTACCACTTTTGCAAGCTGATGCACATTTGGTGTTTAGACATTAATAAATAATATATGTATTTTCCTGTACTTGCTTCTTTTGCTCAATTTATGTTTTGAAATTCATCCATATCGGTAAGTCAAGCTCTAGTTCATTCATTATTATTACTGTAAAATGTCCCACTCTTCTGAATGTACAACAACATTTTTAACTCTTCTACTGTTGAAAAATTGTTTTTAAATGCTATCAAGAATATATTCTGGTACATGTTCCCTAGTTAACATGTTCAAAAGTTTCCCTAGGATATAGATGGTGGTAGGGATGTTATTTTAAATATTTAACAAGCTATAAGGCATGGGTATTCATCAGTGAGAAGAGAAGCTGGCCGTAAGCCATTGATAAGGCTGCACGCCAATTTCAGCCCTGACTAGTAGGAAAGTTGCTAGGACGTAGGAAAGGCATAGGTTTCATCATGAAAGTGATTGAATGTATACTTCACATCCCCCCAAAGGGAAGTGTGTGTTCATTCCTACAGCTCCACATCCTCACCAAATGTCTGATTTCATAAGTTAAAATATCTGAATGGTATGAAACGGTATCTTGTGTTTTTTTTTTTTTTGCGGTACGCGGGCCTCTCACTGTTGTGGCATCTCCCGTTGCGGAGCACAGGCTCCGGACGCGCAGGCTCAGCGGCCATGGCTCACGGACCCAGCCGCTCCGCGGCATGTGGGATCCTCCCAGACCGGGGCACGAACCCGTGTCACCCGCATCGGCAGGCGGACTCTCAACCACTGCGCCACCAGGGAAGCCCGGTATCTTGTGTTTTTAACTTGCATTTCCTTGATTGCTCATGAAGTGTTTCTACCCTTGTTCAACACATGCTGTGCTTGGCCTTAGAGTCTACTTGGCTGATATTTATATAGCTATACCAACTTTCTTTTGGTTTGGGTTGCTGGTATATATTTTTCCATCCTTTTCCTTCCAACATTTCTATGTCTTTAAAAAATTTTAAGTGTGTCTCTTGTAAACATCATCAAACAGGTTTTTGTTTTTATATCCAGTCAGGAAATAATTTAATTTCTTTTTTGGAGCATTTACTATAATTAGTGATATCATTATGCATTATTTGACTATTATTTTAGTAGTTAGACTAGAGATTTCAATATGAATCCTTGACTTATTACAGCTTAATACAAATTCTTACAACCTCACTTCTCAATGGTGCTACAAGTTGAGTACACTTAACTCCATTTATCCCCTCTCCTACCTTATCTTGTAATTGTTGTCATGCATTTTGTTCTACATATTTTGTTTTTTATAAATTTATTCATTTGTTTATTTATTTTTGGCTGTGTTGGGTCTTCATTTCTGTGCGAGGGCTTTCTCTAGCTGCGGCGAGCGGGGGCCACTCTTCATCGCGGTACACAGGGCCTCTCACTATCGCGGCCTCTTGTTGCGGAGCACAGGCTCCAGACGCGCAGGCTCAGTAATTGTGGCTCACGGGCCTAGTTCCTCCGCGGCACGTGGGATCCTCCCAGACCAGGGCTCGAACCCGTGTCCCCTGCACTGGCAGGCAGATTCTCAACCACTGCGCCACCAGGGAAGCCCCCTGTTCTACATATTTTAAATTCCACAAGACATTTCAATTATTGTCTTGAACAGCCCACACTTGGATCCTGGACACTGCTGACTTAGAGGCTCCATGCTCTTTTGCAGGCATACTCCCACACGGCTTTCTATGAATATATGCACACATATACTCTCTCACTCGGTTGGGGATAAGGGTGCCTTCCTTCCAACAAGATTAGAAAGAGAGACCCCAAGAAATTCACTCAAAATCTGGGTGCTCCACAATGATCCCTCTCTCTGCTACGTCAACGGCTGGGGAGCATCTCTACCTGAAAATTGCTGAAGTGCTGGACCAACAAAATGTCTGTAAAAGATTACACATCTTTTTTTGGAAATAAATTACACATCTTTTTGTAAATAGCTTGACAATTTTAAATTTCATATTTGGAAAGGGAATAGTTAAGTTGAAGTTAATGGAAGTATCAAAAGTACCAAATAATGTTGGCTCAGTCATTTTTTATATACTCTCATAGGTTATTATTTTGTAAGATGATGCATTTAATGTAGACTTTTATGAACTTACAATTAAAATAACTTATGCAGCTAAAAAAAATATATCATGCCAGATGAAAAGGGGCAGGAGAGAGGGAGAGAAATCGCTAAGCAAAGAGGGAACATCTGTGAAGTAGCCCGAAGGCACACAGCTAGAAGTGGCAAAGGTACCTGAGTCTGCTGTGGCTAGAGTGAACACTGAAGGTCACCTGAAGAGGGTCACCTGCAAGGCAAGAGAATCCTAGCGACAAGAGGCTGTGTTGAGGGCAGAGGCGGGGTGGGGGAGAGGCTCAGGTAGCAGGGAATGGGAAGTAGGGAGATCCCAATAGACCCTCAGAAGCAGCCATGAAAGACCCAGCCTTGGATGTCTGCCACACAGAAGCATCTTCCAGAGAAACTGAAACCATCATGCTGCCATCACACAAGGAAACCTCTGCCTCTCCAACTCCTTCTCATCCCAGTACCATAGGGGTATAGACCAAGGACCAAGGAGGGGTGCAGCAGATTTTCCAAAGATGACTTTAACAGCATCTCCCATAGCAAATGCTCTTCTACAACACGACCCTGCTAGTCCCTCGTCAGGAGGGAAAGTCAATTTCTCCACTCCCCGGTGTCTGGGTGAGCCCTGTGACTGCTGTGACCAGTAGGCTACAGCAGAAGTAATGCAGTAGCAGTTTGGGCTGGAGTCTTCCTGGCAGCTTCCACTTTCTGCCTTTCGAAAGGTAGTTGCCTTGTCAAAAAGCACACCTTTGCTAAGATCACCATGCTGTGAGAAGCCCAAACCACCTGGAGAGGCCTCAGAGGATGAGCCGCCGCGTGGGAGATAAGAGAGATGCCCGGGTAAGGGGGACCTCTTGGGAGCTCCTCCAGCCCCGAGCACCCCAGCTGACACCACGCAGATCACAAACTGCCCAGCAGAGCCCTTTCTGAATTTGATTACTAACGTGAGAGTTAAACAAAGTGATTTTTTAAGCCACTAAGGTTGAGGAAGTTTTACACCAAACAAGGGGAAAAATGTCTGAAAACAGACCATTTTCTTCTCCTGCCTTTGCATTCCTAGAACCACAAGTCTAGTCTGTCCTTGTCCAGTAGGGAAATGACGAGAAAGCTTTTAATTAACTATGAGATTAAATTTTTTTAGAAGAACAGAATAGGTATTTAAAAACTGGAATAAGAGTTGGTGAATAACCAAAAGTGACCAAAAGATACTTAGAGTAAGTCTTCAATATTACTATGAATGTCTACAGTTATCAGAAAAGGGTTCCGATAGGACACGTATGGGCAATAATTGGAAAAATAAAAAGCTGTTCATATTTACAGCCCAGCAAGTTGAACTGCTTCAATAAATCAGTTACACATATGTATAAAAAGGTATTCATCTTTAAAACTTTTTTGAAAAAGGAATTGATCGTTTCTATATTCTCAACTGAATTGAGTACTGTATGCTTCCTACCATTTCAGTTTTCTTACTTTTGTATTCCCACTGTACAAATTCAATTTTTAAAAATGTTATACATACAAAAGAAAAATATGTAGTACATAGGCAAGCTCTGCAGCATAATGTGAAATGCATACAATGGAGAAATGGAGTTGCCACGTCCTGGAATGGTGAAGAGGAGAGGGGCAGGTTGTGGGGGGGGGGAATCAATATTTCTGTTAAGAGTAATATTGACATCCCAGTGAAAGTGTTGAATAGGCGGTTGAATATATCACTCTGGGTCAGAACTAGAGAGATAAATTTGAGAGGGGTCAGAAGTTAGTATTTAAAGCCATGTGATTGGATGGGATCACGTTGGGAGTGGGTGTAGACAGTGAAAAGTTCCAAGGAGTGAGCCCTGGGGAATTCCAATATTTCAAACTCAAGAAAAAACTAGGAAACCGAGAGAGCTAAGCTAAGAACATGTTTCAAGAAGGAGAGTGTAACAGTGACAAGAAAAGGCAGATAGATAAAGCTCTTCAGCATAGTAATAAAACCCATCACACCCATAATCCTTAAAGTCATCATTCACACATTATTGGTGAAAGCAGCAGCCACCTGATCTCCAGGGCCTTGATTCCAGAAGGTACGTCATCCCAGTCAACAACAGGTGATAACTGAGAGAACTTCTGCCAATGCCTATCAGCTGGAGACTTCCAGTATCCCCCCCGCCCCCGCAGAAGGTATCCCACTGGCAGTGCGGTAGGTTATCACTGTGTTTAACCCCAAGTAGGGCAAATAAGCAATTCCAGATTCTCTTCCCCGAGAATGTTTCCTGGGTGATGCAGCCACCCCAGGGGCTCCTAGCCATCTGCTAGCTACCTCCCACACCTGCCACCACTGACAATACCGGACCTGCTGCTGCTGCCTGAACACCTGACACTCCAGTGAGGGCTAGTAGTCTGGTGGAAGAACCACCGAAAGCAGCATAACACTACCTTTTTGCACCCTCCAATCTGGCACAGTTGCCTCCCACTGGCAAAACGTAATGAGAGCACAGCCGGCCAGGGCATCTGGGACAAGTAACAGACTTCTGGTTTTGATCATGACAAAGAGAATTTAGAAGGGCATATAAAGACTGTCAGCAGCATTTTGGAAAGTCCAGGAACAAGGCAAACTAAGCAGCATATTATAAGGGACATATATAAATTGATAAAAACTGTATTCTAATAAGCACATAATTCAGGAATTGATGTTTTTATCAATTTATGCAAAGGCATTGAGTAACGTTCTAGTTTTTCTTTCCTTCAGATAAGTACTCAGAAGTGGAATTACTGCAGCACATGGTAGTTCTGTTCTCAATATTTTGAAGACCCTCCATACCGTTTTCCATAGTGGCTGCACCAACTTACATTCCCACCAACAGTGCACAAGGGTTGCCTTTTCTCCACACCCTCACCAACACTTGTTTAGATGGCTTCCTATCTTACTCAGAATAAAAGTCATAACTCTTATTATGGTCTCCATGATCTCATCCTCCTACAACTCCCTTCCTGTTCATGTTGTCCTCCTGGCTTTTTCTCAAACGTATCAAGATGATCCCACCACAGGGCCTTTGCACTTGCTTTTCTTGTTGCCTGGAAAACTCTTCCTGCAGCTATCCATATAGAATGCTTCCTCACTTCATTCAGGAATCTACTCGAATATGCCTTTCTCAGAGAATCCTTCTCTGACAACCCTATCTAAAATAACACTTTCTCTCTCCTGCCCCTGCCAACACCTGACATCATACAGCAATTACATCACTTATGGTTGTTGTTCATTTCCCCTAACCAGAATGTAAGCCCCATGAAAGCAAGGGTTTAAAAAAAAATTATTTGTGTAGTTCCTACAACATGAATAGGTAATTTTTAAATTCATTCACTCAACAAATATTTAGCATACGTAATATATGTCAGACATTTTTCAAGATTCTGAGGACACAGTAGTGAATCAAACAGGCAAAAACAGGAAAAAAATTCCTCACCTCATGAAGCTTACATATTTGTTGAACAAATTATTAATACTACTGAGCTTACAAAAAGAAATTAAAAGATTAAAAATTATTTATCTACACATAAAAATTAATTTTAAAGTAGGGAAAGAATAAAGCACGAGGTGGTGGCTATCTTTCTAATATACATTCCCAAATTTTCATTGATAAGAATTATAACTAAAGATCAAATTTTTAAAACATTGGGATTATTTTGGTGTTTTATAAAAATCACTACTTCATAAGTCAGAAAGAGAAAAACAAATATCATAGGCTAATATATATATGTGGAATCTAAAAAGAAAAATGGTTCTGAAGAACGTAGGGGCAGGATGGGAATAAAGACGCAGACGTAGAGAATGGACTTGAGGACACGGGAAGGGGGAAGGGTAAGCTGGGATGAAGTGAAAGTGGCATGGACATATATACACTACCAAATGAAAAATAGATAGCTAGTGGGAAGCAGCCGCATAGCACAGGGAGATCAGCTCGGTGCTTTATGACCACCTAGAGGGGTGCGATAGGGCGGGTGGGAGAGAGGGAGACGCAAGAGGGAAGAGATATGGGGATATATGTATATGTATAGCTGATTCACTTTGTTATACAGCAGAAACTAACACACCACTGTAAAGCAATTATACTCCAATAAAGATGTTAAAAAATTTTTAAAAAATCACTACTTTAGAAACTAAATGAAATTTGTGTTTTGTTGATGTAAGAACATCTCATTACAGTACTAGAATTGATTTCCTAATTATTTTAGAACTAGTTTCCATAGAAACACATACATAGAAAATGAAAAACCTGTTTTATCTGCTCTTTTAAGAGTAGTGTATTCTAAGGAACAATATCTCATTTTCTGAACTTGAACATACAAATGATGGGAATATAAACACTGGGAAGAACCAAACTTCTTTATCCTGGTCATAACTGAAAAACACATCAAAATGACTGTATGTATCGCAAAGTCTACCGTTTCATTATAAGAATACAAACTATTAAAATGCCTTCTGAGGTTACCAATCTAAATTGCCTTCCAAAATTACTGTAAGAAGAAGTTACCATTTTGCTTTCTAATTATGAGTAACGGTTTATTTTTTGTTATAAGAGTGCACGTTGTTAATTGTTCTAAAATAAATAAAAACACATTTGGATAATATTCTTTATAGAAAATGACGAATAAAAGTGTATAAATGATTGAAGATTAGTCGTATAAATCAGATAAATTAATATACATTTCTGATCTTTCAAACAAATGGGGTAAAATGTTGATATTGTGTGTACATGACAAAATTTAGTAGTAAGGGACTAAAACAATTTTAACATTAATGAGAGGGATGACATAAACATTAGAGGATTAAAGCCACTTCTAAACTTGACAGTCCATTGTACTACCAAGATTACTCTGTGTGCACCCTGAGTCACACATAAATATGTTTAATAAGAAGAATGAAAATTTAACCGAAAGCAACCTAAGAATAATCTTGGAAGGCTGAGTTAATATATTTGCAGGGCTCCTACGTCTTAAATTCAAAATTCAACCATATGAACGCTAAAATGTTCACTACGGACTAGAGTTGAAAGAGAAAATACAGGAAACCTAGTTAACTTTGAATTTCAGATAAACAATAATGTTTTCAGTATAAATATATCCCATGCGGTTTTTATACTTCAAACTTATGCACTGTTCATCTGAAATTCAAATTTAACTGGTCAACCTCTGGGTTTTTTTTTTTTTTTTTTTTTTTGCGGTACGCGGGCCTCTCACTGTTGTGGCCTCTCCCGTTGCGGAGCACAGGCTTCGGATGCGCAGGCTCAGCGGCCATGGCTCACGGGCCCAGCCGCTCCGCGGCATGTGGGATCTTCCCGGACCGGGGCACGAACCCGTGTCCCCTGCATCGGCAGGTGGACTCTCAACCACTGCGCCACCAGGGAAACCCTCAACCTCTATTTTTATTTGCTAAATTGGCAACCCTACAGACAGCAATAAACTAAAAACCTTGGTGCGTTTCAAAGTGGTAACGCACACGGTCCATTTGAGAAAGTTCAGATGCTAAACAAGCGCTCTAAATTGTTGATCACGTCTCCGTCATCTCATCCCTTTTCAGCTTCGCAAAACAAATACTTTAGGGAACCTTCCAGTGTGGCTCAAAACTATAACGTAGGACACGAAAGAGGAGAGATTTGCTGGCTGTGTAAGAGGAGCTCCTTAAGTCAGACCTTCACATTTCCCTGAAAACGCTGGGGAAGAAAACGACGAAGTGTGGGGAAAGGTGGGCACAGAAGGGGCCCCTGAACCTCTGAGAGAAAAGGAGCCCGCAGACGCAAGAGAGGACCGGGCAGCCGCGCACACCAACCGTTGGTTGGCGCGCGCGCCCGGCGGGGGTCACGGCCACCCGGTGGCCCAGGGACGCCCGTTACAGTTTAACCGCCGGCGGACAAGGGCGTGGTGTGTGTGTGGCGGAGGGTGCCCTACATCTGAAAGCTCCTAGTACGTCTCTCCCCTTCTCTCCGACCCGGCCTCCCCAGTCATCCCGGAGCCCCGAAGCCCGGGAGGCGAAAAGGAAGCGAGAGAAGCCAGCCGCCGCTTACTGTTGTGAGTCATCCTGGAGATGCAGAAGCAGGAGAAACTGAAGAGCAAGACGGCGACGAGCGCGGTCAGCAAGTTCACATGCCTGGTCCTCATGGAGCTGATTCGACGGGCTGCAACCGACAGCGCGACGCGAAGAGCAGAGCGGCAGCGCTCACGCTGCCTGCCGAGGATGGACACGCACAGCGCCTGCGCCCCGCTCCCCGGCGTCGCGGGGTGGCGGACCCCCTCCCTCCCCCCTCCCTGCCCTTTCCCTCTGGCCACCCTGCACACCAGCCCTATGGGAGCTCGCTTCACCGAACTGCACCCTTTGCCTCCTACCCTACGGCTCGGCACTTCCGAGTCCTGAACCGCTTGCCAGGGCTGCTGGTTATTAAAAGAGAGAAACTATGGGAAAGCTCCCCACTGCCGGGCTCGAGGTGAGTGCTCAATAACTTTATTGTCCTGTAGTAGGAAGTGACATTTGTGCCAGACTCTGGGCTAAACAGTTTGCATATATGATCTCGTTAAGTCCTCACAACATCTCAGTCTTTTTTTAAAGGTGTGAAATGAAGATACCAATAAACTTAATATGCTATGATTATCTTCATTTTATACTTAAAAAAAATGGGGCTTCCCGGGTGGCACAGTGGTTGAGAGTCCACCTGCCGATGCAGGGGACACGGGTTCGTGCCCCGGTCCGGGAGGATCCCACATGCCGCGGAGCAGCTGGCCCGTGAGCCATGGTAGCTGAGCCTGCGCGTCCGGAGCCTGTGCTCCGCAACGGGAGAGACCACAACAGTGAGAGGCCCATGTACTGCAAAATAATAATAATAATAATAATAATAATAAAGCTTGTGTTTCCTTATTAATTTTCTGTTTGGATCATCTGTCCATTGGTGTAAGTGAGGTGTTAAAGTCCCCCACTATTATTGTGTTACTGTCGATTTCCTCTTTTATAGCTGTTAGCAGTTGCCTTATGTATTGAGGTGCTCCTATGTTGGATGCATATGTTTATAATTGTTATATCTTCTTCTTGGATTGATCCCTTGATCATTATGTAGTGTCCTTCCTTGTCTCTTGCAGCATTCTTTATTTTAAAGTCCATTTTATCTGATATAAGTATTGCTACTCCAGCTTTCTTTTGATTTCCATTTGCCTGGAATATCTTTTTCCATCCCCTCACTTTCAGTCTGTATGTGTCCCTAGGCGTGAAGTGGGTCTCTACATTGTAGACAGCATATATATGGGTCTTGTTTCTTTGTCTATTCAGCCAGTCTGTGTCTTTTGGTTGGGGCATTTAATCCGTTTACATTCAAGGTTATTATTGATACGTATGTTCCTATTACCATTTTCTTAATTGTTTTGGGTTTGTTTTGTGGGTCTTTTTCTTCTCTTCTGTTTCCCACTTAGAGAAGTTTCTTTAGCATTTGTTGTAAAGCTGGTTTGGTGGTGCTGAATTCCCTCAGCTTTCGCTTGTCTGAAAAGCTTTTGACTTCTCCATCAAATGAGATCCTTGCTGGGAAGAGTAATCTTGGTTGTAGGTTAATCTGTTTCATCACTTTAAGTAAGTATATCCTGCCACTCCCTTCTGGCCTGCAGAGTTTCCACTGCAAAATCAGCCGATAACCTTATGGGTATTCCTTTGTATGTTATTTTTTGTTTTTCCCTTCCTGATTTTAATATTTTTTCTTTAAATTTAATTTTGTTAGTTTGATTAATATGTGTCTTGGTGTGTTTTTCCTAGGGTTTATCCTGTATGGGACTCTGTGCTTCCTGGACTTGGGTGACTATTTCCTTTCCCATTTTAGGCAAGTTTTCAACTATAATCTCTTCAAATATTTTCTCAGACCCTTTCTTTTTCTCTTCTTCTTCTGGGACCCCTATAATTCGAATGTTGGTGCGTTTAGTGTTGTCCCAGTGGTCTCTGAGATTGTCTTCAATTCTTTTCACTTTATTCTGCTCCTCTGCAGTTATTTCCACCATTTTGTCTTCCAGCTCACTTATTTGTTCTTCTGCCTCAGTTATTCTGCTATTGATTCCTTCTAGTGTACTTTTTATTTCATTTATTGTGTTGTTCATCTGTTTATTCTTTTGTTCTTCTAGATCTTTGTTAAACATTTCTTGTATTTTCTCAATCCATGCCTCCACTTTATTTCCGAGATTCTAGATCATCTTTACTATCGTTACTTTGAATTCTTTTTCAGGTAGAGTGCCTATTTCCTCTTCATTTATTTGGTCTTATAGGTTTTAACCTTGCTCCTTCATCTGTGACATATTTTTTGCCGTCTCATTTTTTTTTTTTTTTAATGAGTGGGATTGTGTTCCTGTCTTACCAGTTGTTTGGCCTGAGGCTTCCAACACTGGGGTTTGTAGGCTATTGGGTAGAGCTGGGTTTTGGTGCTGAGATGAGGAACTCCGTGAGACCTCACTCCGATGAATATTCCCTGGGGTCTGAGGTTCTCTGTTAATCTAGTGGTTTGGACTCAGAGCTCCCACTGCGGGAGCTTCGGCCTGACCCTGGGCTCATGAACCAAGGTCCCGCAAGCCGCCGGTTCACTTTGGGGTTCCTCCCCTCTTCTTGGGCTTCAGAGTCTCCCACCAGCGGCCATCAGGCGCCCTAGTTGTGGGGAGATGCTAACTCCGTGTCTTTCCACACAGCCATCTTGACTCCGCCTCTCATCAGGAACTTTTTGAGTCCCAAAATCCCAGTGGTCGCCACGAGGTGGCAGTATTATATTTCATTCAAAGCCTCCAATTTGCATGTATTGTGGTGTCAGAAACATTTAAAATTATGTATGAATGTGTGAGAATCGTAGGGTCTCAGCAGAATCCTTGGGCCACTACCCATTACGTATTTTTCATAGCTTGCCAAATATTCCTGTACGGTGTTGTGTCTCCTTTTTATTGACAGTCCTGGAGGGGGAGTAATTTATTGTTTACCATTTATAAAATACCTCTGGTGGCCCAAAGTTATTTTTAGAAATTTCACTGATTTCACTAAGCTCTAAATCTTTTTAATTTAATCTACCATCTTTATTTTCCAAGCATTGTTTTGCTTACCAATGTGTATGTGTCCTATTTTTTTATTAATTTTTTTTGGAGTATAATTGCTTTACAATGTTGTGTTAGTTTGTGCTGTACAGCAAAGTGAATCAGTTATACGTATACAGATATCCCTTCATATATACACTTCTATGTATAAAATAGGTAACTAATGAGAACCTACTGTATAGCACAGGGAACTCTACTCAATGCTCTGTGGTGACCTAAATGGGAAGGAAATCTGAAAAATAAGCTTTAAATCTTAACTAGATTGATTCAGCTAGTCATACATGCCATGACAGCTCTCAAATCTCCTGAGTTTCTCCTTCCAAGGTGGGGAATGATCATGATGTAATCAGTATAATGAATTAATTTTGATGGTGATCATATCTAAGTCCACTCTCACCAAATTGTAGCAGTGAGCTGGAGAGGTCAGATGTCCTTGAAGAAGGACCATAAATATATTACACATTCCTTCTCATGCACAAGCAAACCGATCTCATTCTGAGAGTGAGATCAAGAAGATAGCATAGCTGAAAAGGGAACCCTCCCACACTGTTGGTGGAAATGTCAATTGGTGCAGCCACTATGCAAAACAGTCTGGAGGTTCCTTAAAAAACTAAAAATAGAACTACCATATGATCCAGCAATTCTACTCCTGGGCATATATCCAGAAAAGGCGGGAAAAAAAAGTTACACGCACCCCAATGTTCATAGCAGCACTATTTACAATAGCCAAGACATGGAAGTAACCTAAGGTCCAATGACAGATGAATGAATAAAGAAGATGTGGCACATATAGACAATGGAATATGACTCAGCCATAAAAAAGAATGAACTAATGCCATCTGCAGCAACATGGATGGACCTAGAGATGATCACATTAAGTGAAGTAAATCAGACAGAGAAAGACAAATATCATGATATCACTTATATGTGGAATCTAAAAAAAAACCAAATCAACTTAGTTGCAAAACAGAAACAGACTCACAGACACAGAAGACAAATTTATGTTTACCAAAGAAGAAAGGGGAGGGGGAATAAATTAGGAGTCTGGGATTAATAGATACATACCACTATATATAAAATAGATAAACAACAAGGATTTACTATATAGCCCATGGAACCATATTGAACAATAACCTATAATGGAAACGACTCTGAAGCTGTACACCTGAAACTAACACCATATTGTAAATCAACTATAGTTAAGTAAATTTAAAATAAAGAAGGTAGCATAGGTGAATCTATCACAAAAGCAGCTTGTTTAGCTTGTTGAACGTTAGCTTGTTCAACGTCTTAGGCAGTTTCTACAGTGCTTGGCAGGACAGACACTAATTTAAGTCATGGTAACTACCTTGTTCAAATCATGATGGCTAACAGTTATTCCCATGGGTCTTTTCTCCTGGGCCACAGAGGATTAATAGAAAGCATTAGTGGAGATTCTGCTCCCATTGTTTCCTAATGAGAGATGAGATTTACTGTGTCCTTCCCCAATCTGACACTGCCTGATATTTACTCCAAAGGAAGGTCTGAGCAATTTTCAGGGCTCCCATTTTGGGTGTCTAATTAAAAATCCATAAAGGGCAGACTTCTCTGTCTCTTAAAAGACATTTGGCTTTAAGCTGGTAGTGACAAGGAACTTCATCACATCCACTGTAATTACAGATTCAGATAAAAGGAGGCACTGGGTAGTTCCTACTTTGTTATTTCTCCAGCTTCAGCTTCATCATGATTCTGGTGCTGCCTACCATAACATTTTCATTTGCTCCAAACTTCAATTTTCATACCTTAATATTGCCCTTCCATTCCCCTGATGATATTATGGTACATTTTGCATCATCGTTAGATAATCCCCCAGAGGTTTTCCACTGTCCTCTGCCGCTCAACATAAACTATATCATACAATCTTGGACCTCCTAACAGGGGTCAATTGATGATTTCTTGACCCTCAAGTTAGTCGTCCTTTTCTACCACAGCACTAATGATGAATTAAAATAACTTCCCTGTGCTAAATCCACCTTATTTCCCTATTTCAGCATCCTTAGCCCTAAACTCATCCAGGCTGGGATAATTGGAACAGATCTGACAGATTAACTTAGGTGAGGCCGACACAGGAGCCTGAATAGTTTTCCCTGCTCCCAACTATTGTTAATGTGCCACCAAACCCTCTGTAGGGAATCTGTCAAAATTCTTGCTTCTTTACTCCCCCTCACCCTTTTTCTTTTAAAAAAAACCAATCATATAAATAGTTTTACCTGATTCAATGGTTATTTCCTTTGTTCTGGTTAATATCTTCACCCCAGCCCATTAGCTTAATTTTGCATAGCTTAAATTTTCATTGGTAAACCCCGTTACTAGTAGCTGTGAGAACAAATTTGCCTTGGCATTCTGTGTATTTCCTTTTCCTTCCATTTAAGAAAATTATATGGGGAATCCATACACGAGGGGTTCCCCCTAAGCACAGTGTCTAACTTAGTTTCAGGGAAGTGCAACACAAATCATCATAAAACCAGTCAGGGTTGCCTCTGTCCATAACGTTTTTAATGCTTCTGCAGAAGTAATCCATTTCACTGTTAGTGAAAGGAGTATACAGTTTTCCTTCTCAGTATAAACTCGCTGCGTTCCAGACTTCACACACTCCACAAGAGGGCTTGATATTTTATTTGGGTCTTCCATGGATCAAACCCCAAACACTGTAACAAATTGTTGATTAACAGTCATACAAACAACTCTTTCCATTAAGCAGTTTCTAAAATCAACAGTGCCTTTGTTGTTTAGTCTGAGAATCCAAGAAAAGCAGAGATTCCTCAGTACTACACAAAAATATAACCAAACTCCATTACACCATAGCCTCTTTCTTCCATGTAGGTGTATCTGATAAGGCCTGGTAGAAGCACACAATTTAGTTCAGAGACCTAAGTAGGTCCCACTTTCTCCTTGAAGCCAGAATTCTAATCTTAGGATCTAACCACCATTTAGCCAGCCACAAAGAAGAAAGACAATAAAATGAGAAAGATAGAAGGCCAATCTTCCCTGAGGCACAGGACTGGTTTATTGTATCTGCTAGTTATATGCAAATGAATTCGTGGAAGACAGAAGAGGAAATCCATATGCACATGGCATTTTAATAGACAGTGATCCTGCTTCCAATAAATGCAGTTCAACCAACTTCTCAGGTTCTGACCAAACAGGTGAGCATTCTCCTCTCTTGGAGAAAAACATGGATAGAAGTGGGCCAACAGGTAGCATGGAGACCAGCAGAAGGGTTCCTCTCTGCACCACCACCCCCAACTCTCAGTGTAGCACATTGAAAAGGTAAAAGGATTTTATAATTGTACTACAGAATTATTTCACTTTCTATTCTATGAAGGTTTTGTGTAATAATAGAGAGACACCTGAAATATAGGTTTGTTTCTAGTTCTTAATTTGCCAATTTGGCTGTGTACTTTGCCTTTTTGAATCTTTTTATGTACAATAAAAAATATTCATTGAGATGATCTTTAAGTTCCTTTCAAGATCTGAGTCTGTTTTATTATTATAGTATATGTCCAGATTTCATTACCAAGTTAGTTGCTTCTATGGGGCAGGGATGATGGCTTATGCACCCTTCACATGTCTAGCGTTTTACAATTAGCACCTTTTAAAAAAATGTTGGTTGAGGTGTGGAAAAGTTTGCACTGCTGCTTCAGTTTGTGCTAACAAGGGGATGGAGGGGACATATATATATATATATATATATATATATATATATATATGTATATATTCGCATAGAATGTCCCTGAAGGTACAAACAAGCAACTAATACTGGTTGCTTTCGAGAAAGGAAGCTGAGGGACCAGGAGTTGTGCATGGGTGGGTGGAAGTTATTTTTCAGTGTAAATTGTCCTTTGTACTTGTATTTTACTCTCCCCTTGTTCTTTCTCCTCCAGGCATACTGCCCTTCTTACTATTCCTCCACCTTATGAAGTATGTCTTTGCACTTGCCTTTCTAGTGTCTGGAATACTCTTCCTCCAGATACTCTCACTCCCTTACTTCATTCTGAACACTGGTCAAATGTCACCTTAACACGGAGACTCCCCTGTCTACACTGTATGTAGAAACTCTCCCTCCCTTCCCTAATACCCCTTTAGTACCACTTGACATACTAAATATTTGCATTTATTTAATGTATGACTCCCTCTTAGAACACTGCCTGGTGCATCAACGGCCAATTAACAGATACTTGAATTAATGAATGTACTGTTTGAGGTTGGATTTTTTTAAAAAGTCATGCGCATAAGTTACTTTTTCAAGAAAAAACCAGCTAAGGAATAAATGTTCCATGTACTATTAGATGTTTATCATTACAGGACAAAGTCTAAACTTCTTTACTCAACGTACAGGGCTCTCCGTATCTGCCACGTAGTAGCCATGGGCAAGTCATTCAACGTAAATTCTGTTTCCTCATCCATAAAGTGGGACTGTTACTAATTACTTCACAGAATTAAGATTAAATGCAGGTGAAAGCACTTTTGTTACCTTGGCGGTATGAAAGTTACGCAAAGCACATCGCTTCTCCCGTGCTTGGAATCTAGGAGTAGTACACCGTTTCTGCTTGCGCAAAAGACCTGAAATTTAAGGCGAGAAAAATCTACGGAGCCGCTCTGTCGAAGACCGATCTTTGGCGCGGGGCGTGCCTCAAGGTAGTGGTTGCCAGGGAAACCGTCGGGTGTCCCTAGAATCCGAGCACGCGCGGCGGGGCAGCCCAGCTCGACATCCTTTCAGAGATAGCGATTGGTGGAGCTCGGGCCAATCGGCGAGGGCGGCGGGGCGGGGCCGGGCAGTGTGCCGGGGAAGGCGTTCCCGCCGCTTCGCTCCCCGACTTCCGGGTCGCGGTGCTTGCAGGGAGCGTACCGCGAGTAGCGTCGTTTCCGTTGCCGGCAGTTTGCAGTCGGGGAAACCGAGGCAGCTCCAGCTCCTCCTAGTTCTTCCCGTTCCCGTGAGGTGGCTGCTGTTTCTTTTCCTCTCGCCCGGTGCAGCTTGGGTGCGGCTGCGCTGAAGGCGCGCGGGCCCCGCGGTGTCCTACGGAAAGTCCCGCGGGGCTGCCGGGCCGGCGGGGCTTTGTGCGAGCGGTTCCCTCCCACTCGCGGGCACGGCGCGAGCTGGGCTCGGCCAGGCTCCGGGAGGGGGGCTCGGCGGCGCAGCGGCTCCCAGAGGGCTGGGGAGCTCAGGCGCCGTGAGGCAGGCGTTCCCTCTGCTTTGCAGTTCGGCTTCTTTTGTCTTGATGAGCGCGGACCAGATGGATTCATTTTAAAATCACAGTTGAGCCAGTCTCTGTGCACTGATTCTGCACTAACCTGCGGGGATCTCGAATTTGACAGTCCCTCGGGAGATGATCTATCTGTGGGAATGTTTAAGGCAGGAAAGAGATGAGCATTTTTGTTTTTGAGTAACTCCTCCTGACTTTCATTTCCCCGACCCCGCTTCATTTAGGAGCCGAAGATTTTTCTTATGGCATAAATATTCAGTTTTATCGAGGGTGTAGTCTATTACCCTTCTTAGTATTTCTGCCGTTCACCTGTTGAATGGAAAATCAACAATTAGCCAGGGTGTGATCTATTCCGTGTTCAGTTTGTGTACTTCATTTATAAGCCATATGTAGTGTTTTTATTTGCTGCCATCACCTGACTGTGGGACAGCTGTAACTGGGATTATCCACAGGGGTTAAGAAGACTTATTCTTTATACAAACAATTCTGATATATGGTATATTTGATTTAATTGTTGCTTTAGGTGGGGTCCTTTTGTTGTTGAACTGTTGAGCCCTGTTCTCAAAGAATAAGAAATTAAATAGTGAACTGAGAGCTTGAATCTAAGTAAGTAGTTTGATTTTTACAGTTAATTGTTTAAAATGATAAATTAACCATTTGGCCAGCATCATTTAATTAATCTAAATGGTATATATTACACCTGGCATTGTTTTCTTAGATGCCCAAACACTACTACAAAATAGACACAATGGAACAACATTATATCTATTAATATAATTTGGGATTTGATGAGTTGGATACACTAATTTTTTCTCTTTTTCTAAATCCAATTTAAGGTCGTTAAACCTGTCATATATTTCCTTCTCCAGGAAAAAATGTTTATTTCTTTGTGGGAGTTCTTCTATGGGCACTTCTTTCGATTTTGGATGAAATGGCTCTTACGACAGATGACTGGAAAATGTGAATTGCAGCGAATTTTTGATACCTATGTAGGTGCACAAAGGACACACAGGATAGGTAATGTTTTTCGAAAAAGGATAATTAAAAACGAATAAAAATTTAACTCTGAATGAATATTTTTCTCAGTACTGATAGTGACAATAGCGCTTGTGTATCACGATCAAGTCACTTAATCTCAGTTTCATGATCTTTGAAATCTCACTTTGAATCCTTCCAGCGCTAATACTGATTCTATAGAAAAAGAAACTATTATTTAGTTCTGCATCTGTGCAAAGAATTACCTTCTCTGGTTCCTGAAATTCATCAGTTTTACCTTAGATTATGGTTGCAGCCTACTTTCTAGAGAAAAATCTATACTTCTATAAGTCCTTTGAAATTTTCACTTCAGTGAAGGAGATCCATTTTTATATCCAGCATCCTTCAATCTTTTAATCTCTTATGCAGTTCATGAAAGAATAATAACAGGTATCTAGTGATCCCTAGGAAAGATTAGTAGACTAAAAATCTGCACTGTCCCATACTGTAGCCAATAGCCACATGTGGCTATTGGACACTTGAAATATGATTAGTCTGAATTAAATGTGCAGAACTAGGAAATATACTCTGGATTTCAAAGGCTTTATATGAATGTAAAGGTATCTCATTAATAATTGTTTATATTCATTGTATGTTGAAATGATAATATTTTGGATCTATTGGGTTAAAATATATTAACATTACTTTTATCTGTTTCTTTTACTCTAATATGGCTACTAGAAAACGTTAAGGTACATATGTGGTTCACATTTGGGCTTGCATTATATTTCTGTTGAACAGTGCTGCTCTAGTACCTTCTAAAATTGATCAGCTTTCAATACTTACTTGAAAATATGGCTTTAAATTAGAACACAGATGAGTGAGAAATATCATCGAGGTCATTTCTCTTTGGCCAGAGTGAGGCAGACCAGGGATGGGCTGCAGTTCATGTTCACTGTGTCAGATGGAAAATCGTGACTTAACCACAGCCTCTTTTGTGTTGAACAAGCGTGCTTCAACTAAGAAATCCACCCCTGTAAGATTTGAGGAGTGCGTGTTGGTAGCCAAGATAACAGGGGAAGAATGGCAGAGTAAGGAGAGAGTGAGCCTCAGGGCTGCTAGATGATTGAAGTTTAATTACCTCCCTAGATTTTTCACAACTTTGTAGCTGACTTAAATTATTGCCTGCTCTTTTGATTTGCCCTTTTGACTGCTCTGAGAAGAGCAAAGTACCTCTTGATAAGAACTCTTAGTAGTAGTGATTGATTTTTTATATTATGGCGGAAGAACATTTTAAGACTTTATTTTGCAGCAAGAACATTTTTCTTGAATTTTTCAAATTGCTGAGAAAAGGAGACTGTTTACTATTTGCCAGAAAAACTTGTAAACAGACCAGTAAAAAATGTTCTTGTGATTCTTGAAGCAGAAAGCAAGAACGAAAAAGCTGTTTTGCTTTTTGTCTGGTTAGAGAATGGTTGTCCAGATAATCTAAAGTCTTCCTTTTTGCCCCTTTGTTGTATGTTTTGTTTGCTAGCTCTTCAAACATAAACGCTTACTTCATAAGGCTAACACATGAAAAGGTAGGATAGAGCACTCTCACTGTATTCTTAAGATGAGTTTCTGGAACCCAAGCTATTCTGAGGTAGCCGTGGATGAATTTGCAGCAGTTAGTAGACACTTGCGGGCCCGCACAGAAACAGATGATTCTGGGGAAATTAGGTTGGTCTTACCTCTTTGGCTCTGGTATGTGTGTTGGGTTGAGAATTTTGGAATCATACTGTAAGGATAAAATTTTTTAATGTTTGCTATGTTATTCATGTAGAAATTATATCTTCTGGAACTATTAAAGTAATTTATTACTGGCTTGATATTTATACTATTTGCGGAGTAATTCACAAACAGCATTTAAGTAATAATATTCTTTTTTTTTTTTTTTCATTTCAGAAAATTCCTTGACATACTCCAAGAATAAGGTAGGATCATATCAAGGTGATTATTCTAGACAACCTAACTTGGAGATACTTTTTCTTTAAAAGAATGCCTCAATTTTAGAGTGAATTATTTTTAATGTCCTACTAGAAGAGTCTTTGCTGTAAAGAGTATTGAGTGAAATTTTCCCATCTTAGAAGAAATATTCTATTTTTTAAAACCTTTTTTTTCTGTGTGTGTATGTGTTTGTGTGCACTACTCATGCACAAAGAAGGTATTTGAATAATTTTTTCTGTTCTGAGGTTTTGCTTGTTTATTTTACCTCAAAACTTGTTAGCTTTGGGGAAAGCAGGGTCTTAGGGGGAAAACTTTCTAATAGACTGTGTCCTTAAGATAGGTTTGGATAGTTATAGAAAATCCTGGGTCATGTACCTTTTGATCCAAAATAAGTCATAACTCATAATGTTTATTAGTCAGTTGCTGCTGTGTAACAAACTTATAAAATCTCAGGGCATAGGTTTATTATATAAATACATTATAAATAAATGCATTATTTATTTCTTGCTCATGTGTCTGTGGGCCAACTGGGGAAGCTCTTCTTCAAGCTGGTGCCAAGTTCAGGTCTGTTGCAGTTGTCTCATTGTGGGACCTAGGTTGAAAAGGTACCTGGGAAATATTCTTCTCACAGTTGATTGTTGAACGTCCAGCCACAGAGGCATATTTTAAGTTTTCTTGTGTCATGTCCATTAATATCCCTAAAGTAAGTTACATGGCCAAGCCCAAGTCAAGGGATGGAAAAATACATTATGCCCACCATGAGGCCATGTTAAGCATGTGGGTATATAATTCAATTACACAGGAGTGAAAAACAGGGACCAATAATTCAGTCCACCACATGCTTCCCTATAGTGTTTCGCAGTATTTTTTCTCTATATATAGATTATTTGGTGTGGCAAAGTTAGAGTATGGAACATGTAGACCATTGTTTGAAATCCCATGGTAGATCACAGCCAGCATTAAACAACAACAACAAAAGGAATGGAATAGAAAATAATTAGAAAACAGCGGTCGTAGTAAGGTTAAATATGGTTTCATGAAAATTTAATTTTAGTTATCTGTGTGTGCATCTATCTCTGTTTTAGATATCCGTATATATGTTTGTATTTGGTCATGATGTACAATGTGGATCGAGAATATAGGGTCAAAAATTGTTGATTTGCTACTGTCTAGTGATATTAATATGAGTTACTGATTCATGCTGGAAAGAAAATGGACACTGCTGAATATTGCAAGCATATCTGTTAAGTTTTGGAGAGTGACCTATAAAATAGGTGCTTTACTGATTTAGTTAGTCTTTTATTTATGAGTGGTCAATTTGGGAATAACTCATATACGTGAATGAATACCGGGGAGGGGAGAAGAGTCTAGAGTCCTACCCCTTTGTTTAGAATCCTATAAAGTGATTAATATTCTTTTTTTTTAAAATGAGACTGTAGGGATCTAGAAAGTTAACAAGTTGCTCATTCTAAAAATTTGTTTATACCTATCCACCCGTATAGTTCCATTAACTGAAACTTCGGCTGCAATTTCACAAAGTAACAATATCATAAATTGTAGATGAAACTCCGGAGGGTTTCTGGAACTGGGAACTCACTTTCACATCTGTCTGTGTAACCATCATTACCAAAATTGATTGTAATGACATTTTTGGTCGTAAAATTTACTTATGGGATTTTATATGTGGTAAAATTACCCCAAACTTAAGTGGGACTGCACACAAGATGATACTTTTTAAGAACTCTAGTGCCTTGGTCAAATCCTTGAGCGAAGATTTGAATGATTGCCGTATGTTCAACATTCCACCAGGGTCTTTGGTATATAAAAAAAAAAAAGACTGAAATCTAATGTAATTAAAATCAGGCATTTAGAGACGGAAGAGGTAAATGTAGGCTGAAGTGTTTGGAGGCTTTAAGGTAGTGGTTACAAGTTAAAGAAAATAAAATGTTCATTATCTTTTCTCCCATTTACTGGCAATTAAGTTCACTTGAAAAGTAAACATTAAAATTGTATTCTTGGGCTTCCCTGGTGGCGCAGTGGTTGAGAGTCCGCCTGCCGATGCAGGGGAGGTGGGTTCGTGCCCCGGGCCGGGAGATCCCACATGGCGCGGAGCTGCTGGGCCCGTGAGCCATGGCCGCTGGGCCTGCGCGTCCGGAGCCTGTGCTCCGCAACGGGAGAGGCCACGGCAGTGAGAGGCCCGCGTACGGCAAAAAAAAAAAAAAAAATTGTATTCTTATGAATTTATTATCTAAAAATATAAATTGCTAATTGTGTTTTGGAGGGCATACTAAAAAGGAATAGTCAACAAATGGGTAGTTAAATACTTACGGAATTAAATCACAGGAGCTTTGCTTTCTTGCGGTTTTAAATCTAAGGTAACCTTGTCAATAAGCTAATGGAAGAAGTCTCATCAGTTTAAATATACAATTTATGGTGTGTATTGTGTCTCATTTGTATATTTCATTTACTTTGTAGAGTAAAATTGAATTCTGATTTTGTGATATTTCTATTAACCCGCTCTACTTTTATATTCCTATGAAAAAAATCTGAGTTCAGATTCTGATTGTATCACTTTCTAGTTGTTTGTGCAAGTTACTCATTTTCTCATTGTCAAAGGAGGTATTAATATCCACATGGTTGTTTCAGGGTTAGAAATATTATTATAATGAAAGCAGCCCAAGAGAATACCCAGTACCTGATAGGTATCACTAATATTATGTTAGTGATGATGGGATTAAACCAACATACACTACAAAATTTTTAGAAGTTTAAAATATGCATGAAAACCTCTTAGTTATTTAAATACTTAACATTACCAATGATTGCTGTGAATAAAACTGATTTTAATCTATTAAGGCCAGTTCCCTAAAGTAGTGATAGTGTGGTCCTATTGGGTTGTGAATTGTTCTGTAGTGGAAATTCTTTCCTTGATTGTTAAAAATTGAGTCTCATTTGCTTGTATTTTACATTAAGACCAACCATTTATCAATTATATATTAAGGATTACTAAAACTTTGGGACTTATAAATGAAAATGAAAACCTTTTTAGCGCTTGAGGAGTCTAGTTCAGTATTCTGCTAAGAGGTCTGGCTGCTATTCGATGTATGGTAATGTTGCAGAGCTCCACTGTACTTATGCATATATGGGTATTTGAAAAATTTGAAATTTAGGGAAAGAACACTTTGTCAGTCTAGTCATGTTTTTGATTGGCTGTTGTTTGGTTAGAGCTGCTGTCTTAGCTCTTAAATAGTAGTGATAACATTCTAGCTATTGAATGATAAATTAGTTTTATAGCATCAGTTTACTTGTCTGTGCATTGATGGTATAGTAATGCACATTTGCATATTTTTTGGTCTCTAATTTTCCAAAATTAGACTTTAAGTATATAACCACATAAGCATTGTGGTTCAAAAATGAAACATTCACACTCTGTGGTTACACTAACACAAATGTATGTATAATTTCCCCAGATTTGCTTGCATGGTGAAACTCACTGTTGATGTTTGTTGGCTATAAATATAATTTGGCTAGTCATATAATTTATAACTTACCATCAAGGTAGGTATAACAAAAAAAGACTAGATTACTTTTATGTTTATTGAATGTTATTTTGTAATAAAATCATATGCATAAGCATATATTATTTTCTTACAAAATATGTGATAAGTGATTTGTATATGTTGCTTTCTTGTTGTTTATTATCACCTACTTTTTCTTTAGCTCTAAAGTAAACATCATTGGGAAAAGGGTCTTTGTATACTTACATAGTTTTAGGTTAAAAGAGAAAGTTTTACAATTGCTGACCTAAGAAATTCTTTAAGTCCTGTATATTCCAGTATTGAATATACCTTCATGAGCTCCATGAGAACTTAGACAATGTTGTGATACATGAGAACTTAGAAAATGTAATGGGTTATATTTCTCCTCCATCCAGCTGTTATTTTGTTTTTGATTAGGAACTAAAGATCTACCAAAAGTTTAGAGAATAAGACAGAGATTGACAGATGGATAAAAAAGCAAGACCCAACTAACTGAATGTTATTTCAAGAAGCATACTCGAAACATAAAGTCACAAACAAACAGAAAGTAAAAGCGTATACCGTGCAAACAATAAGCATAAAAAAGCTTTTGTGGCTTTCTTTTAGAAAATATAAACCTGGAGTGTTACTGGAGACTAAATCTTTTTTTTTTTTGGTAATGATAAAACGGCTAATTTATCAAGAAAATGTAACAGTATTAAATGTGTATACACTTATTAACAAAGCTGCCAAATACTTGAAGCCAAAATAGACACAGCTAGACGGAGAAATATATGAACCCACAATTGTAGCTGGAAACTTTACTGCATTCTCTCAATAAATGATAGTAAAACAAGAAAAAAAAATCGGAAGGCTCTATACAATTTGAACAATACAATTAACCATCTTGACCTAATTGACATTTATAGGGTGCTACACCCAACAAATGCAAAATACATATTCCCAAGTACACATGGAACAGTCATACAGATATATCATATACTGGGTCTTTTAAGTCTCAGTAAGTTTCAGAGGGCTGAATGCATACAGAGTATGTTTTCTGTCTCCAACAGCATTAAGTTAGAAATAAGAGGACTTCCCTGGTGGTGCAGTGGTTAAGAATCCAACTGCCAGTGCAGGGGACACAGGTTCGGTCTCTGGTCTGGGAAGATCTCACATGCCACAGAGCAGCTAAGCCCGTGTGCCACAATTACTGAGCCTGTGCTCTAGAGCCCACAAGCCACAACTACTGAGTCCACTTGCCACAACTACTGGAGCCCACTTGCCACAACTACTGGAGCCCACATGCCTAGAGTCTGTGCTCTGCAACAAGAGAAGCCACTGCAATGAGAAGCCCATGCACCACAACGAAGAGTAGCTCCCACTTGCCGCAACTAGAGAAAGCCCACACGCAGCAACGAAGACCCAAAGCAGCCAAAAAAATAAATTAATAAAATAAATTAATTTTTTAAAAAAAGAAAAATATAACATCTAGAAAATCCCCAAATATCTGGAAATTAAGAATCTGAGTAACCCATGGATCACAGAAGTACTCACAAGGGAAATTTAGAAAGAGAATTGAAGTGAATGGTAATGAAAACACAACATATCAGAATTTGTGGAATACACCCAAAGCAGTTTTTAAAGGCCTGAAATCAGTGAGCTATGCTTATACCTTAAGAAACTAGAAGAGAGAAAATTAAACCCAAAATAAATAAAAGAAAGGATATAATGAAAATAAGAAACAATTAACAAAATAGTAAACAGATAAAAATAGGAAATACCACCAAGCTCAAAAGTTGATTCTTTGAAAAAATAAGTAATATTAATAGCCCTCTAGTAACACTGATCAAGAAAGAGAGAAAGCCCAAATTGCCCATATCAGGAATGATAGAGGGGGCATCACCACAGCCTGTAGTCACTAAAGTATAAGGAGGTGCTATGGACAACTTGATGCCAATGAAGTCTATAGCTTAGATGAAAGAGACAAAGTGCTTGAAAAACACAGTTTAGCAAAACTAACACAAAGAAATAAAACAATTGAAATAGCCATATACCTAATAAATGGAATCTGTAATTTAAACATTTTGCACAAAATATCTTCCAATATTAGCTTCACTAGTGAACTCTTATCAAACGTTTAAGAAGAAAAAATAATACTGCTATTACATAAGCTCCTAGAAAATCGAGTAGAAAGAAACACATTTTATGAGGCCAGTATAATCCTGATATTAAAACCAGACAAGGACACTGTATAAATGAAAATTACAAACGAATATCCTTCCTGAATATAGATACAAAAATTCTTCATTAGCAAATTGATCCCAGTAATATATAAAAAGAATAATATGTCATGACTACATTTTCAAAATCAATGAATGTAACTTACCACATTAACAAAGTAAATTAGAAAAAGATCATTTGAGTAGATACTGTAAAACTGTTTTGGCAGAGCTCAATACCCATTCATGGTCAGAAACACTCAACTAACTAGGAGTAAAAGGAACTTCCTCCTCCTATTAAAGGCCATCTATGAAAACCCTGCAGCTAGCCTGATAGGTATACAACACTGAATTATTGAATGCTCTCCACACTCAGTTGGGAACAAGGCAAGGATGTTTACTCTCCTTTTATTCGGCATTGTGCTAAAGGTCCTAGGCAGTGTAGTAAGGGAAGGAAAAGAAATCTAAGACATAATGATTGAAAAGAAACTGTCTTTATTAACAGATGACATAGTTTGTGAGTATAGAAAATCCTAAGAAATCTATAAAATTAACCAGCATTATTGATAAATGAATTTAGCAATGTTGTAGGACACAGTATGTCCCCGTATGTTAAGAGCAAACTTTTGGAAAACAAAAAAAGAACAGTTCCACTTACAGTAGCATCCAGAAACGTAAAATACTCAGGGATAAATATAACGAAAGCTATGCAAGACGTCAGCATTACGACTCCTTTTCCTGAGAAAACTTAAAATGGAAAGATATACTGTGTTCATCAATTGGAAGAGTCAGTATTCTTAAGATGCTGATCCCCAAACCGACCTATGGATTCAATGCAATTCCAATCAGAATCCCATAAAGCTTTTTTTTTTTTTTTTGCGGTATGTGGGCCTCTCACTGTTGTGGACTCTTCCGTTGCGGAGCACAGGCTCCAGACGCGCAGGCTCAGCGGCCATGGCTCACGGGTCCAGCAGCTCCGCGGCACGTGGGATCCTCCAGGACCGGGGCACGAACCCGCGTCCCCTGCATCGGCAGGCGGACTCCCAACCACTGCGCCACCAGGGAAGCCCCGACAACACAATTTTTAAAAGGACGAGAGCCTCGAATAGTCACTTCACAAAGATAAAAAATATTATTCATAGTAGTCTAAAATTGGAAGCAATGCAAATACCCATCACCAGGAGAATAAGTAAGCAAATTGAGGTGTATTCATACAATGGAATACTACTCAACAATTGGAAGGAACAAATTACTGACGAAAGCAAGAATGTGGATGAATTCTAGAAACGTTACTGAGCAAAAGAAGGCAGACAGAAGAGTACATACTTTATGATTCCATTTATATGCACACCACAAAGTTATGGTGATAGAAAGCAGAACAGTGGGTGCTTGTTGGGGGAGGGATTGATTGGGAAGGGGCATGAGGGAACTTTGTGCAGTGATGGAAATGTTCTATATTTTGATAGGGATGTGGATTATTTGGGTATATGCATTTGTCAAAACTGGTCAAACTGAATATGTAACATCCACTCCTTTCATTGTATTTAAATTAACCTCAATTTAAAGAAAATAGCTGTACATGACTTTTACTGAAACAGTTGCCTTTCTTAAGGTTTTCATCTGTCAAATATCTCCGTTCGATAATTATATGTCTGTTATCTCTTCTATACAGGATATGAAAAAATGAGTTAGATACAGTCTCTGTCCTCAGAGAATTTTCCACTTAATATATAAAAATAACTATACTATAGAAAGTGATAAGTGTCACAGAAAGGTTACAGGTACATTATTATGCATCCAAGAGAGGAGAGGTTACTTCCACTTGAATAGAATCAGGGAAGGCTTCCTGGATCTGGTATGTGCGCTAGCTTAGCAATGGGAAGAATTGATATGTCTAGAGATTGGGAAAAAGGATCATTCCAGAAGAAAGGCCCAGGATATGCAGAAGCATAACTCCAAGTATGATTAGATTATTTTGTCTGGAGTATAAGGAATATCAGATGGAATTTTGATAGTAGCTTAAAGAGGGATAAGAGTTAAAGTAACCTAAGGGTAAAGAAGGCCTGAACTTGCTTATTTCTTGAGAGGAAGGATCCAGTGGACATTTATAAGACATATTATTTAAGAAATCTGTTTTATATGCATAGAAAAAAGACTGGAAGGATATCTGCTAATCTGTTACAAGTGGCTATCTCTGGTGGTAGGATTGACAAGATTATTTGACTTTTCTTCTTTTTGCTCTTCTGCATTTAAAATTTAAACTTTTTTCCTTCTGCATTAAAATTTTTGTACATATATTTTTATTATGTAATTTTAGAATTTTATAAAAAGTTTTTGCTTCATAAGCATACTATGGTGGGAGCTTATTTGCTAAGAACTCATTGGCTTAGAACCTCTTGATTCTCAGTTAAGGAAGACGTCATCTAATACATCATGCTGCTTTTCTTCTATTTTATGTATGTATGATTTTAGCCCTACTGAAAATTTGAAACAAATTCGGTTTCATTTGGTTTTGCATCTTAATACACGCATTATGAAGCTGACTAAATACCTCAAAACATACTGTTCTTTTTCAGCAATAGGGGATTTTTCTCATTCAGCTTTGTTTCACACAAATAGGTCTTACAGAAAGCGACACTTGTTGTTCAGAGTGAAGTGGACAGATGTGTAGTAGACATAATGAAGGAAAAGAATATTAACCCCGAGAAGGATGCCAGGTATGTGTTTTTACGGTGTTCTCATTTATCGTATGCTTACATCCTGTGAGGCTGGAGATCTCACACAGTTGTGAAACGTTAGAGCTGAAGGGTTTGTGGAGATCATCTAATTCAACCCTTTCACTTCACTAGATGAGGAAGTGAGGTCCAGAGAGGTGAGTGATGGAAGCAGGACTAAAACCTATATCTCTGGGTTCCCAGTCCAGTACTATTGCCAGTTTATCATCTGCCTTCTCTAAGGTAACTTACCATTACTTTCCCAAATTTAAATAATGACTCCTGTGTCCTTCTTGTCCTTCAAAATTCAGTTCTTCTGTCCTCCTCCAGGAAGGTCCTCTATCATACCTTTAACCCATTGTACTGTAGTCATTGATTTGCTCCTGTTCTTCCCCAAATAAATTCTGAGTTCCATAAGAGGACTTGACTTATTACATTTCTGTGTTCCCAGCACAAGTATATTGAGATAGTAAATATTTAGCAAGCTTTTCTTCATTTGGTATTTTCTTTGTAAATATTGAGGAAGGAGTAATTTATTTGGGCTGAAGCAGGGGAGGGTACAGGAGAGAACTGTGACGATAAGTCCACAGAAGAGGTAACATTTGAGCTGGACCTTGTTGAATGGGTAGGGGAGGACATTCCGTGCAGAGGAAGGTGCCAACAAGACACAGAGTCCTTGAGTATCTGGGAATGACAGGGAGTCCTCTGTAGCCGGAGCGTTGAGGCGCAGAGCAGAGGTTGGAGAAGTGAGTGGAGTGTAAGATCAGAGATATATTGCAAGGAGGCTCGCATGCCACACCGAGAGATTTAGATATTGTCCTCCGATTTTTTTTTTTTTTTAAGCAAACAAGCTACATTATCAGATATGTATTTTAGGAAGATGAAGGGTAAACTTGAAGACGTGGGAGGCTGGTAGAAGGAATAAAGACAGAACAGTCAGGAAACTGAGTCATTCAGGCAAGAGATGATGAAGCCATAAATACACCAGGGTAAATGGATATATATGATGAGGGCTTTGAGGGACATTTCAGAGCTAGAAAGGATAAGGGCTCAGGGACCTTTTGATGTATTGTTGATGGAGAGGAAGGTCAGAACTTGGAGCGTTCTAGCTTGGGGAACTAGTGCTTAGTGCTTCCACTAATGGATTTAGAGTTGAGAAAGAGCATGCTTCTTCAGGGAGGATGAGCTGTTGTGTTTGGAAGCACGGGGAGAACCTGTCACGGCATTGTGTGTTGCTGTATCCTTGGAAAATTAGGTCTGCTGGTAGTGTCTCACAATGAAGATTGGGGAACACATGAGATTGCCCAGAGGAAACATGGAAAGAAGTGAACGAATCAAGGATTTACAAAGTTTGCAGTTTTGGAAGTTTGCCTTTCCTACCTGTCTTGCCCTCTTTGTAGGCCCTGTTCTGTCACATCTTGCATGATACTTTGTATAATGTTTTGTGTTTACAGAGGCTCTCAATGCTTCTTGTATTAAACCAAAAGCTAGGGAATGCTTTCTAAATAGACATATGAACCACAAGCTATGGAAGGCATTACTTTATTGTGATAAAAAAATTTTTTTATAATAATAACTTTTCAAAATAAAAAGTTTTTTTTTAAAATAATAACTTTTATCATTTTCAGTTTTAAAATCTGTATGAAGGCATGCTTACTACAGATATCTGGTTATAAACAGCTCTATTTGGATGTAGAAAGTGTGAGAAAAAAACCATATGATTCTGATAACCTGCAACATGAAAAGCTGCTTCTCAAGGTAAGTTTTGGTGTTCTGTATTTGGAGTTACACTGGCAAATAAATCAGGCTTGAGCCAGTAAGGCCTGTGTGGAGAATCTGGAGGCTTACACAGCCATCTGATTTCTTTGCCTCTCATAGAATTTTATTATATTGGTGAAAGATTTTTAGTTAACTATTTTTATAATTTCCTGATAGGCATCAATGAAATAGATTCAAATTTTATTTTAATGCTTTTAATTCTGAAATAAATTATAAACTTATAAAGGGAGATCTTTTCAACTGAGAAGTACGAGTCCACAAGCTTCACATTTTTTCCCCCTACTTTTTATATAAATCCTCACATAAATTAGGCATTTTTTCAGCTTACTCTTGAATTATGAACATAGATGTCCCTTTTCAGACTATTATGTCAGATCTTTTGGGATTTATGAAATGTGCCAAATATTGCCACAATAGATTTAAAAATTAGGAGAGTAAAGAAATTTACTTAGGACCTTCCTATTTCTTATTTCTGAAGTAAAAATGCATGAAGCCAGTGAGATGCTGAAATTCCAGAATATCAGGCCTGGAGTAAGCTTTCCAGATCATCCGATCTAGTACCTTTATTGTAGGGATGAGGTTAGTTCTAAGGCCTAGAGGAGATGAAGTCATGTGCTTTAGAAAGATCAGTTCTGAAATAGAGCTGAATCAGCTGCCCATCCACTTCACCTATTCTAATTATATTTTTAAATGGTTATAGTTAGGGAAAATAGCACATGGCACCTGGTGTTAGGAGTCTGTTATAAACTAAAAGTGCAGTGGAAAGAAACAGACATTGAGAGTATTCAAGTAACAGTAAGAGGCAAGTTTAAAAACAACAAAACTTGTTTTCAGGAGGAGATAAATATACACTTCACCTAATTTTAAAAATAAAACTTGATTTTGTCAGTGAGGATAATAAAACTACTCAAAGGACTGTTGCTGCGGGTTGAATTTTTATGTTTCAAGTGTTAGCACAGTGCCTGGCACTCACTAAGGGTTGACCTCTTTATAGCTTCCTCGTCATCATTATTCCCTTAACTTCAGACCCTCTCTACACAATACCTTTCCTTTAGAGAAGGGGTAAGACCCAAGTCCTAGCATTTGAGTCAAGGGAATTTTCAACTTGGTGATTCATCATGAAACTCATTCAGAGGTGAAGAGCCAGTTGCTGGCAGTGAATCACCCAGCCTCACACATGCTCAGCAGGGTAAGGGGCTAAGGAGATCTGTGTTTCTTTAAGTACAGTCCAAGAGCCACCTTCACTAAAGTTAACCAGTGTTTAATACTGAGAATCCAAGGTTCCACCTTTGCCTACGAAATCAGAATCTTCAGGGGTGGAACCCCGAAATTTGATGATATTTATGCATGCTGAATTTTGAGTTTTAGTGGTCTTACCTTGTCTCTCACCACATCACTGAGGCCTCATCCTTGGCATAATCAAACCCTTGCTGAGCTCATGGAGAGAGGCTAAGGTGAGCAGGTGCATGTGTGAGTAATGAAAGAAGGGACCAGATAAAACCCAGTCTAATGATTGGATTCGCTTCAGGGCCAGAGTGCTGACCCTGTCTTACAGTAAGGTCACAAAGTCTTCACATTTCATTCTAGGTAACAGGATACTCCTTTCATTAGGAGTCCTTTACTCAGCAGTGCCTGAAATGGTAGTGAAGTGGGGGAAAAAAAAAAAGCAAGTATTACTGTTTTGCAAATTTTCACAAACTTTCTTATCAACTTTTGTTAAGTCTCTTTTGTCTGATGACTTGTGGTGTTGAATTTAGAAAATGACTGATTACATTTTTTAAACTTTATTTTGCACTAATTGGTTTGTTGCTATCCAATATGTGATAGTTGTTCTTAAATCCTCAATCTTAAGGAATATATTTACTTACAACCAAGTCATATTCTTTTTCTTTTAAAACTATGAAAATTTGTAAAATAATGATCATATAGGTTTTAATACTATCAGTGTTATTTCTCCATGATTCCCTCCCTATCTCAGACTTATTTTCCTTCTGATGAAGGATAATCACCCACCATTAGAATAGAGCCTACTTAAGTATATAGTGTTTGAGGCAAGGGCCAAGTGCCTGGCACTGTGTTCTTCTCAAGGAAGCAGTTTACTAATTCTGGTATATATGTATTACTTAGTAAGTAAAGACATCTCATTGTTTTCGATTTCTGTGTATTTGTTACCTTTTCAAAGTCTACTGTTCTTTGTATGTCTTTTAAATTGGAATAAGTATGCTACATTTTTTAGGCTAATTGAAAAGTTCTCTAAATATAGTCTTTGTTGAGCCTATGATTTGTCTACAAAAGTTGTTTAATTTAAAGCATTCGACTTACCAGTATATCAGCTATGAGAAGAAAAATGTCTTGGTAAATTACGAGCATCACTATTATTTGTAATATGGAAGCATGTTTGTACAGCTTTGGAATCTTCTAATGCCCACGAAAAAATTGAAGGCTAGAATCTCCAAGCAGTGGGCTGACATTGGTTTCCAGGGTGATGATCCCAAAACAGACTTCAGAGGCATGGGAATACTTGGATTAATCAATCTTGTGTAAGTGAAAATAAACTCTCTTTAATTCTCTAAATGAAATTACATGTAATCTCTAATCTTGTTAAATTTTAGTGAGAATCAATCTAGTTTTATACTATCTCTGAATTTTAATAACTGCTATGCTAAAGGTATTTACTAATGCGCTGGCAACAATATGAATACATAAGCCATATACCGTGTGTGTGTGTGTGTGTGTGCATGTGTGCACGCGCACACGCGTGCATGTGTGTGATTTCTTTACTTCCCAATACTTGCCTCTTTCTTTCTCTTCCTGACCGCCTTTCTGATACCTTTTAAGGAACTGTGTGTACTCTCTTCTTACTCTCTTTATCCTCTTGCCTGTTCTCTCTTGGCTCTCTGACTTCATTTTAGGAGGTTTAACCAGATAAGATAATGATAAAGCCTCTAAACACTTCTTTGCCATCTGTGACAAGTAATTTAAATCCCTGACTTTTCAGAGCCTGTATGAACTGTCTCTTGTTTTTCTTCTTTAATATTTATGCTTGGGCACATGTATGAAATCTCAAAATATGTAACTAAAATCAGAATTGACAGCCAAAACTATTATAGAAAGTAAACTGGAAGATTAATATGAATATGAATATGCAAATGAAGATAATCTAGTGTTTGTGTCTGTCCTTGAATTGTGATTTATAGACTGTAAAATGCCTAGAATGGGAACACTAACCATTAAGAAAGTTTGGATAATTGTTACTGTGAAAAATTAGTCCTGAAACTGAGCTAATTTATGTTAATATTCAGAAAAGGTATCTAGGTCAATATGGATAAGGCCGTTTGGGGGGAAAATAGAAGATAACAGTAGGGCTTCAATATCTACAATTTTTTCCAGTTACAAAAGTATTTCATTTTCTGTAGTACCTAAATTGTATGAGCATGAACGTTTTCCATGCAGCTACTTTTCAAAGATAAAACACTGTTGTCTGAATAATAATAATAATTACAGAAAATGAGATTGCCAATTTTCCACTTTGATAAACAGAAACTTCCATTTGGGGAATTTAATTAGAATAAATGCAGTTTGTTTTCACTTGGAAAAATTATGAAATATTTTAAAATTCATTATTGTTCAGAACACATGGATCTTTTGTTTTTAGCGTTTAAAAACCATCTTTTTTCTTGGTACTTGTAAACTACACAGATAATTGAAACTTAATTAGACACACACATTCTTCTGATGCTTCCTTTCTTAACTTTTGCTGAGTAAGCTTTCTTTTGGTTCATTTCCTCAGAAATCAAGATTTTTCAGCATTTGCCAGAAGATAATTTAATTTAGCTTAAAATTTAAATAATTTAATAGAATTTGATTCAAGACTGTGGTAAGGAGTTCTGATAGACCTTTAAATGATTTGCAGATATTTTTACTCTATTTAGAGCTAGTATGTACTAATTTGAAAAATGACCAAGATTCAGATATATTAATTATTTGATTGCCATTGACGTACTAGAGATGCTTGAAAACATAAAATTAGCTCTAATTTCTCTCTAATTATGTTTGTTGTCCTGTGTATGGAGCTATAACTCTTCAGGATCAAAATAAAGATACAGTCAGGAAGCAGGCAAGCTGTTCGAATACCTTTATGTAATGAATTTTAAAAATTTCTTGACCTTTGTCATCAAATCTCTTGAAATATTTTGTTGCTTTGAAGGACAGCTGGTAGTTTGATAGATAACGTTGTTTTAGGTAAATGAATGCTCAGGCAGGTATAAAATAAAAAGGATATTTTACAGAACATGAATTGAAGAGAGACTGGAAAAATCTGAATAAATGTGGAAATAGAAGCAGAAAGGTAAAATATACAAGCTAAGGCCAAAAATATATGTAGGAAGGGAGAGAAGGCAAGAAGGAAGAAAGGAGAAGGAAGGAAGGAAAGAAGGGAAGTAAGTCAGTGCAGATTATTGTAAGGAATAGGTCTCCTTATTACATAGATGCTTATTTTCCTTAGATACTGTTTACATAGGGGTTTCCTAGGTAAGTTCAGCAAGGAAATTAAAAGTTTCTCTGTGTTACAGATTGAATATTTTAAAAGCAGCTTGATTATTGAAATACTAATATAATACTGAATTGTATTGAGTATCATGCAAAAAAAAAAAAAAGAAATATAAATAGTCTACTAAGGGCATTTTAGAGCCTGCCTCCAGATAAAGTAGAAAATTAGAACATGTAAAGAAAGCATTGCACTAAAACAGGACTTTTTTCTGTTTGGGGATTTACAGATCCCTTTGAGAATCAAATGAAAGTTTTGTATATTCTCTCCCCAGAAAATGTACACACAGAAAATGTATGAATAATTTAAAGTGATTCATGGATCCCCCTTTCTTCATGAATGATCATTCATTCATGAACTTCTAAATTAACAATCCCTGTTAAAATGGGTTGAAAATTAGAGCCAATGAAGAAAAATGGAAGTCTGTATTATTAATTTACAGAAGGAAAAATAGAGGGACATTTGGTTAGAAATTTCTATGCTTTATGAAAATGTCAATGACTGTGCCTTCTAAAATTTAAATAAACCATGGAAATCCATTTTTTCTTCTATTTCTTATCCTTACATAAACATCCAGCCAGTCATCATATGTGTATGAGTATCAGTGCATTATGGGGTGATCCAAAGTTTGAATAGATTTGGTCCCTATCTTTAAGAACTCGAAGAGGTTGCATTAGTACAAGCCAACAGTATTTATGAACCTTTATATATTTCTCTGTTGTACCTGCTAATACTTCTGTTTTGTGGCCAGTATTTTAGTTACACCACTGATCAAGGAGCGTTTTTTTTTTAGTGCAAAAGGAAGGCTATTGACTTTCTTCTGATTGCATTGACAGTGGCATTAAGCAATATAGACTCAAGTTGCAACAGAAGAAATGAGCTCAGGTGAAAGGAAGTGTCCTAACAGGTACACAGTGACTACTTTATAGAAAATTTAGAACAAACAAATAATCAGAACTCTAGATTTTCTTTTAAAGTAGATAAAAGTCTCTTGTTAGATCATTTATTTGTCAAAATGCTTCAAAGTCTAGCGAAGGGCCCATGTCCTGTACTAGATAGGCCTGATAGCTCAGAATTAAGTTTTGATTCAGAAGCATCTCGGAGTCACTGCAGTGACTTGAGATGGAGATTGGGCTGCTTTGGGCAGTAAGACTGTCACTTTGACAGTAGCTTTTAAAATTGCTTCTGGATATCTTCAATTTGAACGACATGTTAATTTCATTATTTTTCTTAAACTTTTTCAGGTATTTCAGTGAAAATTATACCAGTGAAGCTCATCAGATTCTTTCACGTTCAAATCATCCAAAGTTAGGGTAAGCTGGATATGTTAAAGAAACCATAAGCTCTTGAATTGAAAGTATTTCCGGGTGTTTTTAAAAATTAGATTATTCTAGTTAATAAGAACTTCATAAAGAATATTGCATGATATATTATTTTATGGCTAAATGAGATCATAAACCAATTTTGTATGTAATTCAGTATATTTTTATCACAAGGTATAGTTTATCTATAAAATGGAGATAAGGACCTTATAAACATTTTCTGAGAGATAGATTTGAAAATAAGAATATAGGAAATGGCTTTGAAATGGGAATAAGAAAGTGAGAAATAGCTTTGAAACTTGTGAAGTGAAATGCAAGTTGACATATTATTAGCTTTATCATTATTCTTATAATGATACCTATCTTTGAAAAAGCATTATAACACTATTACATCATAAAAATAAATACCCTGATAATGGAGGAGAAAATATCAGATTACTCAGTATATTTTAGAAATCAATGAGGGTGTATGTAGTACTCTTTTTAATTTTTTTTTAAATGATTTTGGTTTTAGATATTCACGTGGCCAGAGCTTTGTTTTCATATCTTAGATAATATCCAGAAAACCAACAGCCTCTAAAGAATAAAAATTAATATGTAGAAATTTTTGTAAAATCAATACAGTGTTAGAAATGGATCAAAGTTACTTTTTCCTAATTCCTTGCATAATTTAAAATTTACTTTATGAGCTATTTTGGCTAGCTGGGATAACTGGTAATGTTTCTGACATAGGTATTCTTATGCAATAGTTGGAATCAATCTTACAGAGATGGCTTATAGCTTGCTGAAGAGTGAAGCTTTGAAGTTTCACCTCTACAACTTTGTTCCTGGTATACCAACAATGGAACACTTTCACCAGTTTTATTGTGAGTATTGAAATGAGTTAAAAGTAGAAATTTCTAAGAGAATTTTTTAATCCTTAGGAAAGTATTGTATATAATACCTTTATCAAATATGTAACTTATACTTGTCATTTTACTATTTAGAGTCTTTCAAAAACAGGAAGATAATGGAAGATGGGTATCCAAGAGTATCTTGTGCTTCAGTTTATATATTTGCTGATTTAAAAAATTCAGTGAGGCAATTTTTGACATGTATGCAAATGTAGGATTTACACAGTTTTTCTGTAGACATTTGTTTTCCAGTCAACTATAAAGTGAATTTTTCTTCTTGGATACTGGTTCGTGAATGCTGTTGAGTCAAGGACAGATCATTTGGTTGCTCTTGTAAGGAAATTTAAAGGAACCTTTCACACACACACACACACACACACACACACACACACACACACCTTTTATTTCAAGGCCAGGTTTTCTTGTGTTAGGTTGGGGTATTAAATAACTGTTCCTAAAGCAGTCATATCACCGCTGTTCCATTAACTTTTATTGTGATAGTTGAACGCTGAAGGTTTAATTGAATGAACCCATCTTCTGAAGCTATTGCTCAGAAGCAAAGAATTCAACTCTAGCTTGGCTTCATACTCTATTTTTTCTTGATCTTTTTGTGTCTTTAGATAGGACATAGGAAACTAGCATATAGGAAACTACTTAGATAATAAGTGTCCAAATCATAACTTCTTCAACTCCATTCTTGAAGGAGTCATCCAGGTCTCTCTTTCCCACAACCTCCTGTGTTTACTTACTCCCTAATTCCAGGTTTCTCTACTTCTTAAATTTCTCTTGCACTTGTCTACTTTTTCCTATCCCATTGTAACTGCACGACATCAGTCCTTTGTTACTACGTTACTGTAATAGCCTTTTCCCTAGTTTTTCAGTGATGACCCTCTTCCAAATCTCCACATTGAAGGTATAGTTATTTAACATGAAAATCTAGTCATTTTCTTCCATCTTGTTGCTGAGGAACTGTTTTTTCCCCCCACCAGTCTGATTTGATTTCCTCTCCTACATCTCTCATTGACTTTGAGCATAGTGCCTAAACTCCTGGGGCTTTGCTGACTGCCTCCAGATATTTGTTTTCTGTATGAAATAGATGGTTGTGTAGTGGTGCCTGTTGAACATAAAACAAATATAAAAAGAAACAACCAAAAAACTCCCTCCCCCCAATCAAGCATTTTACCATATTTAAATAAATACAGGAGAGTGACAGGTAGGAAAGCAGTACAAAATGACCTCTGTGCAGTATTGTTTTCCCCTGCAGAGGGGTAGCTGGAGCATCTTTGGATACTGTTGCTTCCAGTGCCCTCAACACCAGCATCTTGTTTGGCTCCTGACCAGGAAGAGCATCAAAGTAATATGTGAGGTGGAAAAGTCATTATAGGACCTTCTTAGTTGCCTTGTTTCTATCAGTCCTATCCATGGAGATGTGGATCATCAGGAAAACAATGAAGCTTATGTTTTTCAAATTTCTTGAAACATTTAAAGCAAACACACACACACATACGTACATCCACCTTTTACGCAGAAGTTTCCCCCTCAAAATTGATTTTCATACCCTTTACCAATAAAGTTTCATGTCTTAATTAAGGCTCTGCTTTTCTAGGAAGGGGCGTATTCTGACTAGAAAATAATGTGAAACCTTATTTTTTAAACATACCTACCTTTTTTGGTTGGGGGACTGAGCCCAATTCATTCGTACGAATCAGTTCCAAGATAGTAGTTTCTATCTAAAAGAAAGAACTATATAAAGAGATTATTTTTCTTTTCCTGTGATCTGTGTCCATCTCCCCTTTCCCCCTTGTCTCTCCTGCTGTTTTGCTGTTGTGGTTCTCCATGGGCAAGGCGGAAGCAGTGAGTGGTAATTTAGCTCCTTAGCTCTGCTGTCACCTTTTGTGCATTTAACGTGTAAGCACACAGTCACTGTCATCCTGGGAAGTCACTGACCATTGGTTTGGTGGTTCCAAAAAAATAACTCCTCAAATTTACAACCAAAAAGTTATGACTAGTAAGAGCTTCATTGAGGTATAATTTATATACCATAAAATTTACCTATTTTAAGTGTACAATGCAATGAGTTTCAGTACATTTACTGAGTTGTACAACCATCACCATAATCCAGTTGTAGGACATTTTTGTCACCCCAGTAAGATCCCTCATACCAGTTTACAGTTAATTCCTGTTCCTGTGGTTCTCCTGTTTTTAATCCCTATGGGAAAATCTCAAGCGTCCCTGCAGCTTTGGTTAGGGGCAGTAGAAGCATACAGGGAATTGTAAGTTTAGAAATTTTTTATGGTGTTTCTCTTGAGTCTGGTGTTCTAAACTCCTAGAGTCAAAAGGGCAATAGGGGTGCTTTATGGAAACAACTCTTTTCCATCACTTCATGGCAAGCTTTAGGAGTCTTATGCCATGTACGGCCCTGCCAGCATCCTAGAATTTCGGTATCTTGCAGTTTCCTCATGTCTCATTAAATCAACTTAGCCATTACAGTCTCAGTTTTTTGAGTCAGTCTTTTTCTGACACCAGTTTACATTATAATGACCTCACTCTGAAGCAAGAAATTTCTAGTATTTTACTCTTGAGCAGTTTGTTCTAGACTATATAGTCATTTGAATAGGTAATGAAAGCAATTTAAAGGAATGGTAAACAGCTAAAACCTGATAGCCAGAAATACGAAAACAAGTTGTATTCTATAAAATTTAGATGGTTGTCTGACTTTTCGTACTACCAAGAACATTAATCTCCAACGTTTTTGATTGCACACCCCTCTCAGGATACTGGGGGTAGGGTGCTGGAGAACACAGACTCAGTTTATATATGGATGAGTAATTTCTGTAGATGTACTTTTGTGCTAATGTATACACAAAATAAATTTTGAATGAAAGAAAGACTTAAAATATTAGTTTAAAATAGTTACAAGATTACCATTCTCAGCTTGTCTTTTGGGAACAGGAAGCAGATGGTGTCTGTCTGCTCAAAGAGGCCTTATTCTTTGATTTGTCCCATATCCTGGTTGACAAAAATCTGTTTTATCATATATGAAGGGATTAATCTGAAATCTTTCTTCAGTGGACCTTCTTTTGTTTTATCATATATGAAGGGATTAATCTGAAATCTTTCTTCAGTGGACCTTCTTTTGAAGTGCTGTTTCAATGTTGAAATGTCACGGTTCTTACCTGTTAATGTTTGCTTTATGACTAATGTTTTAAAATTGAATTTACGTTTATTTCACACTAGGCAATTGTGATAGCCTAGCCACCCTTTTATGTAAAGTCACTGGCTTTATCCCCCCGCCCCATTTATCTGAAATAAGTCACTTCTATCCCTTCTTGAATAGCTTTTCAGAAGGGGAAATGAGATTCTGGTGGAAACAAAGTCTAATTTACAACATAATAGAGACCACCTGCAAACTATGTGATTTGGGCAAGTCATTTAACTTCTCTGCACTTCTATTTCTTCTACAGAAAAATGGGAATAACAGTACTGCATCATAGGATTGCTATGAGAGTGAATGAGCACATGGCGAGGACTATAGAAGCATCTGTTAAATAATTAAATAGATACATTTGGTTGAATCCAAATAGGGTTTAGGAGCGGTTTTAAATTCGCATTTTTTTGTTGTTGTAAATATGTCTGTTTACACATTTATCTGAATTTTTTTTTTGCGGTACCCGGGCCTCTCACTGCCGCGGCCTCTCCCGTTGCGGAGCACAGGCTCTGGACGCACAGGCTCAGCGGCCATGGCTCACGGGCCCTGCCGCTCCGCGGCACGTGGGATCCTCCCTGACCGGGGCATGAACCCGTGTCCCCTGCATCGGCAGGCGGACTTCCAACCACTGCGCCACCAGGGAAGCCCTATCTGAAATATTTTTAACATTTTGAGTGTGAATTTGGCTACTGTAATAAGGATATTGAAAAACAAAAATATTAAGCCTATTTCGAGTTCATGTATTCTTTACTAAAAGGGAAGGTGCTGATATGATAGTTCATTGAAAAAAGCAGAAATAACTTAGATTTATAAATCAAGTAGAAAACAGCTTTTCTATACTTTATCCATTTTCTTGTACTTTCATTTTCCTGTTTCAGGGGTCTCTGGGGATAACCTTTTTTTCCTATTCTCAAGGTATCTTTTGACAGTCTCTCTTAAATTTGAGGCATTTTGTTGATTTTTTTTGCAACAAAGAGTATATGTACTCTAAGTATCTTATTGAAAGTGATATTTATTTTGAACATACAAAAATATTTCTTATAAAGTTCCTCAGGTTTCTAGTAGTTTAAGATGGTTTCTGATCATTGAATCCTAATATGGATTAGGATATACTTTTAAAATGAGATGGTTGGATGTGATTTCACTATTGAGCACTGTACTTATGGTTTCTTTTTAACTGCAGGTTATCTTGTGTATGAATTTGACAAGTTTTGGTTTGAAGAAAAGCCAGAAAGTATTATGTATTTCAACGTGTACAGAGAGAAGTTTCATGAAAAGATTAAAGGACTCTTACTGGATTGTAATGTATCACTTACTTTAAAAATATGAATCATCCGTGGTATCTTCTATTTCTACCACATTTTGCACACACAACAGAATTTATATGTTGTAATAGAAATTATCTGATCATTTACACTCCTTATATATAATTTCCTACAAAAATGTTTCAGAAATTCTATTTAAGAAAGCTAGTAGACAATCAGTGTATGTTTACACTTGTTTATACACTGTCCTCCAAAGGTACCTTATCCTTCCAAAGATCCCCTCTGTAGAGTCATGTGAGCTACAGTTTGGAACTTGGGACTTAACCCATTTAGTGTAAAAGTACAAATCAGGTATTTTTATTAACTTGATTGATTAAAATGTGTAAAAACCAGTTTTCATGTTTATGTATTGTAGCTATCAAGTTGGTATCTTTTCAGAGCTCCTAAGATTTTTTGTTTTTTAGTCTGGAAATGATTGTTTTTTAATTTTCTTTGCCTTATTTTATTTGTAGGTTAATTAACAGAGAGATTCGTTCTTCATGGTTTTCTTTGTTTGCATTTCAATCACACGTCATACCGTTGCCTCATAGGAGCAAAAGGAGCATATAGATAAGTCAGAGATGACGAAGAATTATGGCCTTTTCGGTTTCTCTGATTATGTCATGTAATAGGTAATGAGGGAATGACAGTATTAGTGATTAGCTTTTTTGTTTTTAAATACCACACTGAAATATCACAGTGGAATTTTAAAGCTTAAAGACATTTTCTCATCTTCAGTATTTGCTTTTTATCAGAGAGAAGAACTTGTAGTTAGTGCTTGGTATGAGGGCCTTTCATGAAGCTTCTCTATGTATGTTTATGTATGTTTATGAAAAGAGATGCATTTGCTAAGAAAATCTTGATTATACTCAAAGAACAGGTGCTATTTCAATAAAGCTGTCTTTGAGTTTTAACAAGAGAAAAACAAAGCTTTTAAACATCTCAGTTAAACATCGTTGGTTTATTTTACTTACTGTTAAGTCTTGCTTCTCTGCTTTGACTCCACAGTGTTTCTAGATAATGATGTATGGACTTCGTGGGTATTCATTGAGTTAACAGTCTGTGGGATTCTAAAGTAGCCTAAGGATGATGACTGTGCTTTTTGTATAGCTTTATTCTCCAAAAATCTCAGGAGAGCAGCAAGTGCTGTCAAGGATTATATAGTGATGAGATTCTAACAGGAACGATTTCTTCTCTGTGTGTTTTAGACATTTGTACTCATAGCAAAACTAAAAGTTTAAAGATAGGTTCATCTGATTACCAGATTCTCCCTAAATCCTACAGAAAGCAGCCTATTAAACACATAATTTAATCTAAAACATGAGGATAGTTAGCACAGCTTTAAAATGGTATATATCAAGTGTTTAAGGACTCGCTTTTATGTGATATAGCAAGACCGGAAACTTTCAAGTATTTGTTTATGCCTATTGACAAACCTCTCTCTTTAAACTTGCCAAAGAGAAGAGTGGTTAAAAAAAATAAACAATTGGAAAATAACAGATGCAGTGTTGTCTAGCACATACATTAAAAGTGCATGCATTAAAATTCTTTTCTCAACAAGATAAAACTTAAAACTTGGGCTCATTTTATTATAATAGTGGCAAAACGCTTTTCAGTATTATAGGAATTTTAAAACTGGTTTCTTATAGGAGACTTCTCAACCTTGGGAGTATCTTCTTTAAATGTTTTCTATGCTTTGTCATCCAGCCAGAGCTCTGTGAGATAAGGATCAGGTATTAACCATTAAAGTTCATTTTATCAAGGTGTTTACCATTACATGGAAAGCAATTGTTAGTCTTTTAGTTTTAGAAAATGTTTACCTTTATATTTTCATCTTTTAACAGATGAGGTCTTGAACTGATTTAAACCTTTGTCTGTATGTTTAATAAAAGAATGATTCAAGTATGGAAGAGGAAACTTTTCAAGTAATTAAGTTTTTCCCCTTCTAGGGAGTAAAACAAACTTTTTAATAATGTTTTTAAAATGTTATTAGAAATTTTGTTCAATAATATATTATTTAAGTCCACCTCTGTTTGTATAATGCATTGTTCTGTTTTTGCTTAAAATAATCTGTAACCATTTCAGATAATTCTGTAGCAAATTGGTCTAAAAGCCACCAACAGATTCTGAGGTTTGCTAGTTTGAAAGCCAAGCTAAGTGTCATCAGTTGTAAATTAGAATGTAACATGAGCCTTCTGACTTTCATGTGATAATGACATACATGAAAAGAAAAATATGATAATTGTGTCTGCCTTCCTACTTTTCCTTGCTTTCAACATATGTATGTTAGAATTTTAGGTAGTCTGAAAATCCGTATTTAGAATCTTACCTGTTTCTATAATAATAAAATACCAAAGTAGTGATAGAATTGAAGTAGCAGGAAAATTGTTTGTTTTAGCATCAAAAAAGTGAATCAGTGCTGAAATGAATTTTTGTATGTGCCAGATTGAAGAGTGAACCAGTGATAAGAATAGTCTAAAAATATAATTAAAATGGTTGCAGTTTAAATATGTTCTGAAAGACAATCTCTAAAGATTTGAGAGAAATCAGGGGACATCAGCGAACCTAGACCAACCCCTTTCTATATATAAATATGGTGATATAGTTAGATATAAAAATCAGTGTCTTACTGGCACCATTTACAATTTAGAAAACAGAATCTTTTTCTTAAAAATGCCCGTCCTGATTTTTTTCTATTTTAAGAGCAACTTGGATTTGTATGTATTTTTCTATGCGAAATACATGTACTCTTCATTTTTATTCCAGTGTTCGTAATTGTTTATGTGCTGTTTCTCCCCTTTGCATTCAGTGAAATAGAACTTGGTCAAAGATTTGCCCTAAGGAAAGAAGCATTACATGAGTGTGAAAGTGGAGTGCTCATTGCCAGAGCAAAAGAGATTACATGTTATCTTGGCACAGAAGAGAAGAAATTGGAGGGCAATAATGTTTATTATCCTTCTTGAATTAATGATTGGGGACCAGCAGCTATTTTCTCAGGATAAATGGTCCACCCAACTTCTGGGGAGGCTTAGTTTCCATTTCGTATTTATGAACCTCTCCACAGAGTAATTTTTTTTTAATGAAGATTAAGGGAATTGGTAAAAATCTGAGAAAAATTGTGAGTTGTTTTTGTTTTTTTTTTTCCTGGCTTCAGCTTTCGATAAGAAAAATGTTAAATGTAGTGCAGGTAAGACCCAACTACTGCATTACTGTTATAGGGCGAGTCTATGCTTTTGTTAAACAAAGTATTCAAAAAATATTTAAGCAGTAGCTTTCCCTGGGGGAAAGAGTGCTGGTTGGCAACTTAAAGAAATAGATTTTTGTCTACTTTGGATAAAGCAATTAACTTCTTATGTAAAAGCAATAGTTGAAATGCGATGTCATTTTGTCTGGAATGTTGTGAGCAAATAAAAACATGTTGAAATTGTTATAAGCCCTTCTGTTAATACTTCTCGCTTCCCATCTTCCTCATCCCTTATTTAAGTCATTTATGTTCATGAAATAATACTTTTCTTATTTAATCCTTTAATCATGTTCCTATAGAGTAAATCAGAATATACAGAAATTTTTTTTATTTTTGTGACTTTAACTCATCCACTAATTACCTATTTAAGATGTTATTGGATAAGAACAATTGATTATGAGGCCAGAAAAGAAGCTACCATCCCCACCTCACCCCCGTTCTTAGAAAGGATAGGAATAATTCATACTTTACTGCAATATGTTTTTCTTAGCTTCACAGTGTATCATAGATCTATTTTTATATTAATACATAGCTTCCATATTTTTTTACAGCTGCAAATCATTCCTCTGTGTGTGTGTGTGCATGCTCATTAAAGTTAGTAATTATAGCTTTAAATGTATATATTAGAAAAGAAGTGCTTAAAAATTAAAGACAAAACAATCATCTCAAGGAGTTTGATGAAGAAGTACAAAACAAACCTAAAGAAAATAGAGAAGGAAATATTAAAGACAAGAGCTTAGATGCATAGAAAAGAAAACATGCATACAATAGGATCAACAAAAATAAAATGTTTGAAAAGAACAATATTGATAAACCTTGGTGAGGCAAATAAACAATAAAAAAGAAAGCAAATAATAAATACTGTCAAGAATGAAATATGAAACATCACTACAGATCCTACAGATATTGAAAAGAAAATATATTGAGTAACCTTGTCGAAATTATGAAAATTAGATGAAATAGAACAATTTCTAGAAAAATACAACTTACCAAAACAAAACTATCCAAGAACAAATAGGGAAGCAAAAAGTCCTAGAGCTATTAAATGGGTTCAGCAGCTAAAGACCTTTCCACTAAAAAACCTGCAGTTTTATATGGCTTTCACCAGTGAGTTAACACATTTAAAAATAAAATAATATTAGTTTTCACAAACTCATCCAGATAATTTAGAGTGTACACTCTGCAATTCATCAGACTATCATGTGAAGATCTTAATAGATGTAGAAAAAGCATTTGATAAAAATTCAACATCCATTCATGTTAAAAACTTTTACCGGGCTTCCCTGGTGGCGCAGTGGTTGGGAGTCTGCCTGCCGATGCGGGGGACACGGGTTCGTGCCCCAGTCCGGGAAGATCCCACATGCCGCGGAGCGGCTGGGCCCGTAAGCCATGGCCGCTGGGCCTGTGCGTCCGGAGCCTGTGCTCCGCAACGGGAGAGGCCACAACAGTGAGAGGCCTGCATACCGCCAAAAAAAAAAAACAAAAAAAACAAAAAAAAAAACTTTTACCAAATGAGAAATAGAAAGGGTTTACCTTAATTTTATAAAATGCATCTTTATAAAATAAACTATAGCAAATATACTTAATTGTAAAACATTGGGATCAGAATTAAGAAGGGATGTCCTCTGTCACCACTTGTATCTGTCAGTTATTGCCACAATAACAATGTACAACAACCAACCACAAAAAAAAATCTCAGTGGCATACAAAAACAATTTCCTCCTCACACAGGGGTAGGCTAGCCAGGCAGTTTTGCTAATCTCAGCTGGATTCAGCTGGCCTTAAATTGGGGCCATGGTTTCAGTTCCGGTCAGCTCCATGTGACTAATTCATCTGAGGTCAGTGGGCTACCTGAGGCATGCCCTTTTCATGGTGTGGCAGAAACACAAGAATAAACCCAATTGCTCAAACACATTCAACCTTTGCTCACATCATGTATACTAGCATTCCCTTAGTTGTGGCAGGTCACATGGTCAAGTCCAACATCAATAGAGCGGGGAAATGTACTCTTAAGAAGGGATAAGGAGCAAATCATTCAAGTTGTTACAGCAAATAAATTCAAAACTGCTAGAGGTCCCACCTACTGCAGGAAAACAAGTGGATGGAAAGAAAAGTTATTGCTTATAAATGATATGAGTGTGTACATAGAACATCTAAAAGAATTGGTGGTTGGGTATTCAGGGCAGGGATGAGGAATTTGGTGTCGATAGTGATCACATGTTGAGGGTGAGGGATTCTGGCTAAACCAATTTAGCAGGATTCTGGCTAAAACTGGGCTCTTGAGGACATGCCCAAGGACAGGACCTAGTAGAGAAAACTCAGAGGAGCCCGACTAAAGTTTGGTAGCGACTTGTCACTACTGCCCATTGGCTGACCAGGATCCCAGCAAGTGAAGTTCTATGTTTTCTTCCTTCTTGAAAAAAACATGCTACTCTAAAGGTCGTGCTTTGTCTTAGTTTGGGTTCTCCCAGAGTCAGGCCTTGAGACAAAGATTTGTAATTCATTCAGGAAGTGATCCCAGGAAATATGGGTAAGAGAGTGGGGAACAGAGAGAGGGACTTGAAGTCATCCCATAAATGGTTTTAGAGGTAAGCAAAATAGCTCTGTGTGTAACTGGATTTTGATCGCTCAGAGGTATTCCACCTGACGTTGAGGGGCCTGAGATATTCACTGCCAACTCCCATCAGTTATTGGTCCAGGGCTGCTCTGGGGGGGGGGGGGGTTATTTTCCCTGTTCTTCTAGTGTGCCATGCACAGGTGGGCAGATATGTCTCTGGTGGCCAGAAGAAGACCCTAAAACGTACAGGTGCTGACAGGACAATAGGAAGTCAGGCCAGCATCACTAAAGTGGTCAGAGCCGAGTGAGCTGGGCTGGATATTAGGACATCTGCTACAAGACACTTTACAGTTAACAACTGGGGGGAAATAAGCAGGAGGGAAACCTCAGAAGTCAACGGGGGAGAAACACAGCAGTAAATGTAATGTGGAGCTGATTATGATGCCTGACAGCAGAAGGCACTGACAAGACAGTCTCAGAGACTGAGCTGGAAAGAATCAACTCAAAGGCTCAGGGCTCCTCCATAGGTAGCCTTTCGAAGCAAACGGACTAGAACCTGCTGTTATGTAGTATATTGACACTGTGACAGAAACATTATGAGGTGCTGGAACAAATAAGGACAGTATTATGACAGAGTGTCAACAGGAACATATACTCTCAGGGTGATGCGCTGTTCAGTTATAATCCCGTTCTCAGTGATAATGGAAAATTCTGGCTCCTCTCATTTATCTAGGGCTACACATTTAAATACATGTTCATTCCCCTCGCAAACCCATCTTTAATTCTGGAGGTGAGAGAGAGTATCAGACTCTATAGTTATTTCTTGAGGCATCTTTAAGTGATAGAATAATGGAATAATGTATAACCATCTAAGAGTCGAATCAAATGAATGACTACTCAAATACATACCAAATGGTGTTACCATGTACTAATCAGGGTTTAAACAGAGGTATTTTCACCCTTTTATCACTTATGTAGGATAAGTTAAATGATTAGATGACTGACAATGATTCTCTTCCTTATTTTACATTCATATGCACATCACTATGTAGTGTATTTCTGTATTTCTTTTCTTTTCTTTTTTTTTTTGGCTATGCTGCAGCCTTTCGGGATCTTAGTTCCCTGACCAGGGATTGAACCCGGGCCCCCAGCAGTGAGAGCGCCGAATCCTAACCACTGGACCGCCCGGGGAATTCCCCATACTGTATTTCTTACCTCAAAATATTTGCCTACAAAAATTTGTTACCTAAGTCAAAATGGTTGCCTAACATAATTTCCCCTGCTACGTTGTCAAAAGAATAATGTTATCACCTTAGACAGGAACTCAAGCACTGAGATAAAAGCCACATCTGAGTATCGGATGTATTTTATTTGTTCACATTTATCCTACTTGAGGTTAACACTACTTCATTGGACAGTTTAAAAAATCATTCTGTAAACAAAATAAAAAACAGCAGCAACAGCTAAAATAAAGACCAATGGCTACTAAAATAAAGGAATGCATTGGAAGGAGTATTCTGCATAAGCAAAGAAAACGTGACCATGATTATGAATTCAACAATAAGAGAAAAAAAACTCCAACATCTGTAAAAGACAAAACTATAATAGGAATAAAAAAGAAGCAACAATACAAAGTGCAGGTGCGATAGTGTTCATTTCCAAGTCCATTCAGGAAATAGAGCATACTATTCTTTTATATAAAGTGACAAGTTCCGCTTTAAACATTCAGTTACGTTATCTTGCAGGTTGTTTTTTCAATTTACATTATCTCTACTTTACATGGATTTAACTGGAAAGATGGTCATATGTGATACATGGTATAATTTCTTGAACCTACGGAGAGTACGGAAATGGTAAAGTTCATTGTTTTACTTTTCGCTTCATTTGCAATGAGTAACAAGAAGCTGAAAATCTAGTATGAGAAGCATCAGTATTTTTACTCCCCCCCCCAAAAAATCCTGAGCCCTCAAATCATTTCTGTTGCCACTTTCAGATTCTCTGTAACAAAAGACTGTTCATTTCCCCTGAATTCTGGCCAGCTGACTTAAATCATCAGTTCTGTAAATGCAAAATTGGCCTGGTATTTGTCCAAATTGATCAGATAGAGGTGTTATTCCGGCATCACATAAAAATCACTCACACTTTCATAATTGCTTAGAACCTCAAAAGGGAACATCTGTGAAACATGATTTTTGAATAGAGGACTTTTATGAAATATATTTCAAATCTTAAAAAATAGTTTTAATGCTCCCTAAAAGTGGTATAGGATTTACCCCAGCTGACAGTGCCTATTCCATTTAAGAACATTCTGTGTTTGTGGCATTCTACTTTCCTTAACAGCTCTAATCTTATTTAAAAAGCCCCAATACACGTCTGCCGCCTTATTTAGTGTTAAACAGCACTATGTATACAGCTCAACAGCAAGATTAAGAAGTTATAAATACACACATATCACGGACAGAGTCATCTTTCTTTCGGAATTCATTGAATAAAACCGTATTCTGGTAAATCCCCCTCCCCCGACAAGAGAGTGAACTGTGCCTACATCGAGGTGTTTAAGTATTCCTCCAACAGCTTTCATTGTATTATATTATGAAAACACTAGGCTTTAAGCCGGGTACTAATAAATATTTAATTTAAAAGGAAGAAAGAAACCCCAACACAGAACATAAAAAAGACCCTCCCCCCGCCCCCAGCCTGCGTGTCCCTACAGAAGGCGCGGGATTCACCCGGACATGGCCGAGATCTCGTAGTCACTGGCCGAGGTGAGGGGCTTGCCCATCATCCGGATGTTTTTTGCACTGGTGATTCGGGCCATCATGCACACGGGCTTGTCAAAGTACTTCACTAGGGCAGGTTCTGTCAGGAGGGAGGCCAGGAACTGCTCGAAGGTGATGGCCCAGTCCCGGTCCAGGCTGGTGCTCCGGGGCAGCGCCGCTGTGCCCTGGTCGCTGCGCACCAGCACCGTGTCCTCACCGATGTCCTCGCAGTGCAGCTTGTCCTCCTCGTGGGAGCCGGCACTCAGCACCGAGTACGAGGACATGGAGCTGTCGTCCTTGGTGTCGTCGTCGGAGATGAGCATGGAGGAGCAGGCCCCGTGGTCCCGGGGCGAGGAGTCCTCTAGCTTGATGTCCTCCATCTGACCCCCCAGGGAGTGTTCCTCGCCGTCCCCCGCCAAGCTGGCCGGGAGGGGCTCCACGGGGTCCGGCGCGTAAGGCTGGCCCGGCCCTTTGTTGGGGAAGAGCATGCCGCCGGGGAGGCCCTGGTTGCCGGGTGGCCCGCCACCTCCGCTCCCGCCCTCCTTGGTGGGCTGGGTAGTGAAGAGCTTGCCCACTTCCCCGATCTCCAGCAGGAGGCTGGTCACCGCCGCCGTGGCGTGGTACAGCTCCTGCTCGTTGGGGTCCTCGCTGAACATGTTATACATCGTCTTACACAGCTCGATAAACTGCCCCTGCAAAGTGATGGAGGGAAAACACAAGCATGTGGCCACCTCATGAGGAGCACGGAGGCAGGACCCAAGTGGACTGCAAAGCCATTTAATATCAGGACTCCTACAAGATCGCGGAAGAGTCCTACCGTAGGGTGGATGGATGTGTAGTTTAAAGTCTCTTTCAATGCTTCCTTTTTTTAAACTGGGAAAACTTCTAACATCCATGAAAGCAGAAAGAATGAAATAATACGCCTTTATAATAGTACCTATCATTCTAGAGTCAAGAAGGACCACGGGGACCTCCCTGGTGGTCCAGTGAGTAAGACTCTGCGCTCCCAATGCAGGGGGCCTGGGTTCCATCCCTGGTCGGGGAAGTAGATCCCATATGCATGGCAACTAAGAGCCTGCGTGCCGCAATGAAGATCCCACGTGTCGCAACTAAGACCCGGCGCAGCCAAAATAAATAAGTAAATATTAAAAAAAAAAAAGAAGAAGGACCATGTTATACAAATGTTTCACTAACTGTTTTATCCTTTCTTGCAGTATCTTAAGTAAATCGCAGATCTCACCTCATCTCATATCTACACACTACAGCAGGCAGCCCAATGTTTCCAAGGTCAGGTCAGCTCCAATCCCCTCTCCCATGACACATCTGCTGGTGTCCACGGACGGAAGTCATGCCTCCCACCCCCACCAGGATGATTTATCTGTTCTTCTGTTAGAAAACAGCATTTGCAACCTGTATTTTAATTATTTATATTGTTTTATCGCCCTCATTACATTTCAGCTGTTTAAGGAAAAAAATATGTCAGACACCTTTATAGCTGAGCACAGTGGTTTGAAAACAGCATGAGCTTGTCTTCCGAGTATCTGAGGGTATTTTTAAAGATTGGGACGAGAATGCATGTATTCTCAAATTTGAATATTTCGTGGTTCACATATTCTCTGAGGAGGTCATTTTCTCACAACAGAACATACTTTTAATGCACAAAATAGATCCGAACAGGTACTACTTAAGTGCCTTGAGGAGTACTTATTCTACATTTATCTATGGCTAGAAAACAGAGCTTCAAGGTTTGAAATGCATGAACTACACTGTTCGGTACTCACCTGATTCAATTTGGGTAAATCCTTTGCATTCTTTGATCTGGATTTATTTTCTGGAGTCCAGAGTCTCAGATAATTACGATTTTCTTGAGAATTTGCCCTCTTCCCTAAAACCCAAATGCCGAGAAATAAGTGTTCAAAGGTCAAGAAGCAACTGTTGAACCAGCAGTAAGGGAAACACAGAGAAGAGAAAGTCTGTACCTCTGTCGGGCTTTAGACTCACTGTAACAAAGCCATCGTCTGCACTGTGTTTGCTTCTGCTGTCCAATCCAACCACTACCAGGAAAGATTCAGAAGAAAAAAAGGAGAATGTTACATGATAAACCCATAGGTTGAGCAGGGGTAGTAGAAAACAGAAAAACCTCTAGGTAGAGTTGCCTAACACAGCAAAACAAAACAAAACCCCAGCACATAAATAATTAGGTAAACAACAAATAATTTTTTAAAGTGTGAGTTCCCACATATCACATGGGACATACTCACGCTAAGCAAATTATTTTTTGTCCACCTCAAATTCAAATTTTACTGGGTGTCTCATATTTGATCTGACAACTGAGTGTTGCCTGCCAGGTCAGTAAACAAAGGATGTTGCAGCCATCAAGCCAGCAGCACTGCAGCTGCCCCCAACTGTGCCATCTCCACCCTGCGGGGATTCAGGATGGAGAAAAATAGGATACTGGCCCTAGATAGCTAAGGTGCATATCAAAGGAATGATTTCAGTAAGCCCAGACTCTTGCATCTTCCCATACACAGAAAAGCACTAAATTCATTAACTTGAGATATCTGGTTTCTTTAATTAACACTAATCTTTTGATATCCCCACTACCTGTTTTTTTTTTTTGCGAAAAAAATCTTATATATCCTGGCTCTCCTCCCTTATTTCTTCAGAGCAGTCCCTCTGAGCTATGCGAGAGGCTGCCTCCGGGGCTTAAGTCCTCGGTATGTCTGCCGAATAAAACGTAATTCTCAACTTCTAGGTAGTGCTTTTTTTTTTTGTTTTTTACAATCGAAAAACTCTATCTCTAGGTGAAAGGTTCCCCAAGAATCCTTTTTCACAAGCAGGGCTCGGTGTATAAATAGGAATTAAAGGAATGATGTCATGTGGTGTTCAGTACTTAAAAAACGGTGGTGCTGGCCCCAGTGAATGTTGATTTCCCCCCTCTGTTACATTATCATCTTAACTTTGTATACATGAGATTGACCTGTCAGGCTCTGCAAAAGACCAAGAACTCACTTTTTAAAAAGAAACTGACGTCTATGTTGATAAAAGAAAACAAATGTCATGTGCTACTAAATTCCTTCAGATTCATAATCTGGCATTTTTTGACTTTCAAGAAAACTTATAATTGTTTTCTTCTTTCTTCTTAAAACAGAACATCCCAGGGCTTCAAAAGGGAGAGGTGTACTATCCCCCCAGTTTCCCATTCAGTTTGTCAGCTGTAAGAATGCATCCCAAGCACTTCCTCAGCCATACAAAAGGAGGCTGGTTTGCCGCATACGTAACCTTTACATATTTAGGGCCAAATTAAAATCTCAGCAGCTTTTAAGACAGACTGAGGACAATGAACTATATATGCCGCGGAGAAAGTCCTCTCCTCTTAATGTTGAACTAGCTTTAGGGAACAAGTAGATAGTCCAAAATGTTATGGTAAGCCCCATGCAATGGATATTATACAGCCAATTAAAAACCATGTTTTCAGAGAGTGTAAATGACATCGCAATAGGCTCACTGGATTTTAAGTGAAAAAAGGATACAAAACTGTACAGGCAGAAGAGGTGGACATGGCATGTGCCAGAACACGCTTGTTCTATGTTTAAATTGTTCATAAAACAATCCTTCAGCCAAAACAAACAAACGAACAAAACTGTATCAGCAGTTTGATCCCAGTTTTCTATATACATTATGGATATTATTATAATTATATGGATAAAAAGGAATACTTCAAGATATTAATTATTATTGATAGTTATCTTTATATCATGCAGTTTTAAGATATCATTAGCTTATTTTATATATTTTGACCCATATTTAAAAATTTTTGATACAAAGCAATAGTACTTATGGAGTTAGAAAAAACATTTTTTTTTTTTTTTTTTTTTTTGCGGTACGCGGGCCTCTCACTGCTGTGGCCTCTCCCGTTGCGGAGTACAGGCTCCGGACACGCAGGCTCAGCGGCCATGGCTCACGGGCCCAGCCATTCCGCGGCACGTGGGATCTTCCCGGACTGGGGCACGAACCCGTGTCCCCTGCATCGGCAGGTGGACTCTCAACCACTGCGCCACCAGGGAAGCCCAGAAAAAACATTTTTTAAAAAGCATCTTTTGAGGCTATTAAATGCTACTGGCATGTAACCATTCCTAAAGCATTTCTGAAACAAGTAACTCCTTTTCTGAGCCGAGTTCCCACTAAGAAAGATGCGGCTAACATTTTGCAGCCAAAATATGATTGCTAAGGATTTGAAAAATATTGTCAGATATGCTAAGGCACTATGCTAAGAGGCTTACTACATTATCTCACTAAGTCCTTACTATACCCAATGTGACAGCTCTCATCTCCACTTTCCACACAAGGACTCTGGTGCTCCCAGATGCCCGAAGCTGCCTGAGGTCATCTAGACAAACAGAGCTAGCATCCTGTCCAAAACTCCTGCCCTTAACACCTATCACCAATAAGAATACTGTCTGGCCCTTGCTCCTCTCCACTCAATCACTTAGGGGCTCACAGTTTAAAAGCAGGTCTAAGCTGTGCTTATTTGGGGACCGTAAGATTTAAGAGGCAAAAGGACCCAGGAGCAACCCATGCTGACTTTCAACCTTGGGTGAAGTCAGGAGGCCGCCTGCCCTACGGATGAAGTATCAATAGGATGGAGATAATGCACAGCAGCAGCAAGCCCAGTCGCTGCTTAGATCCACACATGGCACAACAGAACAGGTTCATATGTAAATCTGGAGATATTTCCAATGAGCCGGATCATGTCTGTGTAGATCTAACAACCGCACAGAGCAGGGGTCAGCAAACTTTCTCCGTAAAGGGCCAGATGGCAAATATCTGAGGCAATTCTACCACTGTAGTGTGAGAGCAGCCATAGGCAATATATAACTGAATGAGCTTGGCTGTGTTCCTGGTTGTGTTCCAATAAAACTTTATTTATAGGCAGTAATGTTTAAATTTTATATTAATTCTTTGATATAAATTTTATATTATCGGGCTTCCCTGGTGGCGCAGTGGTTGGGAGTCCGCCTGCCGATGCAGGGGACAAGGGTTCGCGCCCCGGTCCGGGAAGATCCTACATGCCGCGGAGCGGCTGGGCCCGTGAGCCATGGCCGCTGAGCCTGCGCGTCCGGAGCCTGTGCTCTGCAACGGGAGAGGCCACAACAGTGAAAGGCCCGCGTACCGCAAAAAAAATAAATAAATTTTATATTATCACAGGCTGTACAAATAGGTGGTGGGCTGGATTTGGTCCAAAGTTTGCTGACATCTGTTACAGAGCAGCGTATCTGATGTCAACGCTAGTCCAGATTCTGGACAGCAGCATAACAACAGAATGACGCTCTTAATGAGCGCTTCTCCCTATCAAGGAGAGGGGAACAAAGTATATGCTCTCCAGTTAACGCTTTTTCTAAGCCAGCAGGACACAATGTACATGGTCCTTTTGGTGGGCTGAAGTTCCCACTCCCCAGTAGTTAGTCAAGTTCAAAAATTTAAAAAGTAGCATATCAGGCACTTGTATTCATTATACTTCTTTGATTGCCTAGCTTTGGAGGCAACTTTTCCCAATAACAGAGGGCTCTGTAGAAAAAGAAACAGAGAGGTCCTGACGAGGAAAGTCACTTACCATGTGTGCATTCTGGGGTGATATCTTCAAAGAAGTATTGAGTTGCTTCAAAAGCAGAATCTGGCTCGTCTTGATCAGAGGATGGCTCTGGAGAGGGAGGAGAGATGATTCTTATATTGGCAGGGCCAGGACTCAATGAAAGTGTGCTTTAATTGCTGAAGAAATGACACGGGGCTCATGAGAAGCTGAAGTTACGAAGGTGGGCTGGGGGGTCCCATCACTGGTGCAGGCCTTGCATGCCCACCTCCTCAAAACCCTTATGGGGGAGGGGCTCCCTCCAGTTCTAACTCCACCTTCCTTTATAACAACCCCACACTGAAGTGTCCCTTCACATTTGCCTTTTTTGGAGACTTTTCCTAAATCCTATGGAATGAGGGTTTAAGGAACCAAACTTTGGGAAATTGTAACTATAATGATAATTCCCAAATCTGTAGTTTTACCCTATCTCTATCCTTGGAGCTAATCCCCCTTCCTCCCTCCCTTTTTCCTTCTTCCCTTTTTCCCTCCCTCCCTCCCTTCCTTCCTTCCTCCCTTCCTTCCTTCCTTTCTCTCTCCTTCTCCCTCTCTTTCTCCTTCCCTCCACCTCTCCCTCCATTTCTTTTTTAGTATTTGCTAGATATTTCCAGCTGGAGGCCATCCTTGTTTAAAACTGAACTCACAACTTCACCATCTTTCCCACTGTTTCTGTCGGTGGTAACACTGCTCCCCCTCGACTCAGAATCCCACGAGTTACCAAGTGTTATTCGTTCTCTTGCAGAAGCCTGCTCTTTTCTATTACTGCAACTCACACTTCACACAGGTGAGTGATCATTGAAATAAGCACCTGCTGATTCAGGAACTCATGTAAAAAGTATCGTTCAGTTTGTTCTCAGTGACCAATGAGTGATTTTGTACATCAAAAATAAAAAAGGCAAACAGGTCTCGCCAAAAAAGACTTCAAGCCAGGCCAGAGTCACAGGTACATGTGCTACTCTGTGCGTCTCGCTTACCAGGCAAGACGTGCATTTTGTACAGCAGTTTGAGCTTCTCTGTGAGGTCCCCATGGCACGCGGCACCTAGAAGTCACATAAGTAAAAATGTGAAATGCACCATGTGTGCTACAATCCCCCCCCACCCCAGGCTCAGCATCTCCCTGAAGCACCTACTTTTACAAATTGAAACCCAGGTATCGTGTGGCAGAAGGTTTGGCCAGGATGTATTTGGGTTGAGAGCTCTGGAGTCAGGATACCTGGTTTCAAATGCTTTGTACTTACTACGTGCCCTTGGGAGAGGGAACCTCTCTGTACCTCAGTTTCCCCTCTATGAGGCAAGATGACAAATTAGAAGATACTACCAGTGGTCTTGATATCAGGGCCCATGAAATGTGAGAACTAAAGGTGTTAATACTTAGAATAGTGGCTGGCACAAATTTAACTAGTGTTATTGATAAGAAAAGTCAGGTGACTGGGCCTCAACACCCTAAACACTTGCTAGAGTTCAGAAATAATCTCAATACACGTTTAAGAGTGCTTCAAATTACTCATTTTAGAAATCTTTTTTAGTTGCTTTTGGGGTCTCTTAAATATTTCTTCAGTTCAATTTAGCCTAACCTAGCCGCCATTATATCACCATTGCTTCAACCCAAAGAATCCTGTTACTTTTTCCCTTACAGTCCATATGTATTTCAGGAATCAGAAAATCCTTTGTAAACGTGTGTTCCAGAGCACCTAGTTGAAGGTTCATCAGATTTGGGAAAAGGGGAATCACAGGATCTGGATTGGTTGGCAGGGGCACCAGGGGTTATCTCGTCCCACCTCCCACTTAATGCAGGGGCCTCCTCCCACACCCACATCCATGTAAGAGAGACGTCTGAACATCCTCAGGGACGGGAAGCTCATCACAACCAGAGGCATCTCATCTCACTGGGGAATTCTAGAAACACTGAAAGGGCTCCTGTCATTTTTACTTTAGTCAGGACCCTTAACCTGCAGGTTCAAGTGCATAAATTCCATGAACCACAAACAATGTAAAATGTGGCCACGTGCCGATGTCACTTTTTGGGAAGATTTCCACAGTCCTTATCAGATCTCAAAGAGATCACAACTCAAAAAAAGGTTTAGAACTATTCCTTTTCCTTCCTCTTTAGAGTAAAAAAAAAAAAAAAAAAAAATAGGTCTATTACGTCTTCATTACAACGATCCTTCAGATTTTAAGGACAGCTGTCCTGTTCCTCTCCAGCTTATCTTTTCAAGGCAAATTTATGTCCCCCAGGCTATACCCTCTCTACATTTTTTCAACTTTCTTATACGACATCGTTTGTACACTCTTCCCTATTCTTACCCACATCCACCTTATGTGTTAATGTGTCCATCAATAACCCTCTGGACAGAGAGTTCCAGAAGCTTCTAGTCCACCGCAGAGAATAGTGGAACTGTTCTTGACTCTTAGCCTAAGTCTGCATTCAACTCTTTATACTCTTCACTCTGGAGTTTCTTATTGACCACATAGTTAACTAAACCCCCAAATGCTTACACACTGACTAATACTAACCATGAAAATAATGACAGACATTTTTGAACCATTCACTTTGTGTTAAATCCTATGTTAACTACTTTCCATATGCATTTCACTTCTCACAATAATTCTACGAGATGGTCACAATTATTATCCCAACTTTACAGGTGAGAAGTAGGGCTTATTGATATTAAGTAATGTTCAAGGTCATAAGGTAGCAAGTGGCAGGCCCAGGATTTGAACTCAGATTTGTCTGACCCTAGATCGCATGGTTGAAACCACTATACTATATATGCAGACATACAGTTCTTTTACAATCATTTCTTAAAATTTAAGATTTCTGATTTATCTCTATCAGTTTGTTTTTGCCAATCATTTCCTCCTCTGATTTCTTTAAATCTTGTTTTTGTCCTCCAACACAATGGCTGTCTCTCTTCACTTTTGTAGTGGTAGCTTCTCTACCTTTATAGTTTAAATCCCTGACTAAGTCAGGTAGGGGGGGATAAGCAGTAATTGTAGTGACAATAACTAACACTTTTTGAGCCAGGCACTGTTGTGGGAACTTTACTTGAATTATTTCTTTTAGTCCTGACAATAACTATTTTGCAAATGAGGGAACAATCACAGAGGTTAAATACCAAGCCCAGCATACTAGAGAACTCTCCATTGACCGTCATGCTTTGGGTGCAGGGTTCAGACAGTCATTGAATCACCAACATCCATATCCCTCCAACTTTCCATTTATCATGAGTTATCTGTCCAGTGACCAGCTGCCTCATGACATCTATGGCATGTTTAGAAATGCTGCCTTCCAGCAATACCACTGGAAAAGGAGGTCCAGCTAATTAGTGGCTTGCGATTGTAATCGCTCATCTCTAATTCCATAGAGATGTTCTGTTCACTAATTTCTAGAGGGATCTTTCTGGAGATGAACATTGAAATTATTGATCCATCTCTTCCAGAATTCATTCTTTAGTTTCTTAAGACTTGAACAGAAGTTCTCTTTTCTAGTCTACTTGTCTGTCTCCATAGCTGTAATCAACCCGCATGACTGACTACAGCTCTTGAGACTCCGCCCGGCAAACGGGGTGGAGTTGACTTTGCTCAGAGAACTCAACTGCATTTTTAAGAAGCCCAAGTACTCTTCTCCAATGTTTCCACTATCTTGGACTGCAAACCTCGCTTTCCTTTTCGGAAGATTTTGAAGAGTATTTACCTTGTTGGGGTTTGACTAGGCTTAAGTAAATTAAATATTTATATTTATTCCTATCACTTTCTACACGTGTCTGGTATTTTTGTTGTGAACATCTTTGCTAGAAGCAGATTCGCATTACAACTAATTGGCCGTAAGGCCATTTTGCCATAAAAGATAAAAATAACTGGTTGATGGTTACATTACATTAGAAAATAAGATGTCAATTTTTGCAAATCCTTCAGTGAGCTAATCTAAGCCAGACTGTGTTAAAATTTGCACCATTTTCAAGAAACTTACGCCCATCAGGAATCACATTACTATTTCCTTTTGGGGGGATAGGAGGAGCTTGATTCTTCGTTTGCCTCCAACGTCTAATACTGCGTGATAAATTTGGTAAAGACGGCCTGAGAGGACAATCTGTTGTATCCAAATTAGCTAAAGAATCAATCACTAATGTTCTCGAAGGCTGTTGTGAATTAGTAGCTGCTTCTTTTATATTTGCCATAGCTTGGTGAACTTTTGGTTTTGACGAGTGGGAGGCATGACTGTGCTCGCCGAAGGATTTATAAAAACTGATTTGTTATCTTTTTCTAGTATCGTAACTGTCAACCAATTATTTTGATCTCTTATGGCAAAATGGCCTTATGGCCAATGAGCTTTGCAGCAAAACTGGCTGCAATTCCTAGAACCCTCTCTACGTGCAGAACCTGTCTCTTTTTTCTCCTCCTTATTTTTGTCCAAAGGTAATTTTAAAAAATCTCCCTTTTGATAGACACCAAGGTGATAATAATAGTTACTCTGGGGCAGAAAAGATTAGGAGAGGGTCAAAAGGGTCCTTAGCCTTGTCCGGATTGTTTTACTTTATTTACTTTATTTTGTTCACTTTTTTGAAAAGCAGAATGTATTTATGTTACTTTTGTAATTAAAAATTAATGCCTCCTTCTTCCCTAAAAAGAAAAAATCCTATTTGCTGTCCTTAGCACAGAGTAATGAGAACAGCCCTCATCTGAATCCTGGACCCAGTACGTACTAACTGTGCTTTTCAGTTCAATAACAGACATACACTGACTTGCTAAAAATGAACGTTCCAGCAAGTTGCTTAACTTCTCTAAGCCTCCATCTCTTTAACTGACAATGGGGGTATTAATAGTAAGCAGACAGGTCATAAAACATTAATATTGATAGTAACTGCACAAACGCTGCTTCCAGGGTGCCTGAGTTCAAACTCCGGCTTTGTAGTTGTGTGCTTTAGGTAAATTAAATGCACATAAAGCATGAGGGCAGTGCCTGGCTGAGCAAATGCTATATAAATGTTAGTTATCAATACTGTTATTACCCTCAAAGGTCTGTTGTCTGGATTAAGTGATAAAGTACAAGTTCTAAAGCATCACAACAGAGCCCGCACTTAAAAAAGGCTAGTTTCCTCCATGTACCCCCTTTGAATGATATATCTGAGCGCTTTATACAAATAGTTTTTACTTATCTAAGAGGACCTTATCTACACCCCTTTGCTTTTTTAACAACCATCAGCTTTCTCTGGCCTTTAAGCCTTCCAGTCATTATTCTTAATGATTTAGGGTACTTTTTGGAATCATCGTTGGCTCTATGTCTGACGCCTTCATCTTTCGTGGGCACAGGTCATTTTCAAGTGCATGGACCAAGGTCACAGAGTGGCACAACTAGAATTTTAAAAAGTCTTCCTTCTTATCTCATTTAGACAGCCTGACATAATGCCTGCTATATCCACAACCTCGTAATGGGCGGGCCAAGCTTGACCACCACGTAGCTTTTCTGCTCAAGTATTAATGGGACAAGAGTCCAGTGAAATATAGGACAGGAAATAGGTCAGACAGTGAGGCTGACAGGCAGAAACTCGTGCTGCTTGGGAGGTGAGGGTGTGCATTCTCAGGATGGACACGCTTCCTCCCCGTAAAATGGAGAGAAAAGACTTCCATTTAGACTGCAGGGCTGTTGCATTTTTTTTTCAGCTCTTTATTAAAAACATTATGAAATGTTTTATAAAATTTTATGAAACATATGTACCGTAAATATATTTTTTGACAAAGAAAAGCAATCCATCCAAACATTTCTTCCCTTGTAAAGTTATCGTGATTCGTGGTTTCAGTGTTTAAGTTGGCATTCTTGCAAACTCTCTGATAATGTATTTTAACTAGTGCTGAGGACTATCGAATGTAGAAGTGATTAACGATATACGATTAACGATTTAATCATATATCCATTAACTAAAAATGAATTTTACAGTCAGCTTGCAAACCTTAAAATGTGCTTCTCTGTCCTGTAAACCTTGTCTCCTGAAGCGAGCGGGGCTGTGGTCCTGAGGGCGGCACAGAGAACCACGAGGACCACGGTGCTTACTGACCTATTCCCCCCTGCCCCTGCCCCAACTCATGCAATAACATCACATCCTTACTCAGTCCAGAGACAAACTCTCGGAAGTTGATCAGAGAATCTCCATTTTCATCTAATAACTGGAATAAGCGCGAGGCAAGCACGTCAGAGTGAGTTCCACAGGCCCAGGGAAAGAGCAGAGCAAACATGCCCTTGAACAGCTCAAAGTCGATGCGGTACTGCTCGAGATAGGGCAGGCTGGGGTCGTGCCGGTCCAGCGCATTGCTGCTCCCACCCCAGTAGCAGCTGGTTAGGTGTTCCGCCTGAAAAATCAAAGAACAGGAGGACTACTGGGGACTGCATCTCACAGCAAATACCAAGAAGAAAGGCCCTCCCTCAAATCTGGAAAAAGGCTTTAGGTCACCCGTGTGCATCTCATGGGGGTGGGGGCAGTGGTCTGGTCGCAGGGCCCCTCAGCTTCTCTTCTACATATATCTCCACTTGACCCTGCTCCCCCCAAACTCCATGGCAACCATCTCTGTGTTTACATCTGGCATGAAAAACCCGGTTCAATTACTGGTGTAGGTGAAAAAAGAAAGAAAACCCTCCCCCTCCCCATTTTCTTCTCCCCCTGCCCATCCCCACACTCAAAAGCATTTTAAGAAGTAACTCCCATAAAGACAAACTCTTTCTTTTCTTTTTCTTTTTTAATTTTATTTATTTATTTTGGTTGCGCCGGGTCTTAGTTGCGGCAGTTGGGCTCCTTAGTTGTGGCATGCATGTGGGATCTAGTTCCCTGACCAGGGATGAAACCCATGTCCCCCACACTGGAAGGCAGATTCTCAACCACTGCACCACCAGGGAAGTCCCAACTCTTTCTTTTTTTAATTTAAAAGAAATACATAGAATGTTAACCTGAAAAAAGGATCTGTAATTTAGGCAATCTGATCACCTTGTGTCCTCAGCGAGGATGGTACAGCCCAGAGGGTAAGTAGCTTCCACAGGGTCATCTAACCAGTTAGTCAAAGCAGAATCATCATGCGATTTTGAGTCTCCAAACTCCTAGTTTAGTGTCCTGTAAACCCCCTGCTTCCTGGTCATCAAAATCCCATTAATATTATCCTAGTCATCCAGTAGTCAGGCTACAAGTGTGCGGTCCTCCTGTTTCACACATCTGAAAATAGCTCCAGGGAAATTATGAGTAGGAACCACTAGGGTGAGGAGAACAGAGACACAACAAAAGGCTTCTTGTTTCTGTCCTTGGAAAGAAGGCTGCCTCTTTATTCAGGAGGTCATATTGATTCTGGTAGAAATATACGCCCATTCTAGGAAGACCGCAAAGAAAAAACATCTAATAGAAAGGCCAGTACGGAACACCCCAGCTCTCCTGTATGTAGACATTTACAGTTAGCACTGAATGGTAGCCTGGGGAGATGGGAGGGGCATCCAGAGGGAGACTTTATTTTTTACTTTATTCTCTGTTGTACTGAGTATTTCATTATAAGCATATATAAATATTGCAATAGCAAAAGGCACTGACAAAACAGATCTCCCCCTCCCCCTGCCTAGGGGTTCTGAGAAGGGAGAGTCAGTGGTGAGTGCGTAGTACTTCAGTGTTGTTCTCACTTAGAACGGAGCAAAGAGGACCAATGTCTTTGTCCTCACTGTTTGCTGGGAATTGTAGCTAATAAACCCAAAAAGAGCGGAGTGAGAGTAGGCAAGAGAGGAGGAAGGAGAGGTTTCTGCAGGGCAGCCTCGGGAGAATAAAGGAAGTGTGTCAGGTCCACCAGGCTTCGGGGCTGCACTGGCGCTGTGGGTGGAGATGGGGGCGGGGCTTGGGAGGAGTGGTGATGGTGGTGACATCAGGGAGAGGAGGGTCCGAGGGACTGCACTGAAGTGATGCCCAGCAGCCCTCTGGGTGGGACTGTGTTGGTGATACATCCCCAGGAAGGGTCCTCTTTACCGGAACTTCGTCAGTGGATGAAGGTTACCCAAAGCACTTCCTCCTAACTAAAGCGCTCACGTTCCTCTGGAAGCAGGCCTGAATGTGGTGCAGACACTTTCACCGTGCTCACAACCTTCAGGAAACGACAAGCCATGCAGACCATGACGCTCTTCTTTGATGAGCCCCCCTACTCCATCATTTGGGCACTAGGGACCCGAGATTGAAAAAGGACTAATTTAGAAAGAGTTCAAGAGAAACTAAGGCATAGGGGCCCTGAACCACATTTTCCATCAAATCTGCCTCAGGGTGGTGGCCTTTCACCTTTTTCTACCAAGTTTTAGCCCAAAGCCCAAGGCAGAATGCTCCGTGGGAGACAAATGTCTCTCTCCTTTGTATCCGAAGGAAACCCCCCAGAAATTGGCTTTTTAAAGGACTAAGAGTCTGGCAGCGTGTCTGACACAGTCATGCCTCAATAAACGTTCGTTCAGATGAATTAAAGCCAATGAAAGTCTTCAAAAGACTCAAGAAAGAGTCGGTAACTGAAGTCTTTGTCTTGGGTTCCACAGCACCCGAGAGTCCTTCCCATTCCTGACACCAGCCAAGGGTCTCGGGTTCTCTCTTGGGGCGCTCGGCAGACTTGGGGAACTCGTGTTTGTCAACACACACTTAGGGCAGGGTTTTGGAGTGTAAAGAAAGCTTTCTTCAGGCAATATCCTCGGTGTACAAACGACACACCTGGTACCTGGAGGTGCACAGACCAGAGAGTGCAGGGGTGCCCGGGTAAGAAGACAAGGGCACCCCTGTCTCTGTGTCTTCAGTGATCTCTGGATCTTGGACTTCTGCACAACCAGCCCTGGTCTTCGTTTTCCCGGTGTGCCCCAGAGTCAGCTCCTCTTTCTAATGTTATAGCGCTTCCCATTATCTGTGCACGGTCTTGCCGCCTCCAGCTGCTACTCCCGCTTCCATTTAGTTACCCCAAATCCTGGTCCTACCAGCACCACCCTGTGAAGCAGATTTCTTCCAGTCCTCAGTATCCTTTGAAAGTCTGATCTCAACTGGATCATTGTATCTTCTTGTTTTGATCCAAGTTGGATCACTGTAGTTTTTGCTTAACGAACGAAGAGGGACTCCCTCCTTACGGAAAACCAACGGACGCGGAGCACCACGCTTTACGTGTCTGAATAAAACACGAACGAGATGGCACAGGCTAGACACTTCGCCGTCAAGTGCTGAAGGCAGCCTGGTGGGGACGCAGTTGTCCACTCTGTTGGTCATGCTGCTGGGCTGCACAAAGCCATCAACCTCTCTCTGCCGGCCCCAGAAGCACGCAGAGATTATACTAGATGGAAAACTGATCACTAATTCACCTATGTATTCAACACACATGTTTGGAACACCTAGTGGGGAGAGACACTAAACTAGGCACCAGTGAGACAAAAGGAAATAAAACGGTGGTGCCTCCAGTAGCTAACAGGCAAAGCGGGAACATTTGCAAAAATATTCCCAGCTCTCACTTTGTCTGATCCTAAGATCTATTAGTGTCCAACTCAGATCTTTACGTTTGTCCCTTTATGTTCGTTCCTGTAATATCTTTGCAGTCCTCAACCGTCTTCCTTAGTTCTGGGAGTAAAAGGCTCTGTACACAAGAAGCTAGCCAATTAAAGATTGTGATAAAATCGGTACCCACATAAAAGGCATCTTTTAAAACTTTTTTCTCGGCAATTGCTACATTTTTACAATGTTGGTAATGACAGTTATGAAAGAAGTATTTTTTCTGGAAGAAAAACCATTCTATACTGCTTTATTTACTGACATAATATTTTCTTATTGAGGATCAAGATTGGTATGGGCTGACTTAGAAAGGAAAATTGCAGAAATTTAACAACTAAGCTTTTCCTTAGACATTTGAGCAGCTTTATTCTTGGGTTTTTTTGGTTTTTTTTTTTGTGGTACACGGCCTCTCACTGCTGTGGCCTCTCCCGTTGAGGAGCACAGACTCCGGACGCACAGGCTCAGCGGCCATGGCTCACGGGCCCAGCCGCTCCGCAGCATGTGGGATCTTCCCGGACCGGGGCACGAACCCGTGTCCCCTGCATCGGCAGGCGGACTCGCAACCACTGCGCCACCAGCGAAGCCCTTGAGCAGCTTTATTCTTATTCTAGCTACATATCTCTTTTTAAGAGTGCTTTAATATAGATTAATATAGGAAATTGCAATTTACAAGAGTCTCAGGAAGAATTTAAACTTGATTGCCATCGTTCCAGTGAGAATTATAAAGTAACGCCCTATTTTCTTAAGACCAAGGAAACAGCTAAAATATTATATGAAGTGGAAGAAAGCTAAAACATCAATTTAAATGAGTTATATCTTTATTTTTTATATTAAGTACTCTATTTTTACACTCTCAGCTCTATCTTCCTATTTATGCATGTTGACACTCAAGCTGTCCCTTCATAATTTAACAGAAAAATCTAGAACTAACTGAATTATTAAAGTGAACTCCTTTTTCCCCTGAATGTACATGAATTTTCTTTGAAACTCACCTTGAAAAGAGCATAAAGTTCTTCTAGCTCATCAATGGTAAAGGAAGTTTCTGTCACAATGGTTCGTACCTATAAGAAGAATAAACACAATGAATTTCACGAACTCAAAAATGTCATAATGGGAAACTTCCTGATTTTCTTGTTTTAAATCATCTTCAGTCTGTCAAGCAGGAATTTGAGTTGGTAGGAGTGTGAGGAAGGATGGAGAAAGAAGGTCACATGCCATTTCTCAAAAGACTCACCACGTTCCGTTTTGTAGTATCCTCCAGTGTCTGGATCACCTTCAGTCTCTGTTTGAATCTCATCTGCTCAATCAAATCCGCCCGGATAGTTCCAAATTTCTGGAAAAAAACAACATTGGTATTTCGAGAAATCTGCTAAAGCACCCGATATCATGTCTGCAGGACTGATGGAGATAAATCCTGATACCAGTGGGAAATTTCCTGCCAAATGACAGGCCTCCTAGACTATACCTTTATTTACTATATGGCCTTTGTTTATTTGGAGGCCATTAAACAACCATAAATAAGTAACAAAAAATGCTCATGCTTCTTCACAGTTGAACCAAATTTCAAAGCCACATGAGGCTTCCTCAAATCAACAGTTCATGGGGGAAGGAGAGGGTTAAATAAGCCTACAAGGGCCCTTTGTGGATGAAATAATGCTTTAAACGAAGAACTTTCTTGGCAGGAAGAAAGGAAGTATATAAGGCTAACTATTAAACTGGGAGGTTGTAGGAAATGTTGGAGTGAGGCTTCCTGTCCTGATCTCTAGCTCAATAGCATTTGTCTCTCATTGGCAGACACTGAGGGCTAGCAACCTTTTTTTTTTTTTTTCCGGTACACGGGCCTCTCACTGTTGTGGCCTCTCCCACTGCGGAGCACAGGCTCCGGACGCGCAGGCTCAGTGGCCATGGCTCACGGGCCCAGCTGCTCCGCGGCATGTGGGATCCTCCCGTACCGGGGCACGAACCCGCGTCCCCTGCATCGGCAGGCGGACTCTCAACCACTGTGCCACCAGGGAAGCCCGCTGAAAGGTCTTTTATTAAAGTGCCCTGTGCCTTCCAGAAAGCTCATCTCAGTCTATGGGTGAACCTGAAGGCCGGGACTTTGTCTTCTACGTCGGTGTATCTAACAAAACTGCACTCGGGGCTCACACAGAAGAAAACCGTCTCTCAGACTGTCCATACCATTCCTTCCAGGAGGGGCTCGGTAGGACTTCACAATGAGCACGGCATTTATGAATCAAGTTACCATCTCTACTCGACAGGAGAAAGCTGACCAACTGGCATCAACCTAGGGATCTCAAGGCTGACTGTGCTTTCGGTATTTTCCCTACTTTTCTATTTTCCTGACTAATTATCCTGAAGCACAGAAAGCAACGAGTCGCCTGCTTCAGAACACCAGTGTTGTGCCGTATAACCAGGTTATAATGGGCCTCTGTGTCTAGTGGCCCCATTCTGCATCTAGGGCAGTGATTCTCAACCCTCGCCGGGCTCTTGAATCACCTGGGAACTTTAAAAAAATATTTATTCTTAGGCCTCCTACCAGAGATACAAAGTCTAGAATGGAGCCTAGGAATGTATATTTTTAAAAGCTTGGCTTAAAAATTGTTTTAAGTCGTTTTAATGCACAGGCAGAATTGAGGACCATCAATCTAATAGGTGGAAAAAAAAAAAAAGAAAGGCAAGTGTTTGTGGTGTTTTCTTTAGGATGGCCTAGAAGGCATTGGGAAGGCAAAGGAAACTTATGAGCAGGGCAGTGACACCAAGCAGAGAGGAGAAAACAAAAAACCAATCATCATGTATTGAAAGGCCAGGTAATGTAGGCATTGCTATAAATAAACGGGGTTGTCTTCTCAGGCAGAGGAAGGAAACTGCTGCTGTGTCCTGTGATAGGATATTTGGCAGCCTAAGAGTCACCATTAGGGACCAGGCAGACAGGATGGAAATGGAGACCAGCCCTGGTCTTGTCTCCATTCTCCTCTCTTTCCCATTAAAAATGGGCCAAGTGCTGACCTCAACAAGACCTTAGCTTATCTGCTGTCAAGAACAAAGCTGAGTTTCCACATACCAAGCTTTATTACTTTGGTCTAGAATTCTCTTTAAAATAAAGGTTTCAGGGGATGCCTTTAGGAAAACAACCCACAGCTATGATAATAACTATTGCGTTCAGTCACATGGGCTCTTTTTCTGGAAAAATAATCATCCAAAATTTCTGACGGAGGACTACCCAAAAGTCCTGGGGCAATGATTTTTTAAAAAATGCATTATGGGGCTTCCCTGGTGGCGCAGTGGTTGGGAGTCCGCCTGCCGATGCAGGGGACGCGGGTTCGTGTCCCGGTCTGGGAAGATCCCACATGCCGCGGAGTGGCTGGGCCCGTGAGCCAGGACCGCTGAGCCTGCGCGTCCGGAGCCTGTGCTCCGCAACGGGAGAGGCCACGGCGGTGAGAGGCCCGCGTACTGCTAAAAAGAATCTGCGAAAACCTGCAAACAATATATTAAATATCAGAGAATGCTCGTGATCTATTTTAAGTAAAAAATGGAATGGTACAAAACACTTTTTGGTATAAACTTATTTTTTAAGTGTAAGTTGCAAAAAATAAAAACATATTTGAAGACTTCCCTGGTGCCGCAGTGGTTAAGAATCCACCTGCCAATGCAGAGGACATGGGTTCGAGCCCTGGTCCGGGAAGATCCCACATGCCACGGAGCAACTAAGCCCATGCACCACAACTACTGAGGCTGTGTGCCGCAACTACTGAAGCCCGCACGCCTAGAACCCATGCTCCGCAACAAGAGAAGACACCACAATGAGAAGCCTGCGCACCGCAATGAAGAGTAGCCCCCGCTCGCCACAACTAGAGAAAGGCTGCGTGCAGCAACGAAGACCCAACACAGCCAAAAATAAATAATTAATTAAAATAAATTTTTTTAAAAACCGAAAAAAAAAACCCATACTTGAGGGAAATATGCTCACAGGATATGGTTTTTTCTTTCATATTTTTCTACAGTTTCTACATTTTTTTACAATAAACCTGCATTACTTTTATGATTCTAAAACATACCAAAAATGTTTTGTTTTCAATATATATGGAGTGTCAATGAAAATTTTCTGAAATACTAAATTACTAGTCTTTCTCCCATTCTGAGTTAAGGACACACATTTCTGAAAAGATGTCTGGATCCATGCCGATTTTTTTAAAGCACCAAATTTTTGGTTCTCTTTAGGAGAGATTTTCCTCACCATTTCTCCCATATCCAGGCTGTTGCTAATTGAAGTGCTGACAGTCGCCAGTCATACGATCCCAAAACATCAGGAGAGGGTCTAGTGTGCTGAGCGGAACATTCATGCTCTTTCTTAATGATCAGGAGATGAACAAACCATGAGATGTTATGGGCACTGAGTCCTGGGGGACGCCACAAACCCCAAGTGCTATGGGGTACACAGGACCGTGGTTCCTTCACCTCTAGACGCTCGTTAGTTCTTTTATGGGATTCAGGACCACATCTGGGGTCATCATGGACCAGGAGGCACCCTCCCACGCCCAGGCCAAGCAATTTTAGAGGAATCCTAGGACTCTGGTTCTTCTCTAGGATGGTATAGAGTATTCTGTGTGTCTTGGATGTAAGAGGATTGGCTTGTGTACTTCCCAGAAGACCTAAGGACTTGGCATGAGCATGGGAAGTGAGCTGATTTGTGCAGGTCAACCTCCCCACGCTTGCTTTCAACAGTCCCTCCTCAACCCACCCAGAGTTGAATAGGAGCTGCTCCTTGATCAGGCTTCAGGGTGGGCAAAGCCAAGAACCGGAGGGCCTGAGCTGGTCATGCCAATTGCTCTGTGGTATAAGATCCATTCAGTGTCCATCTCTGGAGCTCGAAGCCGTCAGCTGGCAGGGAGCTGCTCGCTTTGGCAACTAGTCCTCAGAAGGCGGAGGGAAGCAGGGACGCCCCTGGGTTAGCAACGGAAGCTGCGGCACACGTCCAGCTGAGCCCCTCGGAGCACTCAAGAGTGCTGTGATGCTCGGGCAGGGAACGTGACCTACCTCATAGGAAGTTCTGATGAGTCTGAAGATGTCGACCTCAGGATAGGGCTCCACGTCATCACTGAGCAGGGAGTGGAGATGAGGGATGGGGGGCAGCGTGCTGTCCTTATTGGTCACACTGTCCAAATACCTGGAAGAAGAAATGAATCTGGAGTCACTGGGAGGTCCAGAGTCAATGAATCTGGAATCCCTTTACACCTGTCCACCCATTATCTGCAAACTCTGCATATCAAAACAAAAGACTAAAATTTCCTTAAGAGCAGAATAAAATTTCCTTCACTTCTTTTTTTTTAAATTGTATTATTTTTTTAATTGAAGTAGAGTTGATTGCCTTCACTTCTAAAGACAAAGCATATGAAAAGAAATGCTCAGCCACAGAGAAAAGTGGGCATTATGATTACCATCAGGCCAATTAAGACTCGTGAAACCAAGGAAAAAGATACACGGTAAGTACAGGGAAGAGGACTTCCCTGGCGGTCCAGTGGTTAAGGCTCCGTGCTTCCAATGCAGGAGGCCTGGGTTCGATCCCTGGAGGGGGAACTAAGATCCCGCACGCTGCGTGGCGCGGCAAAAAAAAAAAAATGTACAGGGAAGAAAACCCCAAGGTAGTTTTCAAAGTGAGAAATACCTTCCCAAAACGGTCATGGCCTCCCCATCGTCCTTGCAGTTCAAAAGTTTGTCCACATTTGCGTCCAGCACAGCCAGGGCCAACTGGAATATCACTTTGATTCCTTCATAGAAGAAACAGTCGACAACCACAACTGCACTCTCAAAGGGCATCACGCTGAGAAACAGTGTGAGGAACCAGGACAGGGAGATGGTAGAAATCACACCCAGGTCCTGCATGCAGTCATACAGCTGTGGGACATAGTCCCGGGCAAGTTCCTCGAAGACACCCTGGTCCACCAGGGCACCTGCAGTGGAGGTGGACGGAAAAGGCCATGGGTCAACCAACTGCACCTTCTCACTAATGAACCCAACCCAATGGCTTGACGAAAATAATCCAGTTCACAACTGCTGCTGAGACAGAACTCTAATTACTATGTTACTAGACCAAGGTGTCAGCATAGCCAAGTCACCAGATGAGTTCTGGCTACATCGTCTCTTTCGGGGGTCTTCCTCTCCTGATTCTTTACCACAAAAGAGCAATAACATGAGAACTCTGAAGCCTGTTGAAAAGGTCAATTTACAAAATTCTCCTGGCACACAATTACTTTTTTTGTTGGCAACATGACGTTTGGTTGGGCATGAAATGTATATCTAAGTAGCCTCACTTCTTGGCAAACGCTTTAAAAAAAAAAAAAATCGCTCCTCTAGATGCATGGTCCCCACATAGGAATCATTTCTCTAAACAATTGCTTCTTCAATTTAAAAGCATTCCAGCTGTGGACATTTCTGGAGAGTATTTCCAGTGAGTCAGATTAGTGTGCAAAAGTTTAGAAATGAAAACAGAACACAAGAGGGGAGCATAACGCATACCTTTTGCTACACTAGCAATGAAAAGCTTATCCTGCTAAAATGAATGTCTAACACTGGAGGGGATTATAAGGAGAAACACCAATAATTTGTTTAAATGCTCACCACCGTTGTTTGCTCTCCAATGAAACCGGTTGTGAAAAATACCTTAGAAACTGAGCTCTGGATACATTTTTATATGCTATTCTGCCCACTCCGTTTTTGAATACTTCTGCTTTCCATAGATTCCATGCTCTTCATGAAAGAACTGTTAAACCTTTTTGGGTTGATGATCTGTGTGCTTGGTGTAGCTCTCACATGGCACAGACTGACACCCACATTGAGTGTTTTCTAAAACAGTGAGACACGTGTATTCTCTCCATGGGGAGAAGCTCCATGGGGCTCCTTTGTGTATAATCTATATTGATTCAAGCCCTCTCATTCGCATCTTAGAAAGCTGCAGTAGTCTGAAACTCTTTTGACCAATGGTGACTGGAAATGGGGTTCCAGCTGGTATCCCGGTTCTAGAAACATTTTCCTGATGAGATAAGGGTTAAAATGTTAACTGCATCCTCACATACCAACCACCCTGGTGTTGTAGTAATCAGGAAGCATGCGTTCACACAAAGCCACCAGCAGCCAGAAAGCTTCCTCCTCTTTGGCATAAAGCAGCAGCACTGATGTGACAATGTTCATGGCCTAAAGGGATGAAAGAAGATGTCATCAAACACATTTTACATTTTAACATACAAGCAATTTTGTTAACCTGAAAAATGACTGAGTTAGTCCCACAGGGGCCAGCATACTTTTTCCTTAAAAAAACAGATAATAAATTTTTAAAGGCTTTGCAAGTACACACACATATTCTTCCAAGTTTTGTCTTCTTTCCAACTCTTTAAAAATGTAAAAGCCCTTAGTCCTTGAGCCTGTTAACAGCCTCCATGAACACCAATATTCACCCCCCATGCACACAAACCCTCATTCAAAAAAACTTGGTCCAAAGGCTATTTGACAAAGCTTTTAACCTGTTAAAAAATCTCGGTGTTTTTAATCCTTAATTCAGAGAGGTAACTATTTCCTTTTTAATTCTTCCATAATTGTGTCTAAACTAAGTAAACATGGCTTGAAACTCTCCTCGGGGAACAATGAAACCTTTCAAAGTTGGAGTCCTCGCCCATTATTTCCATCTGGATAAGGATGGTAGTGATAAGTAACAGGGATTTTATTCTAAAGTAACCTACTTTATTAAAAGATATTATCAGATAGCTCACAACCACTCAAGGCTCAACTACTTTAATGTCCTCTTAATTAAAAAGAGGAAGATCAAAAGATAAATATGAACTCTATTATATTAGAAGGGAACTCACTCCTGTACTTCTTTTGATCTTCTAGAAACCAGTAAGTGTTCATTAGGCTTCAACAATATAAATGTCAAAAAAGGAATTTTGGGGACTTCCCTGGTGGCGCAGTGGTTAAGAATCCACCTGCCAATGCGGGGGACACGGGTTTGAGCCCTGGTCCGGGAAGATCCCACATGCCATGGGGCAATTAAGCCTGTGCACCACAACTACTGAGCCCGTGCACAGCAATGAAGACCCAACTCAGCCCAAAATTAATTAATTTTTTTTAAAAAAAGGAATTTTGGTCTAATAGGCTCTTTCTTGTAAGCCTTACTCAATAGCTTCCCAAGTGAAATTAGTAAAATTCTACTTGAGAATTCACCTGCCTAGCCCACGATCATGGTCATGGTTAGTGCCTTAGTCATTCAGTCAAGGTAAGTTCTTTCGAAGGTCTACTTGGTAACAGGCTCTGGACTAAATATTGGGGAAGGGGGGACACAGTGGTGACAAGTCTCACAGGGCACAAATGCTGGGGTCAGAGAGATAGAATAAAGACGTAAAGGTTGATTAATCAATTTGGATGTATATTTAAATTAAGTGCTATCAAAAAGATAACATGTGGTACAGGGAGACCTGTGCTCTGTGTGTGTGTGTATGTTTGTGTCGAGGTGTAAAGGAATTAAGCCTGCTTTATCTTTTAGCTAGATGGTCACGGAAGGTCTCTCTGAGTATGTACGTCGCCTTTACATCTAAGGACGTTATCTAGGAGCTTCCCAAATTGTGGTATCTGTACCTAGTATAAGAGATAATTGTAGTGGGTATATGGGCAACATTTTTTTATACTGAATTAAGCATTTATTTTAAAGTGCCTTAAAATATAACCATAGCATGTAAACGTTACATTCTCAAGGACGTTAGTTGCTTAGGAGATGCAGAGCAAGAGTCCTGTGGAACCTAGAGTCCAGGCCTGGTGCCCAGGCCTGCTCAGAAACAGCTAGTGACCACCTAGGTCACCAGATGGTGGTGGATCCAGAAAGGGCACTCTTGTCCCCCGGCTGAGAACCTCAGTGCAGTGGTTCTCAGTTCAGGGAGATTTCGCTCTCTTAGAGACATTTATCAACGTCCACAGACATTTTAGTTGTCACAGTTGGGGAGCTCTACTGGCGTTTAGTGGGTAGATGCTATTAAACGTGTTATTCAACAGGATTGTTATTAAACATCCTACAAAGCACAGGACCGTCCCACACAAAAAATTATTCAGTCCACAATGTCAACAGTACCAAGGTCGAGAGACCCTGGTGCGGTAATAGTTCTCTTAACCATAACGCCTTTCTCATTACTTACTGGCTAATAAAACATTTTTTTAAAGTCTCACCCCTCTGTGACATTCACCTGGCAATACCCTATGTTAGGATTTCGAAAAGCATAAGCCGTTAAGACTCTCCTCAGAGCAGCGATGCCCATTTCGTTCTGGAAAGCTGGGTGCTCTGGGAGGGAGCGGTGCAGGTCCCTCTCAATCTCCTCCGTGGCAAGGTTGTACTTCCCCATGGACTTCTCCACGAGGTCTTCATAGTACCCGGGATGCGTGGCCTTCTCGTTGATAGCACCTGGGAAATACCCAACAGACACAACATCAGAAAGCGGAAGCCCCGCCCTTGGTCTGTAACCACAGCTGACTGACCCAGACTCTTCACCTTCCTTCCCCTCAAAGGACACTGGCGAGATAATTATGAAATCCCATGATGACATGTCTGCTGCAATCACGGCCAGATTGTAAATTCACTTCTGTCCTCCTTCCCTCTTCTCACTCCATAGTAAGCGGCTGTTTAAAAACCTCCCTACAGGGGCTTCCCTGGTGGCGCAGTGGTTGAGAATCCGCCTGCCAATGCAGGGGACATGGGTTTGAGCCCTGGTCCAGGAAGATCCCACCTGCTGCGGAGCAACTAAGCCCGTGCACCACAACTACTGAGCCCATGAGCCACAACTACTGAAGTCTGCCTGCCTAGAGCCCATGCTCCACAACAAGAGAAGCCACCACGATAAGAAGCCCACGCACTGCAACAAAAAGTAGCCCCCGCTCACTGCAACTAGAGAAAAGCCTGCATGCAGCAACGAAGACCCAACACAGTCAAAAATAAATTAAAAAAAACAAAACAAAACACCTCCCTATACTATATGATATCACTTATATGTGGAATCTAAAAAATAATACAAATGAATGTATATGCAATACAGAAACAGAGTCACAGACACAGAAAACAAACTTATGGTTACCAAAGGGGAGAGGGAATGGGGGAGGGACAAATTAAGAGGATGGGACTAACAGATACAAACTACTATACATAAAATAAATAAGCAACAAGGATTTACTGTATAGTACAGGGAACTATATTCAATACCTTGTAATAACCTTAATGAAAAAAATCCGAAAAAAGATAACTGAATCTCTATGCTGTATACCTGAAACTAACACAATCAACTATACTTCAATAAAAAAAGTAATAATGATGAATTAACAAAAAAAAAACCTCCCTAAGATAGAGGTTTCCAACCTAAAAAACTGTGTTCCAAGGAACTTCCACAGACGATCCTGAGGGGCTTCTCAGAGAAAAAAAGGGAAGTGGGCAGAGAAAGCCGAACTGAGGCCTCGCCGGCCTCCCCTCCCTCAACCAAGCAGCTTTGCTTGTATTTTATTGGGGTTTTCCTTAGGATTTCACTTGAAAAAGGAGGGTCTGCTTCTCAAAATAAGTTTGAAAACTGTTTGCTAACGCATACGCTTTGAAGGGCTCACAAACAGCCATACTGAACGGTTGGAGGAAGTATTAGGACATGTGGAGGATTTCTAGAATTGCAGGGGGTGGGGAGGGTATTCCCGGCAGTGATGAGCCACTGCTACGGAGGGGAGTTCCTCAGTGCTGGGGATGACGATGGAGAGGTGGGTGAGAATGACTGCTTTGAGATATTTGCATTTTATGATTCTTAAAGGCAGAAAAACTCTGGATGCAAACATTTGAATCTAAATCTAGTTAAATATAATTTACCTAAGTATAAATTATATATACATACACACACATACATAAATATATACAGATAAAAATACACATACATATATGTACATATTATATAATGAATAGATATATATATATACACTATACACACACACGTATTTAACGACAGGGTAAACTGATTTGCGTTTCACTGATTAGAAATTAGAACCCTGGGCTGACCCAGTCCTTGCCACAGGGGGTCACCCAGAGAGCCAGCCTCATCACTCACACTTGCCCTGGAAAGGCAGTCTGGTTGACGGCAACTTAACATTGGCTTTGGCTCTCTTCTCAAGGGAGATTTGCAAGGATTTCTTGCCATCTGGCCTGCACCTCACTTCAGTGGGTACAGAGAGCCAGGCCCTGGTACAGTGGTCCTAAGAGTTATGGGAAGCAGGGCAGGACTCAGGCGGGGCTCCCCTGCTGGGGGCTGGGCTCTCCCCGTGGGTGGGCTGGCCTCCGTATGAACCCCACGCCCTGTGCACTGGGTGGAAATATGGGCTCAGTTCTCTACCCAACAGAGATGGTGTGTAGACCACATCACCCTTTGGCCTCACATAGCCCATCACAGTTAAAGAAAACGCTGGGTCTAACTCTGAATGTGTCTTTATAACAAGGCTGTGGACTGTCGTATGCTGTTTCCCCGGCGGCTAACGTGTTTCATTTTCATCTAAAATGTGGCTGTAAATAACTTCCAATTTGAATAAAATGAAAATGGAATTTTTTGTTTACTCTGTCAGCGATCTGAATCAGGTTGTCAAGGTGACCTGTTCGCCACACACAAGAAAGACAGCAGACTGGATGGTAAGGATCTTCTTGGGCTGGACTGGTAACTAGAAATGATTTGACTCAAATTTGGGTTTCTAAATGAGGAGCTATGGCTGCTGTATGTAAAGCAAATGAAAAACAAGACGTGTAAATGAGGATAGAACAAACTAGTTTTACATGAAACAGATAAAACCAATTATTTTTCAGGATTCTATCCCCCTACTTCTGAGATATATCTCATTATAGGCAACTGTCATTTATATCCACTTTTAGAAAGAGCTACAGGTGTTATTTTTTTCAAAGGTTTTCTTATGCTTTTAATTTTAATGTCATTTTTAAAATAAAAGGTTTTGATACTAGTGCTTGTGTCAGATCACCTTACATTCAAATAAAACTTTTCACATGGGCCTATTTAAGACGATTACATTTCAAGCTTCTAACCAGATAAAGTAACTGATTTATATATTAAAGACTGGTGACACCCAAAGGAATGCTCTGATGTTTGTGACAGAATAGATCCCTGGCATACACCGGATGCTTAGTCTGGGAGGAAGGATGGGCTTAGCCCGAAGGACCTCTGGCTTCTGTAGCAGGGCTCAAAGGTTTAACCTGACAGTGTTGTATTTGGGCATGAGCCTGGCAGTGGGCCAGTGAGGATGGACACAGCTTTCCCATGGGTCCAGGACGCGTCCCCCTCTGTCCTTCCCGGCATCTCCAGCTTGGAGTGTATGATCCAGGAAGGCTTTCGTTCCCAGGGCTGATTCTGGCCTCTCTTCCTGGTCTCCAGTGATAACCAGCAAATTCAAGAGGTGGCAAAAATCAAGGAGAAGCTTCTTCTATTCCTTCATTTCTACCTGCTCCCCCATCCCAACGCAGACTTTGACGGAGTGCCACACTTAAACAGCCTCAATGAAGCTGACACAGCTGGGAAAGGACAGAAAGGACTCCAAGAATCACAAAGAATTACACTCTTTTTCTTCGGTCTCCGTTTTATCCTAAATAGAGTTAGTGAAGGAACAGAAGAGGTTACGAGGACTCGAGGGATGGTATCTTCAACGTCTGGTCTGTTGAATACGTGTCCTGTATTTTTACTGAGGGAAGTCAACACTCTGGCAAGGAACTGTGATCTAGCACTGAATCAGGGGGTGACATATTTGGAAGAGCCCTGATGCACGATGGAAGGCGGAAGGGCAGCCCCGGGGTCCCCAGCTCCCACCCCGAGCCCAGCCATACCTGAGAGCAGCAGCCAGAGCTCCCCGCGCATGCTCTCGGGTACGCCCTTCAGCACCAGGTCCCGTGTCTTTTCCGTGCGGTACATGCAAATCCCTTGCCCATACTCAGCAAAGTGAATCTTCCAGGCTTGCTCTTTCAAAAACTCTTTGGCCTGAAAGGGATAATGAAGCAGCACTACATCCCAACGTACTTCGACAACGGTTAGGACAAGTTCGATGGAAGGTCAGAACTTTCCCTGGTGAACGGAGCAGTTAAGTTCTGGACAGAATTCAGGAGAACAAAGAACTCAGATTTTCTCGAGTCCTTGCCGGATATGACACATGTATGCCCGTGGATCTGCCACGAAATTTTCTGTCCTAGAGTCAGAATTGTACTTACCTGAGATGAGTCAGCAGAATGCAAATGATATGTATGGCTTTATGTCTATACCTCCAAGTGAAACAGTGGATGTCTTTTAAACGTGGCCTGAGACATGACGTACTTATTTGTTGGCTGACTTATACAATAGTTAAAAACAAGACCAAAAAAGGTCAGCTGTACCCTCTAGAACATCTCCTTCCATGATGAAGCCACTCTGAAACCCAATGACATATAACTATGTCATTATATGTTATATTTATATGTCATCTGTGTTTCTTCAACAAAATATCCTTTACTTGTAGGAAAATATCTATTGACATGTTGATGAGTTTACTTTTACTTAAAAAGATTTTTTCAACGTTATTGTTCTAATATAGAAAGTTCCGGGCAAGAGGAGGCGGCACCCACCAATTTCGGGTTGAACTCCTCGGGAGACCGCCGCCGATACATGGTCATCAGGGTCTGTGTGGCCGTGGGGACGCTGTTGCCATTGAGGTTAAACTGGCGCTCACCGTCAGCATCGGAGCTCGTGCTTCTCTGGGGACTGGAGGAAACGAGGCTGCTGGGCCGAGAATACACCTGCCGATGCAGAGAGCAACAAGATGCTGGAACCATTTTGGCTACAGAATCTACTTCTTCAGCGTCCTCTGGACAGACATCGATAGCTACGTCATGGTTCCTAAGAGGTTTCTTGTGATGTGACAAAATAGGAGAAAGGCAGCAAACCAGCACTTTGATGGGGATTAGATGGGGTCATGGGCCACAGAGCTTCAATGCCCAAAATAGGTTTCCTCTGTATTTTAGATGCATTTTTACAACAAACTGGTTGGCCACATGTCTCTCTGATTAGTATGCATGCAAAGCATGATGTGGTTGAATCAACTGCTAATGGGATCACCTCCCTCACCTCCTCTCTAGCTTCTGGTGCCTCAGAAATGCCTACAGAAGCTTGGAGCAGGAAGACGGGGGCAGGCATGTTACTCGTGAGCTCACCATTTTTGCCATGTATTTTCGCTGCTAGTATGTTGCTCTCTCACTTGAGCTAATTACATATCTGTCAGGGCTCCAGTTCTTTGGATGTCTAGGGCTTAATTCAATAGGGATACAATTCGTATTTTATCATATCAAATCATCATAATGATGTTGTATTTCAGTTCTGAGTGACCTCTGTACCATTCCCAACAAGGTCACTTATATAGACCAGAGTCACTTGCTATGTAACCAGGACAAATTACTTAATAATGCTTTCAACAGTGAAAGAAGAGGGATAGACCAGATGATCTCTAAGATTCTGTCCGGCCCTATGATCCCAAACATAAACTCCATGAGATTTAAATGAGATACTACTCTAGACATCAGAGTAGGTGGTTCATCTTAGCACAGCTGCAAAGCTTCAAGATCAGACTAACAGACAGGGAGGTGAACACCCCCGGGGAAGAGTAAGAAGATGAACCAAAACACCTGCAGGTGCCTTCCACAGACCTCATCATCTGAACTGTTGTAGCTTCCTGCAAACTCTTTGTCCGAGTATATTTTGGAGGTCGTCTGTTGCAGGAAATCAGAGATCCTCTGCACTAGAAAGTCTCTGTCTCTCAAATTGGCAAACAGGAAGGTCATCCTGTTCTTGGTGCTGATGGATAAAGGACTGGGGAGCACGCTGGAGCTGTCTGCCTTTTCTACAATCGTCACCTGAAAAGAAACAGGACACCAAGAGTATTATTTTCCAGGGATTATCCGACAGCAACCTCTGAGTAGCACTGAAAAGAACACAACACTCTTAAATCTCTGTAGAAACCTCCTCTATTTTATTGAGGCAAGTTGAGATTCTTTAGTCCTGTTCCAATAAAATAAAACAGCTCGTAACAAATCAAACTGGAGCTGGAATCATCTTACTGGTCTTTCTAAGTTAGTAGTTATAAACCGAGAGGGATTTTTGCCCCCCCAGGAGACATTTGGCAACATCTAGAGGCACTTCTAGTAGTCACGAGTGGAGGGTACCACTGGCATCTCATAGGTAGAGGAAGGGATGCTGCTAAAACATCCTGCAGTGCACAGGACCCAGGACAGCCCGCCCCCATCAAAGTCCGGCCCAAGATGCCAATAGTGCCAAGGTTGAGAAACCTTGTTGTAAAGGAATTCTTTGATTTTCATTAAAATTTAATGGAACCATAAGAGGGAAGACTCCTAGTTGTTGCTTCATCTGTAAGAGACAGAAACAACCGATGACACTGGGCCCTTTTACCAGCTTAACGTGGGGATGGCTTTCAAAACACCACCAATCCTTCAAACATCTCATTTAGACTCCAGGGCTTTGCACCCCTCACCTCTTGCCACTTCAAAGTTTTAAAGGCTCGATTCTGAACAGACATGACATAAACAGCTTAACTGCAACCCCATCTGCATTGGCTGACTGTGTGTGTGTGTGTGTGTGTGTGTGTGCGTGCGTGCGTGCGTGCGCGCGCGCATACCATGTGTGGTGAAGTAAGTCTACCATGTCAGGAGAAAAGTAGGAAACAGGGGCATGTGTTTTAGCTTTGAAATGACGACATATATTTGGTGGCTTATAATACGATTTTCATCAACTGGAAACTAGGATAAATGCATTCCAACTTTTTTCTTAGCACATTAGGAAGAAGATCTCAAGGTCAGCCCTAGATAAATGGTTTATTTGCAGCAGCTCTGACTCTGTAGAGTTAAGTTTCTTTCCCTTCTTCATTTCCACATGTAAGCAGTCTAGACAGGTTCAACTTCAACCTCTTCATCAGCATTTTCATGTGAAATACATTTCCTCCCAAGCAGAACTTTAAAAACTTTTCTCCCCTTCAAGGCTAAGGAACTTCTTGGAATTGCCTAAAAAGTTGCATGGTCCCAAGTGCAAACAGATATTACTGGGGTCCAAAAAGGGAAAAAATTGCAGGACCTGTCTTCTGTTCTCAGACTTCATAAATATGTACAAGTTAGATATATACTTACACTTTTTTAAAGGAATCTCCGAGATACCTGGAGTTACACATAAAAGTGTTTTTTCTCCCTCAATGCAAAAGAAGCTAGAGAAACTGGGGGAAAGAAACCCAACTTCTTTATCATGAAAAGGATTTTCCCATAACACTTCAGACATGTGTTAAACACGCTTATTTTAAAAGACTGATAAAAACTTCCTTTTCTCTCAGTAGATTTTTTGATTCTTTTAGTCACCAGGCATCTGAGATTAAATGACAGATGTCAAGGGAATTAATGGTTCAAGTCCTCTGCCTAAAACACAGACATCATGTGCATCGTGATGGAGTCAAAGTGGAAAGTCCTGTATCTAGCAGAATCACGAATACAGAGACAGCAAGAAAGCTCTCTCAGAAAACCTAGGGAGGTTCCCACGGGTTACAACCTATTTTTCACTGGCAAACGAGTTCTAGTAGAATTCTACCCCATAAGCTTTGTGCCACCAGGAACGGGCAACAGCTATATCTGAATATTCTACAGAATAATGAGACACATTTTCGTTACCAACTTGGGTTATAAAATAGATCAAATTTAATCAAATCTTGGTGTGTCATACGGAACACTTACAAGGTAATTTATAATTGAAAGAAAAGAGAGACTTTATCTGGAATCTCTAATGAGGACCCCGATGACTTCACTTTATCCTCCTGCTTTGCTGCCTCAGTAATTTCTATAAAATCTACAGCAATATGATTCTGTGTAAACATTTAACACGTATCGATTTGGTCTACCTTAAGTCTGTATGTAGAATATATATTAACAATCTCCAGTCAATATTTCTACTTATTTATAAAAAGTTAAATAAAACAACAATTCCTAGTCTACACAATCCTAAAAGTAGCCGTTCCAAGGAGGATGCAGTGTTCCCACGGAGGGTCCTGCTCATCAATCAGCTTAACTCAGTTCACAGACACACCACCTCAAACAGACCTGGATGGAGGGTGGGAGCCTCGTCCTAGTGTTTTTCTGTCATTATCATACCTAGAGGTAATAAAAATTACATTAAGTCCTTTGCTTCTTCCATTAGTCGAGGTTCGGGATTTACCATGAATATATCTCAGCGATTCATCAGGTTAAAGGACAGGGCACTGCTGTCTCATTGAGCATTTCTTTAAAGCTGCATCCTCCAACCACAACACGCTTTATTATTTTTTTTTTTTGCAGTATGCGGGCCTCTCACTGTTGTGGCCTCTCCCGTTGCGGAGCACAGGTTCCGGACGTGCAGGCTCAGCGGCCGTGGCTCACGGGCCCAGCCGCTCCGCGGCATGTGGGATCTTCCCGGACCGGGGCACGAACCCGTGTCCCCTGCATCGGCAGGCGGACTCTCAACCACTGCGCCACCAGGGAAGCCCAACACACTTTATTTTTAAATGCTACCTCTACCATTGTCCCTCTTCTGACTTACCCTGAAATATGACTGAATGATCTTTGCGCTACCGCCTGCTGGGGAAAACTAGCAAGCAGAAGGTGGGCTGAGGACATGAACCACTATTCTCTTAATTCCCCCGAACTCTCACCATCCTATTATAAATCACACTAAAATGTACACAGAGCACCTGGACCAAACCGGGAGGTGGGGAACAGGAGAGAAGACGTCTGGACAGCAGCTCCCAGCCCCTCTCTGCTCCTGAGTTCTCTCTGGATAAACAAAGTGATGATTCACTCAGATTCATAAATGACACATTCACGGTACATTCTTAATCCCAGGATGGGTTTCCCTAGCCAGTCCAGGTCACTCTGCTTTACTATGTTCAGGTAGTACTTGATGAAGAAAATTTTTAGTAGAGCAGCCTTGGTGATAGGTGTTAACTGGACTTATCGTGGTGATCATTCTATAATATATACAAATATCAAATCACTACTTTGTTCACCTGAAACTAATATGTCAATTACACTACACACACACACACACACACACACACACACACAGAGTTTAGTAACTCCCTAAGACAAAGTTTGCTGGAAAAAGTCATGAAATGCCTTTCAGAGCCAATTGTAAGTCCTGATGAATTTATCCATCTCAGAATTCACTCCCAACAATTCCTGGCCTCCAAATGTGTTATAATACCACTTAGTTCACCCTATAAGAAGGAGAACTAGATTTTTCAATTGCTTAACATTTTGCATTCTTTTTGATCCACCAATTAAACTTCTAGGAACTTATCACTTAAGGAAAATTATACATATGATTGGGAGAAAACTAAAAACAATGCAAAGGTCCAAGCACAGGTAACCTAAAAAGAAGCAATAAATTATACATATCCATTAATGGAATAATATGCAGTCGCTAGAAGTTACATGGTAAAAGAAAATTTTATGATACGGGGAAAAGTTTAGTGTACACCCACTGTTAAGGGAATTAAGAAAAAAATAAAAATTCTTTATGTTTTATATCTAAATAATATAAATGACATATACACAGCAATGTACAGAAAGCCTGAAAAGCTGTACAGCGGAATGTCAACATCGTCGTCTTCGAAGGGTGGGATTAGGACTGAATTTTGTTTTCTTTTTATTTGTAGTTTTACTAATTTTCTGTGATAATGATACAATATTTTTGAAACAAGAAAAAACAAACAAAATTTGCTTACATAAATGATTTTGTTAAAAAAAAAAGAAAAGAAGGCAGAAGGAAACTTGAATCCTTTACTATAGAGAATCTTAATAAAGGGTCAACCTTGATTAAATAGCCAAAGCTTCTAACCGTCTTAATTTCTAGAAAAGGACCAGAGTAAGTTGAAAGTTACCAGGTCAGAAACTGTGGGTCTGCCAGCCCTTGACATCCTAACTTTGAGTTGCTTCTCAACCCCAAACGGCAAGGCTTCCATACAAGTACCAGAGTAATCTATCACTGCGAGGACACGACAGAACGCACCTCCACCCCAGATACAATAAGAATGTTTCTTAGTCTTCACTGTCTATGGGCATCAGCCTGGCACTCTATTAAAATACAGACTTCCCAAACTTGCAGCGATCCAGAAGATCTGGGGTGGGCTCAGGAATCTGCCACTGTGGCCAGCGGTCCCAGTGGTTCTAATGCAAGGAATCGACAAACCGGACAGATCTGAACACTGGGCTTTCTGATTCACAACCTAGACTGTCTCCGCTGAAGACCAAGCTGCTCAGGCTGTGAGTCAGGTGTAGTAACTACATTTTCTAGCTTCTGTATTTGATGTTTTCACATCTTGGGGCCTTTTTGACCCAGAGTTAGCCAACTCCTGGAGATAGTAAAGGACTCACCTGTGAGCAGGCCTTTTATAGGCAAACCAACCAATCCAAGCCCATACCCCACTGACCTCCTATATCTGCTCTCACACTCAGGGCCACATTCACCTGCCCTCATCACCCCAGGGCCAGGTACCAGACAACTAGGGGTAGGCCCTCTGCCCTGGAGCCTGCCAAAATTATTCAGCTCGCCAATCCTAAGCCTGCTTACCCTGCCTCGCCTGTTTCTTCCCATGGAAACCACAATAAAGGCTCTTGCCCACGTTTTCCCCAGCTTCTTTGCCTGCTGACTCACCCTGGTGCTTCCCTGCGTGGTCCCCACGGCATGGTGTGCTCCCCCTAGTGGAATCTGTGAGTATAGCAAGCAATCTTTTCAATGACAGTCATCTCCTGCTCTGTTGGCCTCACCTTACCTGAACAAGAATGAAATCTACATTTTAAAATACCAGGCTGTCTCTGGAAGAAAATATCTCGCAGGTCCCATGGTCACTTAGAGCAATGACAACAAATAAAAGAGTGGCATGGGACTTCCCTGGTGGTGCAGTGATTAAGAATCCGCCTGCCAATGCAGGGGACACGGGTTCAATCTCTGGTCTGGGAAGGTCCCACATGCCGCCCGTGCGCCACAACTACTGAGCCTGTGCTCAAGAGCCCACGAGCCGCAACTACTGAAGCCCGTGTGCCTAGAGCCCAGGCTCTGCAACAAGACAAGCCACTGCGATGAGAAGCCCGCGCACCGCAACGAAGACCCAATGCAGCCAAAAATAAATAAAATTTTAAAATATATGAAAAAAGAAAAAAGAGTGGCATGGCTTCCCTGGTGGCGCAGTGGTTGAGAGTCCGCCTGCCGATGCAGGGGACACGGGTTCGTGCCCCGGTGCGGGAAGATCTCACATGCCGCGGAGCGGCTGGGCCCGTGAGCCATGGTCGCTGAGCCTGCGCATCCGGAGCCTGTGCTCCGCAACGGGAGAGGCCACAACAGTGAGAGGCCAGCGTACCGCAAAAAAAAAAAAGAGTGGCAGATTCCACCAAAGAATTATGAACACTCACCTATGGTTAAAAGCCAACTCACGGCTGGTAAAAGATACACAGAAAAGTATTACCAGTAAAACTCTTAAAATACCCTAAAAGTTCCATTTTCACCTGCCACTTACCTCTCGGAGTGGGATAATGAGGCTGCACAGGTTTTCCTCCTTGCTGGTAAAGCAGATGTAGTTTGTAGACACAAACATCTGCCCCAAAATGTGCATTTTGTTGAATGGAGTCCAGAGGGTGCAGTCTGTGTGGCCATCTAATTTTTCATCTTTGGGCAGCCGGAAAAGTGCACGGTATCTCTCACTCTTTGCCCTGGCATCCAGATCGCTGGAAAGCAACAAAAATAACACCCCCCACAAAATAAAATTTCAGTACCTCTAAATGATGCGGCAATGGAGGTTCCCCAGCCCATCTTTCCCCTCCTCCATCTAGTGAGACTTATTCCTACCTTCTTGGCTTCCTACTGGCGTTAACTCCAAACTATGACCCAAAAGTATAATGAAATTATTTTAATGTATTTAGGTCCCTTGTGCAGCCATTTTGCAATCAGTATCTCTGAATGTCAAAGGATCTTAGGAAAACAAGGCCTGGCCAGGAAATAATTCTCTTTCTAAAAGAATACAGTAATTTCTTAAGAGATGACTACATTTATCCATGACTCATCCACAGCCACTCTTGGGGCCTTATCTTTTAAGAACGACCTAATGCAAATACACGCAAGCCACACGAATCTGCTGACTGACACTGTCCACATTGAGTAGACAATAAGACTGCCCAAACCACAGGAACGACCCACCTCCAGGACAACCAGAGTATCTAACCTCGTCTGGGTCCTCAGGTAACTATGATCTTTTCCCTAATGAGTTCCTTTATCCTGTTCATCATGGCAGCCGTTTAAACCTCTCTGCTCAAGCTTTTATGCCACCTCAGCCCCCTGACGATCCAGTTTCTGGCTTCACAGGGCAAAGACAGGTCCTCCAATTCCCTCCCTCCTGTCTCCAAAACCAACTCCATCCTCATCTCATCCTACTTCCTTTCCCTGTTTCAAAGGGAGATGTATCAGCACACATAAGCATCCTTTTCCATGTCCTATGAGATGTCACTTTTTAAATTATTCATTTTCTTCTAGCTTTATCTCCATGCTCCCTTCTGTCCCTGCACTTACCCCTCACCAACAAACTCTTCCCATCTGCCTACTTCATACCATCCTCTGGTCAAATCTTTTTCATTCTAAAATGAGCAAGCCCCCTCCTTTACCATTGAATTTCTTGAAAAAGCAGTCCGTACTGTCCTAATGCCCTTGTCTTGCCTTTCACGTGCTATTCAACCCACTGTAGTAACCCATCTTCTTCTTACTCTATCAAAACATGTCTCAAATCACCAAAAGCGTTTTAATTGCAGTGACTTCTTGTCAGGTACCAGCTGGATGGCAATGATTGCCAATTCCAGTTTGATGTCCTACAGGCAACTTAACTCAACACGATCAAAACTGAGCCCTCATATCCCTTGGACAAGCTCTTCCTTCCCTCATCCCCACCTCAGTTAGGGGTAATTCCATGCATACCATCATACTTTAGAGCATCAGCTTTTCCCTCACCTTCTCTCTAGCCCAGATCCAGACTTCCAGGCCTCTCTGCAGCCTCGCTTCATCTCATGCCCAGCCACCTTTCACACGTGCGATGGACTAACTTCCCTCTGTGCTTTTCCCTTTTGCTTCTCCCATCATGTTATTCCCTCTGCCTGAAATATCCATCCTACTGACTCTGAATGAGTAATGTCTACTATGTCTTGAGAGCCCAGCTCCAAGCAGCTCTGCTGAGAGGTCTTTCCTACACACTCTGCCCATCTCCCCATGTGTGTGCTCATGGCGCTCTGCTCATAGGAACAGAAGAGGTCCCATCCCATTGTACTGGAGCTGGTCGTGTCTGCCTCGCTTAATGAACTGGGAGTGCCTTACGTAGTCTTTTTCAGTTTTGTATCTATACCTGGAAAACTGTTCTGAACCCTTGAAGTTGTTCAGAAAAGGTTAACTTTCATAAAGGAACAGATGTGTTTCTTAAGTCTGTAAAAGACGCTAAGTCTCTGACACCTACCGTTTTAGAGCAGACACTTTTTTAGGAGATTTCTTTTTCAGTTTAGGCAGGGATCGATCTTGTTCAAACCCCTCATTGTCTAAGAGTTGCCTCATGGCGATGTTGGCGAGCTGCTCCATTAACTTGAAGGTCTCATTGATGTTGAGGAATACGGAGAAGAAATGTTCGCTGGACCTCGTGCTCACTTTAATCACGTCAGGCAGAAGCAGCGTGGCGTTCTTCTCGAGCTGAGTGATGTCCACCCACCGGATAACCAGCTTGGCTAGCACAGGGAACAAGGCTGGGTCAACACACAGCTGCTCAAAATCCTTTCGAGATACTGGAAACTAACAACCCTGCCCCCCAATTTCACTGACCTCCTTTGAGTTTATGTGCCCATGTTTATCATTGTTCTGTTTGTTAAACAGACAAACCTGGACCACAAAAATTCTGAGTTACAATTATTACGGATTTAAGTCCATGTCTACTAAATGAATTAGACCTTTGGTGAATCTCTACTACTTCATAACTAATTTCGCTACAACCGCTGAGCCAAAAATGATTGAATTCAATTGTTAAGTCATCACAAAAGAGCGCTGGCTCAGTTACAACTACAGATTTATTATTGTTGATGTTTGGATGTGGTTTATGCGTTCAGGACAGGCAAACCTCAGTAGACTTTCAAAAGCTTCCCTCTGAAATTCTAGAGAACTCACCTTCCCTTCCCATCAGAAAAGAATAAAAGCAAAGGTGGTTAATACTGAGGTACATCCAACCCTGTCGGGGAACCTTCCCCTTCCAGTAGCTGCAAGAGTAATAGTTGACGAGTTTCTCTTCCTCAGGCATTCCAAACAGCCGATGGAACTTCACAATGGCTTCCTTGAACTTCTCTGTGTCATCATCTTCCTTCACATCATTGATTTTGTTATACTCTGCAATGATGCCCTAAGAAGCAATAAAGCACAAAACACACAACTGGTATCACTATGACTAGAGCTGCTTTTTCCCGTTATCTTGTACATAACTGGAAAGGAACAAAAAATTTCTAAGGCTAGAGTTCAAAAAAATTGAATTATTTTCAAAGCCAACTCCCCAATTCTAAGCCAATTAACAAGCAGCATTTATGTACTAAAAGATTTCCAAAGAGCAATATAGATTTTCATATCTGTTTATTGGTACTAATCATTTTTTTAAGTTCACTTAGAATGAAGCCCATAGTTTTCTTTTACACATGAGGAGATGAAAAGATTTTGCTAGTTCTACTACTTTTCCTAGCTTATCATGATAGACTTATCCCAAAGGTCAACCAACATCTGCCTTTCTCAAAAACTCAATGAGGGGCTTCCCCGGTGGTCCAGGGGTTAAGAATCCGCCTTCCAGGGCTTCCCTGCTGGCACAGTGGTTAAGATTCCTCCTGCCAATGCAGGGGACATGGGTTTGAGCTCCGGTCTGGGAAGATCCCACATGTCGCGGAGCAACTAAGCCTGTGTGCTACAACTACTGAGCCTGTGCTCTAGAGCCTGAGAGCCACAACTGCTGAAGCCCGCTCACCTAGAGCCTGTGCTCCAGAACAAGAGAAGTCACTGCAATGAGAAGCCCGTGCACCGCAACAAAGAGTAGCCCCCGCTCATTGCAAGTAGAAGGCCCGCACGCGGCAACGAAGAGCCAATGCAGCCAAGAATAAATAAAATAAATAAAAATTTAAAAAAAGTTTAAAAGGGTATATGTTGTTTTTCCAAATTAGCATGTATCTTAAGGGGCCATATCTTAGTCTTTATTGTGTCCTGCAGAGTCACAGATTTCTAAGTCTAAAATTGTTTGAGTTAGCAAAATTAACTTGGAAAGCTAAGTACCAAGTTGCTGACTCCTGTTCTTTTGTCATATGGGAGGATTGAATGGCTAGCATCGGTAGTAGCAATGTACTTCCCTGAGAGTATCTAAGGTAAGGTTGTTTCCTCTAATTACTTTTGGTGCTACTCCACTGAGAGAATAGAGATGTTGGCTTTGATGGAGGCCAGGGGAGACCCATTTTGGACCTTGGCTGCTTTGAGGGTGAGCAGGCTTTGGTAGCGTGCTATCCTCCGGAACTGTAGACAGCCAGGAGGCAGCATGAGGGCACTGGACCTCTGGGTGGGGAGGAGAAGAAGCCATTTCAGAGAGAAGAGGGATGGAAACACCTTTGCCAGTTGGCACACACATCTACAGCCTATGTGACATTTCAAAGTTATCAGTGCCTTCAGACGGGGAGCCAAAAATATGTAAGAATGAAAAGAAGAAATAAATAAATGAATAGATGAAAGGGACTGAATGAGAACCACTAATAAGAAGTAGCAGTTGGGGGGCTTCCCTGGTGGCGCAGTGGTCAAGAGTCCGCCTGCCGATGCAGGGGACGCGGGTTCGTGCCCCGGTTCGGGAGGATCCCGCGTGCCGCGGAGCGGCTGGGCCCGTGGGCCATGTCCGCTGAGCCTGTGGGTCCGGAGCCTGCGCTCCGCAACGGAAGAGGCCACAACAGTGAGAGGCCCGCGTACCGCAAAAAAAAAAAGAAAAAAAAAAATTTAGTACAGTAGAAGAAATAAAATAAAAATTGATCAGTCTGTAGAATTTTAATGAGAAACACTGTTGGATCACTTCCTAGAATTCCTCCTTAACCTAGATTTAAAGAAAGGCTTCTATGACTGAACATCCAGGTGCTATAATAGAAAAAATTGATGATTTTGACCAAATAAAAATGTAAACTTTGCCTGGCGAAAATTATCATGAGCCAAGTCAAATGACAAACATACATCATTGATACAGGGCTAACAGGCTTTGTATAAAAAGAACTTTTATGGGCTTCCCTGGTGGCGCAGTGGTTGAGAGTCCGCCTGCCGATGCAGGGGACACGGGTTCGTGCCCTGCTCCGGGAAGATCCCACATGCCGCGGGGCGGCTGGGCCCGTGAGCCATGGCCGCTGAGCCTGCGCGTCCGGAGCCTGTGCTCCGCAACGGGAGAGGGCACAACAGTGAGAGGCCTGCGTACCGCAAAAAAAAAAAAAAAAAAAAAAAAAAGAACTTTAAAAAATATGTATTTATTTATTTGGCCGCACCGGGTCTTAGCTGCGGCACGTGGGATCCTCATTGCTGAGTGCGGGATCTTCAGCTGCGGCATGCGGGTTCCTAGTTGTGGTATGCGGGATCCAGTTCCCCGACCTGGGATCAAACCTGGGCCCCCTGCACTGGGAGCACAGAGTCTTAGCCACTGGACCACCAGGGAAGTCCCAAGAGCTTTTAAAAATTAAAGAAAAATAAGATCAAAGTCTCAGAGAAAAATAGGTAAAAGACATGAACAGTCTACAAACAGGGTTATAAAAACAGCCCTTAAACATAAGAAAAGATGTTTAACTTCACTCATAAATGAGATAAATACAAATTAAAACAATACTAAAACAAGCGTGCCACGGAGCAGCTAGAGCCCATGCACCACAACTACTGAGCCTGCGCTCTACAGCCCGCGAGCCGCAACTACTGAGCCCACATGCCACAACTACTGAAGTCCGAGCACCTAGAGCCCGTGCTCCCCAACGAGAGAAGCCACCACAATGAGAAGCCCATGCACCACAATGAACAGTAGCCCCTGCTCGCCACAACTAGAGAAAGCCCATGCGCAGCAACGAAGGCCCAACACAGTCGAAAATAAATAAATTAATTAATTTAAAAAAAAAAAAAGGCAAATGCAGAGGACCATATATACAGGAAGCCTTATGTATAAGAATTAAAGAGAAATAAGAAAAATACATATATTTCGCCTATTTTTACAAAAAGAAACACAGGAAAGATAAGCCAGAATAGCAATGAGACTGGTTAACTACGAGGGGTTGCGGAGAGAAGGGTAGCAAGGATGCAGGAGGAGGTAACACTTTTTGAGGAATTTTGACTTTTGGAAGCATGTTAATATCTTCTGTATTCAAAAAAAAAATAAAATTGAACTCTCAATGTCAGGAAGAAGAAAGAGCCTAAAATGGAAAGCAAACTGAAACAAATGGCCGATTCCAGGCCTGGGTCAGGGAAGGTACCAGATGAGTCTGGAACACCCTGTTAGACCAGGGTAGGAAGCGCTCAAAAGCGTAGTGGGAGCAAGTCATAAGGACAAAGGAGGCAATTTTTTTTTTTTCTTTTTTAGTGTGGTAAAAAAAGATCCAGATATCTTTAGCCTTTCTGTACCATATAAAATTAAGAAGCCAAAAGTATATAAACATAAACTTATGCTTAATAATGAATGTTTCAGGGCTTCCCTGGTGGCACAGCGGTTAAGAATCCGCCTGCCAATGCAGGGGACATGGGTTCGAGTCCTGGTCTGGGAAGATCCCACATGCCACCAAGCAACTAAGCCCGAGAGCCACAACTACTGAGCCTGTGCTCTGGAGCCCGCGAGCCACAACTACTGAGCCCACGAGCCACAACTACTGAAGCCCACACACCTAGAGCCCATGCTCCGCAACAAGAGATGCCACCGCAATGAGAAGCCCATGCACCGCAAGAAAGAGTAGCCCCTCCTCGCCGCAACTAGAGAAAGCCCGCGCACAGCAACAAAGACCCAATGCAGCCAAAAATAATAAATAAATAAAAAATTAATTAATTAAAAATATATAATGAATGTTTCAACATTTTATCTTAGTTAGAAAAGGAGGCAATTGATAGGGGCTCCAGCCAAATGTGGAAGAGGGTGAGTACCAAAATAAGCCCAGCAATGAAACAGAAGCTACTGAAAAACACAGGAAGCCACAGGTCCATATCAATAATAAACAGATAAAAAGGTAAATAGAGGGAGGGCTCTTGCTTAGAGTGGAAGGTGCCAACTACTAAATGTGAGGGAACACTGGAGTTGGAAAATCGTCATTTTGTAAACCATCACGACAAAAGATCGGTTCAACAAAAAAAATCACTGATGGATGCTAAAGTGAGGGAGAAATGTTGATAAAGAGTAGGATATTCTGGAACCTTAAAGCGTCTTCCTACAGAAAATTGCAAGGGTAAAATTAGTAACTCTCCAGGGGAGAAACTGGCGAGCACTTTGCTGGGTTTGTATCACCAATGGGTGGTGGACGGGTGTCACGTGCCTCCAGAAAAGACACTCTGGAAACGACACAGGATCACTTACGAAGTGTCCCATCCAGAAATGCATAATCTGAAGCAAATCATGCAGGGACATCTGACAAAACCCCAAATGAAAAATGTCCTATGAAAAAAACAACCATACACTTAGAAACAGTAATGTCATAAAAGACAAAGAAAGGCCATTGAATGATCCAGACTGAAGGAGACAAAAAACTAATCCAGTAGCTTCCTAGACTGGATCTTGCACTGGAATGGAAAAAAATGTTATACATGACATTACTGGGTCATTTAACAAAATTGGAATATGTGCCAACTATTATAGTATTCATATTAAATTTACTGCAGGCGATAACTGTTGTTAATACTGTGTTGTTATTTAATAGAAGAGCTCTGTTCTTAGAAATATACACTGAAGCATCTGGAGGAAATTCCTCTAAAATAGAGTAATGGAGCCTACAAATAATAAAGTAAACGGGATAAATTGTTAACAACAGGGGAATATGGGTAAAGGGTCTACAGGTGTGTTTTATACAACTTTTATTTTTGCAACTTTTCTGTGTTTGAAATTCTTTCCAGTGAAAAGGTTTTTTTTTAAAAAAAAGATTCCATGTTAATAAACAACTACCTGTATTTTTCCTCTCACAAATGTGGTGATATCGTTCTCATTTTCAAAGATGGAAAGTGTCTGCAGCAGATTCTGCTCAAGCCATTCCCAGTGTTCGGTGATTTCTTTTCTGGAACCACCTGTACGAATGTAAAATGATAATAATAAATGTCAGCAAGTAGAAGATACTTTAAAAACCAGGCTCACTTCATCCATGTGCAGTGCCACGAAAGGAGAATACTGTTCCCACCAGCTCTGCCTCCAAACGCTTTCTCTCCTTCAGAAGGGACACACAGAACATGCTGAAGGATGTAGAAACCCAAAGAGTAAGTACTGTGTTATGGTCACGTCTGATCAGGTGAGTCCAGAAACTTTTTGGACAGTCTTTCAGAGTAGAAGGCAGCAACGTTTCTCCGGTTCACTTTCTGGATTTAGCCCTATCCCCTTTTCTCCCCCAAGGACCTGCACTTTTCAGGGTAACGCAGATCTTGTAGGATACTAGGTTACAGCTGTTAAGTTGCAACAATATGAGGGCTCTGGTATGTCACTGGAGAGCTGATGTAACCACCTCCTATAATGGGCAAAAAATGATCCTCACTCCTTTCAATTATGAATGAGATGTGAAAATGGACTATCGCTAGGGAATAGCAGCCCGGCTCTCACCAGCACAGTTGCCCTGAATTGTAATGGGATGAGGTCATCCTCATAGCCTCCATCCAAATCAGAAAGCAGAAGCATAAGTCACCTCGCCTGGCAGCTTCCAAACTGAAACAACCTCAGCCTCGTAGCATAGATAACCTGGCACCCTGCTCTCTACTCACAAATGCAGGGCATAACAGGGATGCCAACACAACGTGTTTGTCAAGACTGTAATAAATTGCCTTCCTTTAAAAAAATTTTTTTTCTTGCTCTGGGATCATTAATGATCCTGCAGAAGAAGAGTGTGTTAGAAATCATCCATATCATATACATAAATTCATAATTAAAGAATGATTCACCCCTTCAGATGTCTCCTTAGATTTCCAACTTATCTTTTAATTGATTTCTTAAAAATGGCTTCTCTCTGTTCTTCGTCACCAGCAATTCAAAATATCTCAGAATCTCACTCTCGTTCCTGACTGGGAAAGGTCAAAGATACAAATGTGTCCACAATGATACTCAGACCTGTGAGGAACAGAACTAAAATCTCTTGGAGAATAAGAGGCAGGTTTGAGGGGTTTCAGATCCGCTGATCGAGGAAAGGCAAAACCAAACCAAACCAAACCAAACCCACGTTCATTTTCTTTTACTTTAAGCCTAAGCACCAAAAATTGCCTACATGGAATGCTTCTGCAGAGGATGAAGAGCAAATTTCTGAGGGGAGAGGCAGCCCTACGGAACACGAAAGAAGAGATTGTCTGGAGCTCTTCACAGGCACTTTCCATGGCTCACTCTTTCGGGGCCATAGTCAACCACTTGCAAAAGCAATCAATGACTCAGTACTACGTTGTCATGGCAAGAGGTAGAACTCAGGATACCTGGGTTCCCCTCCCTCTCTGCCACCAGCTAGTTGGGTGCCTTTAGACCGTTTGCTTCATCTCTCTCTGTCTCAAACTCTTTACATGTAACATGGAGACAGATAAAAATACCCAACCCCTTACTCATATCAGAGCAATGTTGTAAAAAAAAAAATCACACGGAATCATGTCTATAGATACACTTTGGCAAGTAGAAAACACTGTTCAGATGCAAAGTACAACGCCCATTTGGAATATTTAGGGAATGAGTCAGCCAGAGAGCTTTAAACATTTTAGACTTTAAAATTTTAAATAGGGATTGGAAAATGTTCTAAAGCATATCGCACCCTTCCTTGTCTGTAAACAGGTCACTCCCATCACCAGCTGTGACTGGCTGTGATACAGAGCCCAGTCCAGAGTGAATGCCAGCCACGTGCCCTCCAACCGCTGTCCCATCTGTACCTACTGGCAACAGTCAGATGTTCACACCTCAGGACAGAGGCACTTCCGGCCACCCAAGGGACCGCAGGATTTCTGCAGACCCACTGAGCACAATTCCCAGCGTCTGATTTTGCTTCTCCTCCGCCCCTGCCTATGTTGATCGCAGATGTGCCTTCCAGAGGCCGGTTTGCACACATCCCTTGGCTCTGCCGGGGCAGTCTGGCTGTTGACTGGTATCCCACCATGTGCTGCCCTTTACCAGGTGATCACACCAGGTACTTGACCTTGGAGTTCCTGTTATACTGGTGGTGGAATCTAACCACAAGTCAACCTCACTGTTCCTTGGTTATCCCGGACAGAAAAGTCCATCGGCTACAAGACCCAGGGCAGAGCAGGTGTGCCCTCACCTTTGCACACACTGCCTTCGGTTTTTTTTGTGTTTATTCATACAGGTCCACCCCCCTCATCACCCCCCTACACACACACACACACACAGAGCCATGGTGGAGATGGTGTATGCATACATGCACTCATTCAACAAACATTCACTCGTACCTCCGATTTTCATGGTTATTACATGAAGGTCTATAGGGCTGATCCCCGTCTTCAAGTAGCCATCTCAGCACACTTATATCGAAGTTCAGGTTTACTACTCACATTGTCCCCCCCCTCCCCAACTGCCTTCTCTGTTGCCCCAAGACCTCGTCCTCTTCACCTGCCCCACTGTCCATCATTTCCACAATCTCCACCTGCCACCACCTAACACAACTACCAGCTCTTTTCTCTACTTCTCATTGCCTGGGACGTAGATCCCCACATTTCTGTCTGTAAATCCCCTCCCCCCACTGCTGCTGTTGTGTTGCTTCTCTGCTATCCTCCATCTCCTGTTGCTTCTCCCACACTTGTCACTGTCACATGAAAAGGCTGGCCTTTTGGAGTCATCGCCAGCCGCTCACAGCTCCCATGTATAGGAGAGGCGCTGGGATGTCAAAGCTCAGTATCTTAAGGTTTTCAACTGTTTCAGATTGCTGGGTGCTTTGGGACCACTCCTATGCTACCAAAGAGGTTTCAGAGGTTTCTTCTGGTTATATCCAGATCTAAGATTCCAAAGTTACAGAAGACTGGGGTGTAGATAAGGAAGAACTTTGCATACCATTATAAGAAACCATTAGCACCATAACTGAGGAAAGAAAAAGACACAAATGCCATCAGCCAATGGTAGTTTCAAGAATTACTTATGGATTCCGATCTATACCCAACAGATACTTTCCAGGGAGAGAAATGTAAATGTACGTTTTCCATTTATATTTACTGTGCAAATGTACCATATTCTCTGAACACTTTCCTAGATGCACAAAAAATGAGGACAGGTGTTCGAAGCTGCAGACTCTGGAGACGGGAAGCATGAGGATACCTAAAAGGCAGGGCTGGATTCCCTCCTCCAGCAGACAAGACACATTCTGAAGGTGCCAATCTAGTAAAAATTATCTCTGGAAGCAGGTGTCCACTTCTCATCCCAGAACAAACAGAAAGTCCACGGTACCTCTCAGAGATCACAGAGCAAACATCCTGCTAACAGTTCAAGAGCAACTGACACTTTGGCCGGACCACCCTTTAGGAACCAGCAAAACTCCAAAAGAAACATGTTGGGATCCTCCATGTTCCTTATAAATGGCTCTTTCATTTCTCAAGAAAATAAGTACAAGTGCTGCCATATTTAAGCGCCTGGAATTTTCCTTTTGTTACTGTGTAAAGTGAGATAACACAAAGCTCTTTTGCCACGACTCTGAAGAGGGGGCTGGTCTATTTACCCAACAGTTTGAGCAAAATGTGGTAGGCTTCAGAAGAGAAAGGAAGGACTTGGCAGTCAACTTTCTGGAAAGGCTGCATTTACAGAGATACAGCAGGAAAAACAAGCCGACCCGACTGTGCAATCAGCTGAAACAACAAAGAAAGCTGTGTTGGGTATGAGACGCCTCCAGGAAATCCAAGGTAAAGCTTTCTGCTGTGGGAAAAACCAGATCAACACTTGAGGGGCTTAAGGGTATTTAGAAATTAATTTTGGGAAAATGAGAATCTTTATCATTCGCAGTGTTGCATTTTGTTTTGTTTTCAGAATACCAGCCACAGGCCCTGTGTGTATACCTGGGCAAAACTTAAAGACTATCTAAGATGATGGAAAATACTAAGTCAGCCTAGTCTCATTTCTCATCTGGGTTGCGATGTACCCTAAAGTGCAGGAAGTCCACAAAGAAGCATTAAAAGCGGACCCACAAAATTGATTCTACTGTATCTGGCCTCCGAGGATTAAGAACAAAGGCTTACAGACCCACCGATAGCTATTCAGTGGATTTTTTTTTTGTGAGGCATGATTAATAATAATACAATTTGGCCCTGGGACTGCAGCACTGACTTAAAAACCTGAATCCCAGAATATCTAAGATGGTAAATTCCTACCGATCAAGAGTGTGTGTATGCACACAGGTAGGTATATATTTGTGTATACAAGCAAAAATAATAACCTCTTGTGACACAGCAGAAAACAAAACAAAGCAAAACAAACCCACTAAACCTCCCAGAGATTAAAATGCAACCAATCCAGTATTTTCAGATACTGGAATAGGCTGCTTGGATCCCAGAGCTATCCAGTCCTCAAATGAATAGCACTTGAAGCTACTTAAATAAAGGGAACCATCTATTTTATGGCCTTAGCCACATACAACCTTAGCCCCAAAGATGATAATTTTGAAATTTAAATACTAAATAAAGTCAAGGGCAGTACCCAATACACTGGAGTGACACCTGCTGTCCCTGTAGGACTTACAAAGTACTCTCTACACCCAGAAAAAGGACAAACTTGTATTTGGAGAGGGCAAGAGATACAACGCCCCCAAATGTGGTGATTTGAACAGTTTTAGAAACAAAAGGGAGATTCGTGTTTTAAAACTCCACATCCAACTGAAGCTAAAATTTTAAACAGGTTAAATAGTGATAATGAAGTGTTTTCTATTACTTATTCGTGCTGGTTTAACCAAGGCCCAGCGCCATGCTTTCACTATAGACACGCAAGCTCACAGCAATCCTACAAGTAGGTCCAATTACACTCCTTTTATAGACGAGGAAACTGAGGTTTCCATGTTTCTATGAAATCAAATGCAGAGTTTTCTGCCTCCGTAACCTACACTCTTAATTGCTGCACAGTAGGCCCTCCTGACATATTTTAGACGTGTGGTAAGTATGCATAGAGGTTAGATCCTCTGCAGTAATAAGGGGCCTGATTATCAGGGAGACAATATTACCTAATGGCTCAGACCACAGACTTTGATGTCAAAAAAGTACACCTGGGTTCAAATCCTACTGTGCCACATACTATCTTTGTGAGCACAGAGAAGTTACTTAACCTCTCTGCGCTCCAGATTCCTCATCTGTAACACGTAGGTAACAACACTTACCACAGCAGCTTGTGCTAGAGATTAAGGAAGATAATACACATAAAGTCCTTAGCACAGGTCTGGAACATACAAAGCACTAAATAAACAGTTACTTTGCTATTATCATCATAAGCAACAGGACACAAAGATCTCCTCTTGAAATGTGACGCAGAAGACATTTCTAACTTCTGAGGTCAGAGCACTAAGAAACCAGTTGCTGAACTGTTGCCAGACCATATGTTCAGCACAAATCTCTCTGGCCCTGACACTATTATGTTTTGATTGAAAAGCGAATGTATGATTGAAGTGAAGCAGGCCTTTACTTGAACAATCCTTGTGTAACTATTATAAGCTTCTTACATAACTCTGCTTATAATCTCTTACAGGTCATAACAGTATGCTCATAGCTTTATAATCACTTTGAGAAAAGAGAGGCCCAGGTAACTCATCCAAGCTTGGCAGTAAGAATTAGTGGTTGATGTCGTTATTTTGTATACCTTACTTAAATGCCAAGGTCCTCTCCTACCCTGATGGATAGAATGCAAATGGCTATCTTTCTGGAGGGCAGTCAGGCTAATGACGCTAAAAGGCTCACACACATGCATATTCTTTGACTCAGCGTATCTACTTCTATAAATTTATCCTAAGGTGATAACTAAAGTAATGGGGAAATATTTTGTTCATAGGATATTCACTAAGGTTTTTCAAAATGCAGTTAACATTAAGGGAAAAAAACCTTAGATTTCCAAAAAATAGCACATACGTTAGATAAATTACATTATAAACACAGTAAAATATTATCTACCTATTAAAATTGACATTATAGACATGTATTTCTTGACATAGAAAATCTATACATATATGTGTATATACAGACACATATATATATGTGTATAGGCATATATCTGTATAGACACACACACACATATATATAAAGTCTGGAAGGTGAAGATTTATAATGTGGTATTATTGTTTTTTAATATTAAATATTAAATTAATTATTAAATTTAATAAATTAATTTATTAAATTATTTAAATTTATTTAATAAAATATTAATTTATAAAAATTATAAATAACAGAATTTATAAATTTTGTGACGCAGAAGACATTTATATAAAATTTATAAATTTTATAAATAACAGAATTTATAAATTATTTATTTAATAAAAATTATTAAATTTAATAAATTAATTTATTAATTTAATATTAAATATTAAATAAAAATATTTTAATATTTTCTTTGCTTACCTACATTTTCTAATTTCCTGCAATAAACATGATTGCTTAAAGAAAAAAAGCACGTTCTTTTTTTTTTATGCTGCTGTGTTCCCAAGGATACAAGAATAGTTCTTAAGGTACACAGACCAAGAAAGGATGAAAAAACACTGACCAACCTCTACATTAGGTATATCTCATGTGGAAGGCAACTAAATCACCCACCATTTCGCTATCCAGTGTAGAGAAAGAGCAGAAGCAGAACCAACTAGCAACCTTTCATTAAACTCATGGTCTTACCAGCTGCCAACTAAAAGAATGTTTAATCATAAAAGCCAGCATGGTGCCGCTTAAAAAGGACGGGGCTGGGAGTGGGGAGGCCTGAGAACTTGATCTCAGCCCTGCACTGACTGGCTATAACTAGTAATGGGAACTTGGGCACTTCACTTTGCCCCTGTACCCTGTCACAGTCTGAGTGTTGGACAAGGCGGTGGCTAATCTATCTTTCAGTTCTGAAAATGAATGCCTATCTAGGCCCAGATGAGATTCTAAGATGGTGAAGAAAAGGGAAATTAATCAATGGGCAGGGGAATCGAGGTACCATTCAGGGCTGTGTTATCAGTGAGGTGTCCATCAAGCACACACCCTCCACCCCGTTTCCTTTATCGGTCCTGTTGGAAGGTCAGATGTATCCAGAGGGAACTGTCAACATTTCCTTCTATCTTTCCAACCATAACGCTTTTGTCCCAGAGCCCTTTAAGTAATGTCCTTGGAACTACCTGCATTTCTATGTGCCCATATTCTCATGAGGCTGTATAACCCTTCTTATCGTTTGAACCTTCCAGTTCTTCTAGCGGGGAGAGCCAAATGGGTTGCTGTCTACTTAAGTACCTTGAAGCTCGAGGGGTGCAAAGGACTGGGCTCACTCCTGCCTCTGGGGTACCAATGCCAAAACACCAGCTGTTGGGGGAACGCCTGCAGCTGTCTAGTGCCCTCGTGAGAGCACAGCTGTGAAATACTCAATTACTGGTGGGAGAGAGGCAGAATTGTCAGAGTATAAGCAGCTCAACAAAGCAGATTGGACCAATTTCTATGGTACTACTTCCTTTATGTTCTTAGAAATGGCAGGGAATTCCCTGGCAGTCCAGTGGTTAGGACTCAGTGCTTTCATTGCCGTGGGTTCGATCCCTGGTCGGGGAACTAAGATCCCGCAGGCTGTGTGGCGTGGCCAAAAAATAAATAAATTAAATTAAATTAAAAATTAAAAAAAAATAAAAGAAGGAAATGGCAAAACTGATACTTTACCGCACAAACCAGTGAAGAAAACGCAAGTCCGTAGGCTGGAATCGATGGCACAGTGGACTATCCACCAAAGAGACCGATGGCTTCATTTTGGGTAGCAGTGCAAAGGAAGAGTCGTTACTTAGGCAGGGATTTGGCTCCCCTTCCCAATTAAAGGTCTCAGTGCCAAAGAAACAGAAAAATCAATTTCTTCACAGATGATAGAAGATAATAAAAAGAAGCGTCTGAAAATAATGTTTCACCAAAGAACTCTTGGTTTTTGCTCCCCTCTTCTTTCTGTATGGTTCATACTGTTAAGGGCTGGGTGATTACTATATTGGGGGTAAGTGAGACTAGGTCCAAAACTAGGTCCTGCCTGGCTTCGTGTGGCTCAAGTCTAAGGCAATCATACGACTAGGATTTACCACGAAGTCTACTGTTCTCGTACAGAAAGTGGCCTAGGTGAAGACACTGATGGTAGATGTGTCCTTAGTTCAACTTACAAAAAGCAAAGGCTCACAAGGCCCATGGCATAAAACAAGGGCTTCGCAAAGCTAGGGATTCTACAGGGCAGTGAGCTGGACATCCAATTTTCTGCTGAAGCTTCTCTTACAGCAACGATTCATGAAACTAGAGCAAATTACAAAGCCCTTGCCATACTGTCCCAGCAAATACCAACTTTGTAGTTTACAAAAAAAAAAAAACCCAACATTTAAAATTACAAACCGAAAGGTCAGCCTATCAAAGAATCCTTTTTAAGGTAGCAGCTTCCGCTCTTAAAATCTTCTCATGAAAGGGAGCCAGGCACTTGGGTTTCAGAGAGAAATTGATAAGAAGGAACAATTAGTGGGTGAATGGGACTTTCACAATGGTTGTCACTTCCGTGGTGTCTTCTACAAGGAAAGTCTGGAGCTATCTCTACGTGTAATCAATATATATACAAAAGCTAAAAGCACTCTGGGTTTATTATAATGAGATCATACACTTGTGATGGGAAAACAAAAGTACGTCTCTTTGAGGTATAAATTATGACATAAGCAATTACTACCCAGTGTTCCTTAGCCTTGGCTTGGCAAATAACTCAGGAATAACTCGGCTTTGTAACTCTGGGCTCTTCCCCACAGGAGCTTTCATAGGAGCCTCTGCTTGGCTCTTGTAGAGCCTCTGCCAACTACAGATTGGCACTCGCCACTGGCACTCGCCATCTACCTCTACGAGTATTAAATCCTGTGCTACTGCAGCTGCTGACTTTCAACACCCCCTGAAAGGAGTTCAGGGTGGAGATCAGAAAGTAGGCACTCTGTGCTCTGGGAAAAACTGGCGGAACAGGTCTTCAGATAGATATTTTCAGGAGCCGATTTTATGAGCCCAATTCTTGCATCTCCTCATATCTAGAAAAGCACTAAAATCCTTCATGGTGATGTCTGCTCCTTGTGACTAGCAATAACCTTCACAAGACTGGCAGAAACCTTCTGCAAAAAAATACGTGTTGATTGCATGTACTCCCCCTTCACAAAAATCACCATCTTTACTGACCTTCCCCCCTGCCTCTTTGGAGCAGTTTCTCAGACCTACCTGAAATGCTGTCTCCCGGGCTATAGTCCTCATTTTGCCCCCAATAAAACTTAACTCGCAACACTCACGTTGCGTACTTTTTTAAAGTCGACAGTAGAATTGGCAAAGCCCCGGAAACAAAGTGAGGAGTAGTGATGTCAGGTAACAGGGGAGAAAAAAAGGATGGGCTGAGGGGGTGGGAAAAAAAGAGTCACAGATAGAAACCAGCTTGTCATAGCCCCATACATGTGCATTGATCTGGGAAGGCCCAGGAGACCCAAGGGCTCTGAGGACCTCCAGGCTGCACAGGTTCTCAAAAGCCTCCAGGCAAAAGTGATGAAAGTGCTGGAAGGTGAGTGAGAGTGTCAAATCCTCATTAAGTCCAGGGGCGTTGGCGGTTCTGCCTGATTTCTAATCTCCTTTCTCTTTCTTCACTTGCTGGCTCCCCTGTCTATTTTAACACCATTCTACATTGTTCGCCAACTAAAGGTGACATTTTCCCAACCAACTTCCACAGGGCACCTCCCCTTCTACAGTAGCCATTGGGTGTTTCGCTTTGTGCTGAATGAACCGCACAGAAGGCTGGAACTCTATCTTACGTTGGGTTACACTGATAAGTCTGTCTTCCTCAGGGTCCCAGCCTCTCTCTTCTTTTATCCTTTATCCCCTTCGCTCCTGGGTGGTTTTCTCCCTGCCCACTCCAGATGCCATTCCTTCATTCAGTGGAATGCATAAATGCTGATTCATTTCATTGTTTCTCATGGAGCTATTTGCATCTGAATCAGAATAACTTTAAAGGGATACAACTACATACAACTACAATATTAGAATTTCGGTGCTACTAAATCCTTGAGGGTGCATTGCTAGGGCACCAGAGCCTTCCAGCAGCCTAAAATCACACCCACATAACTCCCCCTACCCTTGTAGAAGGCCGGCCAAGATTCCTGTCTTTCGTTGGAAGCCCCACCATCCAATGGCACTGTATGGTACTTGTTCACACTGGGCTAGAACTGAGTATTTCCTTGTATTCTCAAAAGCAGGGGCAGGATCTAATTATCTTTAGATCTTTAGATCCCAGCATGACACTTCTTACCAAGCAGAGATCAATTTAAAAACTGAATAAAGTCAACTGAAAGAGCCCCCAATGGCCAAAGCTGGAATAATTTGAGCAACAAAATAAAGTTGTATTGGATTGTAGCCCAAAGTACAAAGTAAATACTCATGAGTCCACAGTGATAAAAATAATTGAATAAAACTCCCCACTCTGTAAATGTGGGCTGTGCACAGTGACTTCCTTCCAAGGAGGACAGTATGGGAAGGGGAAAGAAAGAGTAACTTGACAGTGGAGAAACCTGAAAAACACTACTCCAGCCAGGTGATCAAAAACATCATCAGTCGTCAATCATCTGGACAGTAGGTGCCCTTGCTTGACATAACCTGATGAAAACAGCACTTTATCTCTGTGATCGTCCTCATAAAAATACACCATCGCAGCCTAATCATGAGAAAAACATCAGACAAATTCCAACAGAGGGACATTCTACAATATACCTGACCATGATCCTTCAGAAGTCGCAGAGTCATCGAAAACAAGGAAAGTCTGAGTAACTCCAACAGCCAAGAGGAGATTAAAGAGATACATCAACTAAATATAAAATGGTACACTGACTGGGATTCTGGAACAGAAAAAGGACATCAGGTAAAAACTAAGGAAATCTAAATAAATGAAGGACTCCAGTAACCATGTATTCATATCGGTTCATCCATTGGAACAAATGTTCTGTCCTAAGGTGTTCATCATAGGGGAAACTATGTATGTGGAGGGTATTTGGCTGCTTTCCAAACTCTCTGTTCAACTTTCCTGTAAATCGAAAACTGTTCTAAAGAATAAAATCTATTAATTAAAAAAAAAATCAAGTGGAGGCAAAAAAATGAAAAGAAAAAAGGTAAGTGTTCAGTGCCCTTGCTCTTCCTATGGTTATTTGAAAAGCCACATGCAAACAAATAACTAAAAAAATCTTAGCCACTTTGGACTGGCGGTTCTTGTGAGAGATCCGATAACAGCATGACTGTTTACCACCATCCCAGCACATTATTACAGGTTATCACCAGGAGAAATAAAAAATCCCTACTCAGTAGGAAGGACTGCACTGGGATAAGTAAGTATTACTTAGTCCACCCAGGACTCCATCATTTCCCAGCTTCCCTGAAGACAGGCTGGGGCCATGTGACTAGTTCTAGCCAATGGGGTGTGAGTGGAAGTGGTGGCACTTCTGGGTCAAGCAAGTGAAACACAGGTGTGCCTCCACCTCCCGCACTTTCCTTGTAAGTTGACCCTGGAGCCTTTGTGTTCTAGAGGGTGTTACTGCAGGTGGAGATGGCCACAGGATCCAAACAAGACTTCACCAGAGTTAGAAAGAAACCTTTATTGTGTTAAGCACTGAGGTTTAGGGTTCATCTGTCGAAATGGCTAGGGTTACTTACCCTAAAATACGAAGTGATTGCATCTCACAATTAAATGTTCCTTCCCTTCTGACAGAAAGTTGTTAATCATAACTTTTTTCCATATTTCCAAACACTGCACTTACCACAGGCGATGGTCCAATAGACCAAAGAATCTGGAGTCTGGTACAGGATGCGGTAAGGAGAAACCCGGGCACTGGAGTCCAACACGACATCAAGGGTGCCCACCAGGAGGCCTGAGGGCAGAAAAGGGGGAGAAATGAGTAAGGGTTTCCTCTAAATCCCCAGAGGCAGCAGTGTGGACACTCCCCTTCCGGGGGACCTGCCAACAAGCCCTCTCCCACCACATCCCACCTGGACAAAACTTTCCTCTCAGACGTGATGATGGTGACTCTACGTTACCATCACCCACCTCCAAGAGGTGTTACCATCACCCACCTCCAAGAGACAAGCTAAAAGAGCGCTGGTTTCAGAAACAAAACCAACAAAGCTCCTAGCTCAGTCCCTGGCACATGTAGTATTAATAAATGCCTGTTTCAAACAAAAGAAATAAGGTATTAAGCACTGATATCCTGGGGTCTCTGCTTTACCTACATTACACCCAATGTGTATTATTTTCTCCCCTCTAGCATCCTAGAAACAAATCCTTAATTTGAGTAACTTGACAAAGCCACAGGTACCAGTGACGTACACCTGAGTCTGTGTACCAGGCTGCCCCATGTACTATTTTCGTGCGCCTCATTTTTCTTTTGTATTGAGAAGGTACAGTTCAGCTCAGCAAACAATAAGTGCCTACTATGTTCAAGGCAAACCCTGTGGGCACGAAGCTGAATAAGACAGAGTCCCTAAGGCATTTATAATCCAGTAGGGGCGAGGGCCAAGCAGTATTTTAGGGCTGCATTTAGAAGTGAACAGGGCTGTGAAACAAGCATTTCTCCATCTCAACGGCACAGTCCTTTGCCGTTGGTCACATCAATTGTTATAAGCAGAGATGCTTGAAGCCTGGTCTACACTCAGCTCTGCAAAGATGTAGTAATTAGGCTGAGGGTCAGGAAAGGTACTGTGGTAGCACGAAGTTGAGTTCTTCCAATTGACAACCTCAGTGATCTTGCCAGGTCCTGGGGGAAACTTACTCACATCATCCAAGTCGAGGCAAGCTGGAACATTCAACAAACGAACTTAGCAATTTACGTGTGAGAAACACAAACGTCCAGTGTACTGACGCTCACTTAAGAAGAGGCAGTGCCTTCTCTTGCCAGGAGTGCAAATTCTCTTATAACCACCTTTCAGCCAACATCCCCCCTCCAGGAAGGTGTACCTGCTTTATCTGCACCAAGCTGGGATTAGACACCAAACATTTTCTATACTATTCTAAAATTACACAGATACACACACACACACACACACACACACATTCTACAAAGTCAAATAAACAGGATTCCTTGCTTGGCAGGATGAATCTAAAAGATTTCCATAAAGTAAATGCCCGTAATTACTCTAAAGTCAGATGCAACCCAGCATAGAGCAGGGTTTGGACTCAGAAGGACCAGTGAGGAACTGTGGCTAGTTGAATAATCTTAGGACATTTTTTTCCAATGTCTTGGTGTTCACAAAATGGAAAATCATATGATGTAAAATGGAAATGATATGATGATTACAAGATTTTTTGTTGTTGCTGTTTTGTTTTGTTTTGGCCATGCCGTGCGCCACGTGGGATCTTAGTTCCCTGACCAGGGATCCAACCCATGCCCGCCCCTGAAGTGGAAGCACAGAGGCAACTACTGGACCGACCACTAGGGAAGTCCCACAAGATTGTTCTTAAAGACTGAATACAATAAGGTTTGGGGGCAAGAGGCTGGTTGGAAGGAGGGGCTAGGCAACCTCTCTAGAACATGCCAAGACCTTCCTTTCTTTAATTTTACTTTTACTTAGATTGCATGGTTATTAAGGATGGCTTTGGTATGGAACTGATGGTAGCTGAGGTCGGGAGCGGGGGAGGTAAAGGCCGCCAGCCTCCCTTGCTCTGCCACAGCTCCGTCCTGGCTCTGACTCTGTTATGACCAGGTCTGGGGCACATGGACAGGCCATTTAACTTCTCGTGGCTTTCATTTCCTCATTTGTAAAGTGGTTGTAATAGCACTTGCCTTCCCGAACCTGGGGTCAAGCAAGAAGCCTAGGGCAGGTTAACATGGGGCAGCCCTACAGTTGTCCTTTTGGTCTTTGTCTAAGGCCAGGAATCCACTTGGGTTCACGGCAGACCACAGCGACCATTAGCTGACCTGCATACTCCAGGAAAAACAAACTTTCGCTAAAGGGTAAATGAATTCATTTGTTTGCTCTGGCCTGTATGAAATACATCAAAAATCAAATATTTAGAGTCTACAGAGTTTTCCAAGGAGTCGTCTTCCATATAGTACCACACACGTGTGCATTTTTGTTTTCTCTACGGTGACTCGGATTTACCGCAAAGACCTCTAATGACTCTTCAATTATCTGAAGATGGTAGAGTGTATTAATAGGGAAAGCAGAAGAGTGCTAGCTAAACTGGACTGCCCTCTGTGTTAACTAGAAATACAAAGACATGTGAAATACAGATTCATCCCTCATAACAACGGAATGTTGGTAATACTTCCCTCTTCTTGAATCAAAATACTGGAAGTATCACATACGTTGTTTCTAGGGCATACAGACTTCATCCCGGGATTAAGGAGTCACAGTCAAGGATTAGCCTCTGTGGTTCAATGAGCCTCTAAAGGAGTGTCAGGGTAGATATAGATTCTTCCAAGGGCAAGCGCAGCTCACTGGGCAGGGCAACCGACAAGAGGCAGTCCGGGTTCTGGAGTTCTTTAGTCCCGGCTCTGCCAACTCCCAGACCCAACCTCTCCGAGCCTCAGTTTCCCAATCTTTCACGTCTCACTAGACTTCTGTACTCTGTAACACCAAGGAGCAAAGACCTCTGAAACGGTCCAACCCTATCTGCACATCTTGACCACCACAAATGTCCCCCACTATAATCCATCTCCACCATCCATTATCGTAATTAACAAAACCTCCGGTAAAGAAGTACCTTCTTTACTCAGAGGTAAAGAAAACTGAGTGGCTTCGAGGAGAGTCCCCTGGAGTGAGGGCTTCTGATTACATGCTAGCTCAGCAACGCTGAGCACGCATCCACGAAGATTTAGATGAACACTAACAGGCTCCCCCATATTTACCACAGGCTCCATGCTGAAATATTTGAAAGTAAATTATAGACAGCATAATACTGGGATGCTCACATTAGGTGCATGTACAATTAAAAACATTTTGTAAAAGTCCTCTGAAAACTTAAGGCCCTGGATATCCCAACAGAAACTAATGTCATGAATTGAGACTCATAGTTGGTCAAATCAATAAATACATTCTTCCATTCACTTTGTAGCACTGACCAGGATTTTCCCTCCACCTGGAATGTTGTGCTTGCCCGTCAATGACCACTTCCCACCAGCTCAAACGACAAACTCCTAATTACCTTACACCACCTCTTTTTAACCCTGATCTCCCTCTGAGTTCTGCTTCTGTAATAACCACTGCATTTATTTAAAATTACAGGTACATTTTGCCTTGTTCCGTTTCTTCTCCTCTTTCCAGACTGGAAGCTCCATGATGGCAAGGTCTGACTGTTTGCTCTGGACCCCTAGACCCCACACTTTGCTTGGAGGACAGTGAGCCCTGAACACACATCTGATGAAAGGACAGGTTAGGTATGTTTAGAAAACCTAAATAATAAGTTATTACTGTGCTGCTGTCTAATCTCTATTGAGACAAGGAGTCGAGACTCTGGAAAAGAGAAAATACTCCTCCTATACCCTCTGTCTACACTGAATACTAGAAGATGGGAAATCTGAAATCTAGCCTAGAGAATCCCCGCTGCCACCACCCCCAAAAAAAGCAGCAATCAGGATTTTCTTAGAAGTCTTATTACTTACTCATCCCTCTGAAGTGGCTGTCAAAATACTGAACTTTTCATCATTTCCCACACAAAGCACTGTTTTAGCAGCTGTTCTAGTCAGCTATTTCTGGTGTTAAACAATCTTTGATAGCCTGAGATAACTAAGTCAAATTATGGTCCTCAAAATAACTCTGCACCTACCTATTACATTAGCTCAGGGGCATCTTGTAACATTAAACTGCTGTTTTCAAGGAGACTCAGAAAACACTCTGCAGAATTGGTACATTTAGGCCTCCCACCAGCTGTGGGCGCTAAAGGGTATGTGATGCAGACAGAGTCATTTCCACTCCTGGGCGGCCCCTCACCCCTCTGGGGGCAGGGATGTATCAGAAGAGTGTGGGACACATAGGGATGTGCCCAGGGCAATGATCAATCCATCTACTGATGATCTTGGGATAATTTAATGTTAAAGTGGACAAGATCCTAAAGCTTACTTGGTCTCCCTCTACTCCCTCAGCTTTGTAGCCAGTCAGAGATAAAGCCCTACAAAGACCATGCTGGAGTGGTCTGGGGAGTGGGCTGTCTCCTGATATGGAAGCTACAGCAGTGCCCACTAGGGAATTCCCTGGCAGTCCAGTGGTTAGGACTTGGTGCTTTCACTGTGGTGGCCTGGGTTCAATGCCTGGTCGGGGAACCAAGATCCCACAAGCCACGTGGCACAGCTAATGTGTACTGAGTACCACTGTTTAATGAAATATTTCAAAACCACAGAAAAGTATTGAAAATTACAAAACACATATCCCACCACTCTGACTTTAACACTTGGCCTTATCTGCTTCAGATCTGTTTTGTTTTTTTAGAAGAAAATATAACATACACGGTAAAGGTCCCCCCTGTGCTCCCCTCAATTCTATTTCCCTCTCCATTCACCACCCTCCAGTTTTTTATTCTTCCCATCCAAGTCCTTATACTTTGACCCCCCTATGTATGTACATGAATATAGATTTAACACTGATGTATATTTTAAAATTTACATTAATGATAAAGAGTAGATATTGTTTTGCAACCTTTTTTACCCAATGTTTGGAAAATTTGCCCACGTTATACTTGCAAATCTGATTCATTCATTTTAAGTATTGTGTAATAGTCCGCTGTTTAAATATACTGTAACTTATCCATTTTCCTAAGGAAGGGTGCTTGGGTCTATCTTTTTTTTTTTTTTTTTTTTTTTGCTATAATAGGCACTGCAATCATTCTCTGTACATGATCCTTAAGCATGTGAGCACTTTCTTTAGAATGGAATTGTTGGGTCATAGGGTGTGTGTTGAGACTTTATTAGTCATTACAAAACTGCTTTCCAAAGTGATTGTGCCAATTTACACCCGTACCAGGAAAGTGAGAGAATAACCGTTTCTCCATAATATCCCCAACACTTAGTATTATCAGTTTTTTTTTTTCCCACCAATCTCAAGGATGAGAAGCAATATCTATTTGTTGTTGAAATTTGCATTTTTCTGACGATTAATGAGTTTGGGTATCTCTTCCTGTTTATTGGCCATTCCAGTTCCGTATTCTGAGTTATTTGCCTTTCCTACTATGCTGACATTTGCTGAAACTTCCAGATCAGAAATTCAGTTTACTGTTTAGAGGCTTTCACTCAGATATACACTGGATTTCGATTCACTTCAGCAAATACACACTGATATTTCTAAAGCCAGAGGGGCAGTACACTTGGATTTACTTCTTTATATATGTTCTATATAAAGGCAAGACCTTGGGATCAGCATTTGCAAGCCCCTCTGCCTCTCTCCCATGTAAGGTTTCTGTAGGTCACAGGCTCCCACCTTGTCCTTCTACCTGCTGCTGCCTCTTTGTCCTTGGTACCCTGCCTGTATGTCTTAGGACATACATGGTAATAGGCAGAAAGCACTTAAACAATAACATCCAGAAGCAGTTGCTAATGGGTATATATACAAAATCCATCCACATCGTAATTTTTACACTTCTCTGAATAAATCTTTCTTGTTTGCTTGTCTGTTTTTAAAGCCTTCAAGCCTTCACCCAAGTTATTTTACTTGATCTGGAATGTCCTCTTTCTTTTTCTTTCTGGAAAACGTCCATTTCCCTCAATATCCAGGTCAAGGGTCACAAGGCATTTTTTTTGTTTGTTTTTTTTAAAAGTCTGTGCTTTTTTAAAAATTTATTTTATTTATTTATTTATTTATTTATTATTTTTGGCTGCGTTGGGTCTTCGTTGCTGGGCGAGGGCTTTCTCTAGTTGAGGCGAGCGGGGGCTACTCTTCCTGGCGGTGCACGGGCTTCTCATTGCGGTGTCTTCTCTTGTTGCAGAGCATGGGCTCTAGGCACACGGGTTTCAGTAGTTGTGGCACGTGGGCTCAGTAGTTGTGGCTCGCAGTCTCTAGAGCACAGGCTCAGTAGTTGTGGCGCATGGGCTCTAGCTGCTCCGTGGCATGTGGGATCTTCCCGGACCAGGGCTCGAACCTGTGTCCCCTGCATTGGCAGGTGGATTCTTAACCACTGTGCCACCAGGGAAGCCGCAGGCATTTGTTTTGCTTTCTCCCACACTCTCCCCATCCTCTCAACCCCCCCACCCCCAAATCTCCTGGCAATTAACTGTCCCCTTGTCTGTGATCTGCCAACCATCTTGCACTTCATATTACTAAGGCGATTATCACATTGTTTCCTACTGGAAAAAAAACTAGTTTCTTCCCACCAGGCTGTGAGCTCCGTGAGGCAGGCACAGCCTTATCGACCTTGGAATTCCCAAAGCCTGGAATAATGTCCCACACATCATGCTGAATATTTATAAAATGGGCCCCAAAGTTTCCAACCTGTTGGACATTGGGAGAAACCAAGAATTATTTTCAGAGCTTATTCATCTCTACCCCACAGAACCCCATATAACAAGTTCTAGCAAACTGGCCATAAATAATTAAACTGGCCTAAGAATCGGACAACGAAAGGAGACCAAGATTTGAGAAAAAGGTTAGAAAATCCCATCTCAGAGAGTGGGAGGTAATGCAGATCAAACTCATATCTGAAACTGAAATTTACCATGGGAAATTAACTTCTCTAATTTCTTTTTAATGAATATTGAGATTGATATGGAATGAAATTGGATCCAAAACTAGAGCTATTTAGGGGAAGGGTAAGTCTTTCTATTCTCCTACTTTTGGAAACTAGTCCAGAGATGAGCAGTTGTCGCCAAAAAAACACAAGAAAACACGAAGATGTAATCAACTTAAACTCTCGCATCCCGCCCCCACAGATCAGTAAACACTGTTTGCACATCATACTGGCCAGGGGACCTGGGGAAAGATCAGGGAACTGCATGTGTGCACAGCTGTGAAGGGGAAGGCTGGCATTGCCGGGTGAGGGTCAGCTCCCTACCTAAACCTGCACCTGAGCTTGTAATGTCACCAATGTGAAGGCCCACCTGGGCTATTGCAGGCCAGTCACAGTTGTGTGCAGAGAAATCTGGGCGATGGCTGGTCGCCGCCTAAAGAGGTAAGGGACAGAGGAGGTTTGAGGGGCGAGGTAGCTGCAGCTCAAGATGGGAGCAATGTGTTTTCTCAGTGTCATAACCTCAAAGAGTCTAACAGCCTTTCTCAAGCATGGGTATTACTGGCTAAAAGGGAGAGACCAATCCCAACACTGGAATTCTACTTTCAGCTTAGAACAGTCTGCGAGTGTTTTTGTTTTCATAAGTATTGCTTCTTTTCCAACCCCTCTCCCATATTTAGGTAAAAATGGTTTCTCAACACAGTTCAAACCATGATTATTGGTTGAAAAAGGCCACACACAACTCTTCCCTCTCACCTTCACAGCTGCCTCTCAGGACCCTAGTCCAGCCAGATGTATCTCACATCACGGTTGCCGTGAAATAGGACAAGTTACTAGAGGGCAGGGGGCGCATCCACACACACACACACACACACACACACACACACACACACACACACAACTTGTTTCTGTTTGTGGAAAGATGGATTAATGAGAATTCTGCTAGTGTAGGAAATACATTGCTGATTCTGTCAATTAGGATAGTTCTTAACTATCTGTGGTTAAGAATCAGTTTGTTTTTAGTTTCCAGTGTGTTGCTCACAGAGACATCTGTAAAATACAGTGCCTAGGAAATACTAAAATAGAGCTACAGAATATGAAAAGAGACAAAGAAAATACAAGCCTCCAATTTTTCACCATTTAATTCAACAGACAAATGGCTCTAGCTTTCTAAATGCTTAATCTCAATTTCTATTCTTTAGCTCCAGGCAGTTGAAACAAACAGGTTGCAAACCAGCACTTTAAATAGCACCTAATTAGGGAAGGGGTGGCTGGAGGGCAGCAATATTCATGGGACTCTGTTTACTAGAATCACCTATAGTTTTAAAGAGTACGTTCAATTCTATAACTTTTTATTTGGGAAATGAAAAAAATTATTGCTCTGCCACTGCAAACTAAAATAAAATCCCACGAAGTCATTTCTCAGTTGAAAGCAAGAATACATGAATAGGGAAAGGCATGAGGTTTTCGCTGTATATTTATTTCGAGGGGCCTAGGTTTAAAAGTGTGGTGACGAATCAGCCTGAAACTAATATGATATTGTACATCAGTTATATTTCAATTTTAAAAAATAATAAAAATAAAGTGTGGAGAATCTGAACTAGCCTATTAGGTGATCCCTGAAGAGACCCTTGACTCATTTCTTACCGATAGGGGAGCAGGCTCGAGGGGGTAGAATGACAAGGTCCGAGTGGTGGGGCACCCCCCCTCTGTAGTATTTCAAACTAGTTCTGGATCACAGGGTCTTTGAATTTCATGCTTATACAAGTACCCAGAAAGTTAGGGCTCAAAATATACGTTCATATTTTCCATCACCAAAGATAAAGCACAGGCTGGTTTATAACTAAACAGACTGGGCAGAAAACTGAAATCGGAAGAGCATTTCTCCTGCAGAGCCTTTGTCAAGCAGCCAATTAGTTCTGTGCTGCTCAAATCTTCCAAGCACCCTTGAAGGCCAAGTCTTCCAGGAGCTGCTCCATTTCACCCTACAGGCCAGCCTCTTAAAGTCACATGCACCTTCTTCTCCTGCAGAAAGGGAGGGCAGGTGGAATTGATTTTTCCTTCTCTTCTGTGTCTGAGAAGGAACCATTAAAATATCTCTTTAGGGCTTCCCTGGTGGCGCAGTGGTTAAGAGTCCGCCTGCCAATGCAGGGGACACGGGTTCGTGCCCCGGTGCGGGAAGATCCCACATGCCGCGGAGCGGCTGGGCCCGTGAGCCATGGCCGCTGAGCCTGCGCATCCGCAGCCTGTGCTCTGCAACGGGAGAGGCCACAACAGTGAGAGGCCCGCGTATCGCCAAAAAAAATAAATAAATAAATATATATATATATCTCTTTAATACCTTACTTTACACCCCAGTTAAGACCGGCTACATAATTTTTTGGGCCCTGTGCAAAATGAAAATGCATGTTCCCTTGCTTAAAAATTCTTAGAAATTCCTAGGCAGCCACAGCAGAACATTAACCCAAGCCTGGGGCCCTTCTAAATGCAGGTCCCTGTGCACCAGCATGGACCACATACCCAGGGGCCAGCCCTGACCCCGGCAGTGCCCCGGTGATTTCATCTCCACAGGCAAGCTGTTGTTCTCAGACTTTTTTCAGGGATTCAAGTCTGCTCTGATACAGACCAATGAGGACAATGGACTGAATTTATTCAAAAGCACTCCAGGCACCTCTGTGATCCAAGTCCTCAAATAAGCCCTCAACCCAGGAAGAGGAAGGTAGATGCATATTCATTATATTTACAGCTGCTTCCATGTATACGATGGGAAGGTATATTGATTCTCATCTTGTCTGTGGAGGCAAGTCTGAACACCTGAAACTAATGGCTCAAGGCCGGCCAAGGTCAGCCATGAGAGCGAGGACGAGGACGCAGGAGTTCTTTTGGTGCTGGTGGGAGCAATTCATTGGTGAGAAGCCCTCTATTTCTAACAGATAAGCGACACCCACCACCTCAAGGAAACCTGAGCGAGATGTTCCTCGACTCCTTTTGTCAGGTGGGCCGAATTTGCAGGAGCCACTGACTGTCCCAAGACGACTGCCCACCCTCCTCCTAATTCACCTAACCCCTTCTCCACAGTGAAATAATATCACGAAATAGAAACAGTTATGAATTTAAAATTACATCTAGGTAGAACCTCCCTGGTGGCTCAGTGGTTGAGAATCCGCCTGCCAATGCAGGGGACACAGGTTCCATCCCTGGTCTGGGAAGATCCCATATGCCGTGGAGCAACTAAGCCGTGCACACAACTACTGAGGCTGTGTGCCGCAACTACGGACGCCCGCGCACCTAGAGCCCGTGCTTCGCAACAAGAGAAGCCACCGCAACGAGAAGCCCGGCAATCAAACAAAGAGTAGCCCCCATTCGCCACAACTAGAGAAAGCCCGCGCGCAGCAACGAAGACCCAACACAGCCAAAAATAAATAAAAATTTTTTTTTAAATTAAAAAAAATAAAATTACATCTAGGAAATGACCTAGAATGTCTATATATATTATAGTACATCTATCAATGATATTTAGACATTTAAACTCATGTCCTCGGATAATTATTTAATGAGATGGCAAAACATCTAGTATGTTATGTGGAAGAAACCCCACAAAACTCTAATTTTTGTTCTATACGATCCCACTCTGTCAAATTACAAGTATAATATTATCTATGCTATGAATTATAACATTATTATTAAAGATTACAAACATGAACATATTTGGTGGATAAAACAATTTTACTTTCTTTTGTGTTGCTCTGTTTCCAAAAGTTTCTCGAACGTACATTCAATACTTTTATGATGTAAAAAATTTTTTTGTTGTTTTCTCAATTACTTCCAACCTTCTACTTTGGGCTTTCTTTACTCAAAGAGAGATCAAGTAAGCCATCAAGTAAATAGATGGTTACTGTGTTTACATTAAAGCTGCTCTTCCCAACCACAGGTTAGTAATCTTGTTGCTAGGATGCAACATGCCAGTTAGGGGGTCAATATTTAAATGAATGGCATCCTTAAAACACTCTCCGATGGAGAGGAGTCTGGCCTTTGCCTTTCAGAAATTTTTTTTTAAGTTCATTTTTTTCCCTTTAGTATATAAAGCACAGCAACACAACAAATTGATACATATTAATACACACAGGGCTTAACTCAGTTGTAGTGATTGGGTGTTTTTAATAACTAGCTTATCTTTAAGTCAGGAAGTTTACAGTCCCAAAATAAAAACCATAAAAGTTAAATGAATGAAATTAGTTTCTCAACTTTCATCACTGAGTATTCATTGTATTTTAAAACTGCATATTCATTATATTTTAAGTACCCACAGTGTTGCCTTTAGCTACACATGAGTAAGGCAAATAAAGAGGCAATATGTGTTTATACCTACATTGGAAATGTCTGGAAGGATGTATATCAAACTGTTAATAATGGTTCCCTTTGGAGAATGACATCCGTATGGGGAGATGCCCCATAGGGAAGAAATTAGGAACTCTTTTAACTGTTAGAACTATATTTTCAAAAGTAATTGTTATGCTGTTAGAACTATATAAAACTTTGTATTCATAATTATTTACAAGATGCATATATTATAATAGAGCAATAACAAAAGAACTACTAAAGGAATACAAAATATCATAATGAAGATCCTGCCAGTAAGATTTCATAAAAGATGAAACTCTGTAACCAGTCAGCTCCTGCTATTTTCTGTCATGGGCACCAGCCACCCTAAGAACTGGTCACCCTTAGCATGCACCCGTGGGGTCACACTGTATAAAATGAGGCTGCCTTTCACCCGGGACTATGATACACAGGGGCCTAAGTGGAAGATGAGGCTGGCCCATCACACCCTCCCAAGGGAATCTGAGCTGAGACAGAGGAAGAGGAAAGCCAAGTAGCTACAGAAGCGGAAGCTGAAAGGATTCCATGAGAAGCGAACGCAGCAAACAGGCCAGCTGACACAGAGGCAGAAACACTGAGCTAAAGAACAGATACACAGCAGAGGCTGAGGAAGCCTGGCGTCTTCAGGAGAAGAGAGCAGAAATGCAGAACGCAAAGCAGCGGGCCGTGATAGGGTGCCAAGGGAAAGGCGGGGAGCCACTTCTTACAGCTGTCACAGGCTCTCTGTCAGCTCTCCAGGCCCGGTTCCAGGTGGCATGTATCCTGGCAAGGAAACCTAGGTACCAGAGGTAACTTGAGTCTCTGGTCCTTGTAACCCAAAGTGTCCAACTAAAACCCTAACTACCCCCCTGGCTCCATCTAAGATGGACTCTGAATAAATGTTCTCTTCTGTACGATGGCAAGGCAAGTGTTACATAACAAAGTGCCAAGGCATTAACAGCAATTTAATAATACGCTTTCCAGACTTGCACCCAAATATTCCAGAACAGATAAAAATAGCGGCTACAGAACTGTAATGAAAACAATCGGGCTATTTACAGGGGAGAGGTACAGTAGCAGCCTGGCTTGATCACTGGGTGTTTTGTCTTGACTTTACCACTTTGAGGGCATCCAACTCCACTGGCATGCACTCTTCAGAAGAATCCTGGTTCTAGCTTAGCCTCAAGTCACCTGGACAAGACTAAGGGCTATTTCACAGAGACATTTCAGTTTGTGATGAATCAAGTGAAAGCAATCTTCACCTAAGGTCCAGATAAAGCTTTAAAGAGAAAACTAAGCTGGGAGGATCTGAAAGTAAAAAGAACACCATGGCACCAACAAGTGGGAGGAACCAAACCAGGAAATCTGCCAAAGATGGTTTGACTTTGCAAAGCCAGGTGTGCGGTAGCAAGTAATGCCCTTATTTCGTCAAGTTGTGTATTATGACCTGACGCGTTTTTCAATATACGTTAATGACCTGCAAATGTAGGTGAGTCCCTTATGGAATATATTAAACCCAATTAAGATTTCTTAAGAAATAGTTCAGGGATGGCCTGGAAAGTCCTTGTAAACTATTCTGAAAAATATCAATAGTGGATGGCAGAAAAAAAAAGGATCACTGGCGATAATAAAAGCAGTATACTGGGGGTGGGGCACTTTTTTGCAAAGTGACTTCTAAGTCATTACCAAGAAATTGTTCTTTTTTCATGCTATAAACCAGACACAATAGACATAGAGAGCAGTATGACAACCAACTATACAACACCAGCAATGTCACTGACTCATATATCTTCAAGCAGAGACTGATGAAGAAAGATGAAAGGTAGGGAGAATTATCTTTTTTCTTTTTTTGCGGTACGCGGGCCTCTCACTGCTGTGGCCTCTCCCGTTGCCGAGCACAGGCTCCGGACGCGCTGGCCCAGCGGCCATAGCTCACGGGCCCAGCCGCTCCGCGGCATGTGGGACCTTCCCGGACCGGGGCACGAACCCGCGCCCCCCGCATTGGCAGGCGGACTCCCAACCACTGCGCCACCAGGGAAGCCCGGGAATTATCTTTTATATTATTGTTTTATCAATGAATGGGGAAACTGAAAGTAGTGAAGGTCATGCTTTGTTTCTTTCACCCTGAATTACATCTTCTATACCTAGCTTCTTAATCTCTAAGCAAAACTGACACATGCACACATAAATGTACATGCATACCTACATATACAGACATATAGTATGCACATATATATATATGCATACACACATATTGTACTATGCTCATTTAAAGCATGCTCATTTAAAATGAGATTAGAGTAGGGAAGGCTCTTAAAAAGAAAACCCTCAAATTTTGATTTCTATCTTCGGATTTAATGAACACAATATGCAATAAAAGAATAGGATTACAACAAAATCAGTATTTTAAAACTTTTTAAAAAGATAATCACGGGCAAGAACTCCTTTTACGCCAATGTTTCTCAACCAATACAGTTTTTGAAAACATATAACAGTTCCACACTATCTATCTCGCTCAGATTCTTTTATGAGACCCTAAACATCCTGACTCTGTAGAGTCACTATATGTTCTCTGAATCCAGAAGATCCAGACAGAAGATTTTTGCCCCAACTTTTCTCCCTGTCACCTGTATTGGTTGGGGCGGGGGGTGGGGGGGGGAGAGGGAAGAGGGAGAAATAGAGGGAGAAAAAGCCTAAGTTTTAAATATTTTCCAGTTGTAAATGAACGATATTTAAGATGCTTCTTCAAAATGCACAGGCTTCCTGTTCGACAGCTATTACATAGATGATTCTAGAATGTCAGTGATTCTTCCTTGATGGCTAATTCACCAGCCCTTACCCTTTTAGACATGACTCCCCTTTTCCTGTTGTGACAACATCTCATTTACGGCTCTCAAACTAATTTCCCAGCAGCATGTCAGCTACCAACCAGGGACTCAGGGACGTCAAGGAAGATACTGGAGACAAGGTGCTGAGTGAGGCAAAGGCCCAGCTGAGAACTGGGCAGTGTTAGGCATCCCAGCACAGCACTTCCAGCTTCAGAACTTCTTTGCTGGCTGAGGGCCAGGGCCTCTGAAATCTAGAACACAGATCAGGAAAACAGATTCCTTCCATGGCTCTGTCAAAGCGTGAAGATTATAAGATTGGGAGAGGCGTGTACTTCATGCACTCAGGGTTTCCACCAGTGCAACTAGTGCATTCTCTGAGACAGAGACAGCAAAGCAGGGCTCTGGGTCCCCCAGTGCCCAGCCCTTAATTCTCTGTCTATCAGGACAGGGCTTCCCAGTGGTGCCCCAGGAGATGGTGACACACATGGGGCAGCACACAGACTCCTCAGCCCTTTAGGGCAGCTGGGTGGGCACTTACCCCATGCGCCCTGTAAACACTACCAATTCCTAAGTGTGTTATGATGTGAAAATAGGTGGAAAGCTCTGGATAGACTAAACAAAGCACAAAAACCTTTCAGCACATTACAAAATTTCTGTATGTTTAATTTTGTTACATACTGACAGCATTCAAGTTGATAATATGTAGTTTTCCAAGAGTTTGTCTATAAAGTTATGCTAAACATGCTTTACTTTATCTACGTGCAATGTACATATTTTTCTTTTTTTTTTAATAGGAAAAGAATACATCTAGCCATGTACATCGGGAGGTGACTCGTGACATTTTGCCTGCTCTTTGATTCTCTTTGGGTTCATTCTTGGAAAATTTTAATTAGGACAGAAAAATCCCCTCCTTGTAAAAGTTGTAGGATCTCTGATCCTTAGCCCTCACTCCTCTGAATGGACTCGGAGGAAAAGTGAGTCAGGGCCCCCACATAACCGATGCCCAGGCTCTCAGGCCTCCTGGCCCTCCACAGAAGGCCCAACGAATAAACCACCACAATGACTGAACACTTTAACAATTAGCAAGCCAAATGATTAGGACATTACCAACATGCCTATTTCAAATAATTTCCAAAAAGATCATCAGGGAAGCCCCTAAAAAAACTAAGTTCGTTTAAATTTGGGACAGTGCCAGCAATACAAGGGAAACATTTAGATGGCAGTGGTCTATCTCCTTGATGGGAATGGGCACATTTCTAACATGGCAGAGCCCACCCAGGGTTGTGCAAAGTAACCAGAGGTGGCGAATTCAAGTTCTGGCTTCCCTAACTCACGAGCTGTGTGACTTCAGACAGGTCACTTGGCCTCTCTGAGCCACAGTTTCCTGCCACTAAGTCAAGAATCATTTATCTTCTCTGCCCATCTCCCAGGGTTGTTGGGTAGATCAGATGACATACCGTTCAAGGAAGTGCTACATAAACCGTGGAGTATCTTGTCCATGTAATGTATGCAGGATTTTTTAAAATAATGCTTAATTTGACAGCATGAAAAGAGCTTTAGGTCATAACACTTCCATCTTGCATTACGAAGGAGACTGAGCGGTAGGTGAAAAAGTGCTTGTCATGGTTACATTTTGAATCTTAGTTAAGTGGTCACCATGGTTATTAGTCTCTAGAAGAGGTGAAGGAATCAATACGGTCTCATTCCTGGAGGCCAGGTTTTCATCTTTGTCATTACGAAATGTACACTGAGCTCCCGTGGCTCTCTTTGCTGGGCACTGGAAACACAATCTATCTCTGCTACCTTTGGGGAGACAAGGATCCAATTGGGAAGACGGAAGCAGCACATACAAACAGCAACCATTAAAATGCTCATTTGGGACTTCCCTGGTGGCACAGTGGTTAAGAATCCACCTGCCAATGCAGGGGACACAGGTTCGAGCCCTGGTCCGGGAAGATCCCACATGCCACGGAGCAACTAAGCCTGTGCACCACAACTACTGAGCCTGCGCTCTAGAGCCTGTGAGCCACAACTGCTGAAGCCCACACACCTAAAGCCACAAGAGAAGCCACCGCAATGAAAAGCCTGTGCACTGCAACGAAACAGTAGCCCCCTTTCGCTGCAACTAGAGAAAGCCCGCGCGCAGCAACGAAGACCCAATGCAGACACAAATAAATAAATAAATTTATTTATTTAAAAAAAACTCACAGAAATAAAATGCTCATTTGCTTGGTTAGTTCAAGGGTATGTAGAATAGATGCTCCAGGGCGATTAACCAGGGCTGGGATGCTCATGCAAGAGAGTGTTTCCAACAGTGTCCTGGTGTTGGGCTTGGTAGAAGATAGCACTTAAAAGCACCAAGAACTTGGATGGAATCCCAGGTTGACTGCATCGTAGGGTCATGACCTTGCAGCAAGGTGTATAATTTGAAAAAAAAAAATCATAATTTCTTCACCCATGCAATGAAGATGATAGTATCTTCCTGACAGGGCTGTGGTGGGGATTCAAGCAGATAAGGCGTGTGGAACATTTACAGTGCCTGACTGCAGCTGCCCAAGTGTGGCAAGGTGACCCAGCACAGTGGGAAGGCACATGGCATGTTTGGGGCATGACTGAGGGTTTGGAATAGAGATCAGATTGTAGTTGGGCAGCCCCATGCTGCACTGTTTGGACTTTATCCTACCGGTGAAGGTTTTGGGGCTGGGGAGTCACACGTGTTGCGTAGAAATCCCTTGATGGCAGCATGCAGTCGTTAGGGAAGGGGGAACAGAAGCAGGAAAACCAGTTAGGAAACTTTATGAGGAGGAGATTAATTGAGCCCCTTCTTTTATACTAGGAACTGTCCTTACACAGAATCACCTCTTTAATCCTTGCAAAAAACCCAGATGAAATCCCCATTTCACAGATGAGGAAATGGAGGCCCAGAGACATTAAGTGAGTGAAGTCAGGATCCGTTCAACTGGCCGAGAGAGTCCACTAAGCTGCTTCCCACACACAGGGTGACAAGGGCCTTGGACTGGCAGGTGCAGCAAGGGAAACCAAGGACCACTGTGCTCCTTGGGTGGTAACACTGTCCACCCCAGGGAAGGTGGCAAAACCTCTGCTGTTTTTATTTCTATTAGGGAGAAGCCTTCTTCAACCACCTTCTCCTGGAGGGGACTAATCTTTGAAGAACTGGTTTCCAAGGTGGTCCCCAAGCTTCTACCAATACTGGCAAGTTCAGGCCTCAGAGTTTGGTATTTTCTGTTTATCCCCCAGAATGGAATGATGGACCCTTGTGACTGAGACCAGAGACCAGCTCCTGTATGGACACCCAGAGGAGAGCCACTGTGGCCCAGACAACACACACAGCTCCTTTCCTAGTTCCTAGAAGGTGGTTTCTCTCTGAGATAAATGCCCTCGCTAGGACTCAGCCAGCCTTCGAAGGAAGTTTCCAGAATTACCCTGGCCCCTCCTAAGGGTCTGGGGAACAGAATTTATGTTTCCACTAGAAGCCTTGTTTACACTCTGGTTGAAGAAATGGAATGAAATGTACTATATATGCCAAGCATATGTGTATTTTTCCAATTGACTTTAAAACAACCACCAAACAAAACCAATAATGGTGTTGACCATATGTCAGCTGCTATCCTAATCACTTTACATAGAGCACCTTCTAATTAATCCTCACAACATCCTATGACATTTATGCAACTCTTATCCCTATTTGATGGACGAGAACACGGGCACACCGCCACTTGGGTGGCAGCCCCAGTCGGTGGGTCTAGGGCGGTAGGACTCCAAAGCCTGTGCTCATTCTACTGCATCAGCTTCTAGAATAAAATAAAAAGAGTAATAATAAGGACTTCCAGCTTCCAGAAACGTCAACTTTATTTCAATGTCCTTATGTACTTTAGATCCCACAGCATCCTTTCTGTTTTTTTTAACTGACAATCTATATATATTACAGTATTCTCCTTAACCCCCACGTGTGTAGTTGTTAGCGATTTTCATAAATAAAGATGTTTCACAGTTAGGATGAAACACTGACAACAGGCATCACCTTGGAAACTGTGAGACAGCTGGGGTGCTGATTAGCCTGGTTTTGACCCTGACTTGGCCCCCAAGCCTGCGAGCCTGCAGTGGTCCAAATGAACTCCTTCATCTCCTCTCTTTCTCCAGCTACCTAAAGCCCGGAGTGGAGGAACATAAAACCCTGGCACTTGGCTAACAGGCTCTGTTTTGGGGCAAAGAGTATTTGAGGAACCGCCATCTTCCTGCTGGTCCTATTAATAACAAGATCATTCTGACCCAGTGTCTAGAATTATTCCCCTGTGGCTGAATCCCAGTCTTGGTATCCTGCCGCCAACATTCCAATTCCCTGAGCACACAATCTCCCTACTTGCTAACATTCTGCTCATCTCTGCCCTGATCTTAGCCGGCTGCCTTTTACTGAGACTTTCTCAGACAACGCACCTAGCCTCAGTGGGTCTAAATTCCTACTCCAGTCTCCCAGGGCTGGACTGTCCCATCTCCAACCCAGGATTTATTCCTCCCCTGTCCTGGATCCCCACGAGACCTACAGCCTATTTTTTCAAACAATGGAAGTAATAACTGATGCCCAATTCATAGAAGCAGGGGACCTTTGGGGGATGAGAAAAGATTTACTCAGGCCAACCTTCAACAATCAGAATAGCTCCCAGGGACATTCCCTGGTGGCGCAGTGGTTAAGAATCCGCCTGCCAATGCAGGGGAGATGGGTTTGAGCCCTAGTCCGGGAAGATCCCACGTGCCGCGGAGCAACTAAGCCCGTGCACCACAACTACTGAAGCCCGTGCACCACAACTACTGAAGCCCGTGCACCTAGAGCACGTGCTCCCCAACAAGAGAAACCACTTCAATGAGAGAAGCCACCTTAATGAGAAGCCCACGCACCGTAACAAGGAAGAGCTCCCACTCACTGCAACTAGAGAAAGCCCTCACGCAGCAAAGAAGACACAATGTAGCCAAAAATAAATAAATTTATTAAAAAAAAAAGAATAGCTCCCAATGACATAAAAATCAAGGACGAGAACATAATATCACATGGGTGTATGAATCAATTATTGTTTGTCAAAGCGACCACCACAGATGCCAGGACTAAAAAAGGTATTTGGTCATTTGAGACGTTCCATTGATCACTGATCATTTTACAACTCCACTCATTCATTTCCCATAAATGGAAAAAGAAAACAACTCCCTGCCCCCAAACCTCAGAGACAGAGAAGGAGTGGGGGCAATGTAAATGGCACCCAAGTGTGGTCCTTGAAATCCTTTCCATTAACCTTTCCATCTGGTTCTACAAACAGGTAAATCACCGTCACAATAAAGCCAAGACCATAAATATCTTTATTCAGTCTGAACTGAGGTCAGAGACCTAAATATGTCCCAAACAGACGATTCATTTACCATTCAATCACTCATTCATCCAGAAACACTTACATAGTGACTTAACACATGACTGGTATTGGGCTGGGTCATGGCAATGCTATGTTGATCTTAATAAACCTTTGGTTTAGTGAAGAATAACCAGTCTGGCAACTAATATATGATAGATAACGCTATGATTCTGGCCTAACTATAATTCTTTAGAGTGGTACCATTCTATACTTTCTTTTCACTTTTCGACTGTTATTAAAACAATTAAACCCTTATTTTCTGCTAAATGCTGGAATTGTTTGTTTGTTTTCATTTTACTTTGAAAAGGCTCCTGGTCACTGAATTACGGCTAATGACTCTTTGGGGTTCTCTCTCATCATCTCTCATTCCCCCTCTTTCCCCTTTGACCCCCCACCTTGCCTCCCTCTTCTTTATTTCTTTCGACCTCCTTTGGGAGGGGGGTGAGCTTTTTATTTTTCTTAGACTATCAAATTACATTGTATGATGGAAATCATGGTACCTACGCATTAGAGTTCTTTCAGATGACAAAGGCCTTACTGTGTCTCAGTGGTTATGGCGTCCTGAATTACAAACTCTAATAACTCCTAGTAATTACCCCTTCTATGCCATGCACTCGCAGCTTCCCTTCTCGAGACCCTGGGTGGCTGGCATAAAGAAAAAGATGTCCATATACTACAACTTGTTCATTACAACCGTCTTTAAAGGGCTTACTATAAGAAGGCATCACCAACAGAGCCAGGCTCAAACTAACTGATTCACATCGTTACTTCCCAGTCTCTGACAGCTTCCTTCCAATCTAGACAGGCTCTTAGAATGACTGAAATCAGAAAATATTAATATATGGGCTCCATAAAAATGTCAAGTTTAATGATCAAAGTGCTACTTTTTTAACTATACAAGTAGCATTACTTTCTGGAAAAAAAGTTAATTAAAAAAAAAATCACAAAAGTAACAAGTGATGGAATATTTGTGGAATGGCCTGATTGACGCAAGCTGACATGACTAAGGTCATTGCACAGTTTCCAGGGTCAGCTGGCCATTTCTGCTCTATCTTTCCCTCTTACTACCCTCTCAAAAAATGCCCAAGAAAAAGAAACAGGATATAAGCTGACAGAGTTGGTCTGCTACTAGTTCGATAGGCAAGTGAAAATACCCTTGTCCAGCTTTAGGTCCCCCAAAACGATGCCACAGACAAGGATGACAGGATGAGCCATAGTGAGCGTCGAGATCAAGGGGCTATGATGTAGCCCAGGGCAGCAACCTAATCAGCACCAGTGAGTCAACATCTTTGAAAGGTTCTTTCAAAATTCCCTTTGAATCAGGGAGTGGGAAGCCTTTCTAACCATGCCTCACAATTCAGAAACCACATAAAACCCCCAAACCTCTACATGGCAAAAGCCCTATACATTAAGTCAAAAGACAAACTAGGGGGAATAAAAGATGCAACTCAGGTCACAGACAAAGGGCTCACGTCCCTAAAAGTAGTTCCTAAATGTTGGTAAGAAAAAGAGCAGCCACTCAATAAAAAATGGGCAAAGAACAATAAAAGACAGTTTACAGAAGAGAAAATAGAAATAGCTTGTAAATAGATGAAAAACTGTTCAACATCACTTACAAGAGACATGCAAATTAAAAATACACTGAGACACCATTTTCACTTATCAGAATGGCAAGAATCCAAAGTTTGGTAACACATTCTCTTGAACAAGACGGGGAAAACAGGCATTCCTCACACATTGCTTGGGAGAGTGAAACTTGGTAAAACCTCAAGGGAGGGTGATTTGGCGAGATTTATCAAAATGCCAAATGCATGGACCCAATGGCCCTGTAATTTCAATTTTTGGTGCTTGTCCTACAGATGTTTCACTTGGCTAAATGACATGGACAAGATTATTTATTGCAGCATTAGTTTTATAGTAAATGTTTGAAAACAGTATAAATGTATATTAATAGGGAAGCGGTTAAATAAATGATGACATTGATGGAATAATAGGCAGCCGTACAAAAGAAAAAAAAGAATGGTGACATTCTCTGTCCCGCTACACGAAGATACATGTTCGGTGGTGCAGGAAACCTTTCTGTACAAAGGGTTGGGGGAAGGGTGGGATAAAGCTAGATTTGGTATTTGCTTGAATGTGCAAAAAGGATCTGGGGAAGATACACAAAAAATGAATACAGTGGTTACCAAGAGTAATGGGACCGAGACATTTTCCACTGTAGACCTTTTAATATCTTTGGATTTTTCAATAATTATTTTTCATTTTCTAAAAACTGAAGTATAGTAGATTTATAATTATATATCTTCCGGGAGTTCCCTGGTGGTCTAGTGGCTAAGGCTCCGTGCTCTCAATGCAGGGGGCCCAGGTTCGATCCCTGGTCAGGGAACTAGATCCCACATGCCGCAACTAAGAGTTGCTATTAAAAAAAGTTCCCGCATGCCACAACTAAAAGGTCCTGCATGCTGCAACTAAAGATCTCGTATGCCGCAACGAAGATCTTGTGTACCACAACTAAGAGCCGGCACAGCTAAATAAATAAATAAATATTTTTAAAAAAATCTCTGGAGTTTTGAACCCTATGAATATATTATTGCTCAAAATTTATTTAAATTTTAGAGAGTGTCTTTATGACTGTGTCAAAGGCAGTTTTTGCACAGCACATTGATAAATCGATAACCTCAAGAATTAGGGGAGGCATGAGGGAGAGCTGGTAAGGGTCAGCAATTACAGCCTCTTCTCAAAAGTTTCCCAAATGTTAATTATGGACCTTAAAGGTAGAAACATTCTCACAAACCCCTCAGTACTACCTTTCCTTAAAATGGTGTGACTTAAACACCGACACACATAAAACCAAGCATAAACTTCTCATGCTCGAAACTCATTCACAATTATAAAACCAAAATATGTTTACAAATCAAATACAGCAAAATTATGAAACCAATAGAAGTATGCAATAACCACATTAACTTATTGTGAAAGACTGGGTTGCTCTGTTGACACTAACTTGTGGCTTGGAGCAGGAATATTGCACAGGCTGAGCGGAAGTCAGCATACTTAGTTACCTTTTGTTACGCAATGCAGTGACTCTACAGCCATTTTCCTCTATTCAGGTTCAGGACACCTTTGTGTAGAGTGCTGTGAAATCTTCTGACCTTATTTCGGCCCAATGCATCTTGTGCTGTTCAAGCTGCCTCGGCCACTTTCTCAATGGCTCAAAAACAACTGATATGGAGTCATCACAGTCGTAAATCCAAGTGCTAACTTGATCACTAACACGTGTCAGTCAAAAGGTGGTCCTTCTGATAACCCAGAATAACTTGTATTGACTTTTATTCACACTATTAATTATTAACATAATAAAAATGAAAACATCAAATTTTAAAATTCCGGAGAGAACTCAGACTGAGAGTGTACACAGACCTCCAGCAGTTCACAGCTGCAAAATTAGCTACAAAACTAGCTGCAAAACACCGCTGTAATTAGTTAATACATTTGAGGGGCAGTGCCTCTAGTCTCGGCCCCAGTTGAAGACTCTTTGCCTTGGACTTGCTGTTCAAGCCTCTGACGAGTCAGCTTCTTTGGCCCCTGAGTCTGCCTTCACCAACGATCCCTTCTTTGTGTTGCTGCCCACAGCTGTGAAGCAGTCCGGCCCCATTCCTGTGCCCACTTGCAGACTCTCAAACCTGAGCCTGGGGCAGTCTAAAACCACCCATATACTGGGATGAGAGCATAGACCATCCATGATGGTATAGTCTCCGTTTAGCACAAATAACAATTCCCCATGGAGGGCACACACATATCAATCTGCATTTCAAAGCTCCTCTCATTAGGTCTTAACAAAACCCAAGAAACTAATTCCAGTATTAAACATCTGTGCAGATTCTTGCTGAATCCAGTTTCCCAGGCAAAGGGATGATGTCACACATTTTTGCATCTTCAGTGCCTAACTCATGGTAAGTGCCTAATACCTGTTCAACAGATAAATGAAGGAGGGAGTGAATGGATGGATAAATGAATAAAGTGAGTGATGAATTAGCCAGAAAGTAAAAATAGGGAAAAGGAAAAAAGCTCGTCCAACTGCTGCGTGCTCCTGAAGCATCAGCTGGCCTCTTTTTTACATCTCTGACGCCCTTCTTTGATTACACAGAAGCAGTGGTACCCTTTTCTAACTAAAATCTTTCTCCATGTATGATGTTCTTTAAAAACCAGAGTCTACCGGAAAAATGTAGTAGAGTTGTCTCGACCATTTATTTTTAAAGCATTTGCAAGTTCAGCGTAGAAAGTCATTCTCACAGTTGGCCTGTCGCCAAGGCTAAAGCTAAAACAAGTAGACTCTATACGACTGAAGTTAATATAGACTGTAATATGGTAAACACTTTCCACTCAATGTGTATAGTGATTATAAAGGTCACTGGCTACATACCTCAGGCACATTCTTTTGATACCACGTTCAAAGTCAGCCAGGAACGTTGGCTACAACCCAGTATAAGGGGGAAAGGAAACAATTCTCTCAAGTTCAAGCAGTTTCTGAGTTACGTGAAGAATTTTTTTATTTGTTTTTACTTTAAATGGTAAGAATTAACAATGCTCCTAAAGCTTTCAATGAATTTAAGTCAGCTGTGGTAGAAAAGATGGAACTCTACTTCCTTTGATGAGAATGCAGGCATATGTAAGGCAGATAAACAGCAGCATTTAGTGCCATTCTGGGGTCCTGGCATCACTGCTCTATTCCCTTCTGTATCCTTAATTCTTTCTTTCTTTTTTTTTTTTTTTGGCTGCACCACATGGCATTGTGGGATCTTTGTTCCCCGACCACGACCAGGGAATCGAACCCGTGCCCCCTGCAGCGGAAGCACTCGGAGTCTTAACCACTGGACCACCAGGGAAGTCCCTCTGTATCCTTAATTCTTACTCTTCCTCCTCTTTGGGTGGTCCCTATGTCACACAGTCCTTATTCACCACAGCTATGGAATTGCCATTAACTGGTTACCCTCTCTCTCAGTTGAAATTTCAGTTTTCACGTGACTACACAGCAACACCACCTCACTGGACTTCAGCATGTGAAGCTCTCATAAGAGTAAGGATGGTAACGATGGATATTAACTAATGTGTTTTTCCTAATATGTTAGAAATATGCATGGTCTGAACAAATCCCTACAGTTTTAATGAGAGGATTCTGACGGTGTGAAGATAAGATTGCATTCAGATTCACCCCCAAAGTTCAGCTTGTCCATCACAACAGCCAAGAGCCCAATATGACACCAGGGAGATGATAATTTCAGTTCCATTTAACAGGCTGTTCTCTCCTTCCTCTTGGTTTTCAAAATAGAAATAATGACGCAACAGGGTTTTCTCCCTTGCTACGCTCCTTGGTGAAAATCCCCTTTGAGCAATTATTTCATTTGGATCTGAGCAGGCACTCTGTTTTGGAGGGATATCAAGACCGACTCATCCAGACATTTTGTCGTGGCCTCTCTGGGGCTAAAAATTTGGGTAATAGTGAGTGTCAGGGATTATGTCTTCCCCCACATGGACTCCTAGTTAGGTAGCAAGACCACCCATTTGGTCTCTTCCCATAACTTCACAGAGCTTTACGCTTGAGGTTCACCTTCAGTCCAGGATGTGACTAGTAAGCCTGCAAGGGTCATCATCAGACCACTCTAGTGATTAACGTCTCAACTACAGTCTGGTGTGTGCAAGCTGGCCACTCTGAGACCAAGATCGCCTAGTCAGGAAAAAGCCCTTCCCTCTAACTGCTGGAACCAGAGGAAATCAGATGTCAGATACCCCGACAAAGAATGGATCTGATGGCACTGAGATAGCAACAAGAAACAGGACACGCATCTGCTCGCACCCCAAGGCCACCGAAACAATGCTAAGCAGCTGAGCGCCACAAGGGGCGCATGTGAACGGCCGGTGCTCCCCACCCCAACATGGAGAACACTGCAGACAGCCCTTCCTACTGCTGGAACAACCACTGTCCACCCTGCATATGTTCTGAGCTGCTATTCTATGCAATCAGTCAGGCATTACTTGTCTATCCTCAATGAACTCAAGTTAAATGATACCAACACCTGCCCTTTATCCAAAGAGGGTCAGCCACATTCTTACGCAGACCGTGGGGCCACTTAAACTAGCTTTTGAGGGGGAAATGCAAGGGGGAAAGGGAAGTTGGCTGCAGAGTGCTGAAGCAAGTGGACTCAAGGCAGGCTACCCTGGGCTCACACACCACCAGCTCAAAGCACTTACTGGCTGCGTGTGTGACCTTAGGCTCAGAACCCTCCTCCGCAAAATGAAGATAATGTTAAGTGCTACTTATTGGGGTCACTGTGATGGTCAAATGAGAGTGCCAGACTCTCAGTAAGCGCTCAACTGGTGTCACGTATTGTTATTATTAAGGAAGGTCACTATTATGAGGAATCTCACTGCCAAAATCCAGAAATTTTCTTCTTTGAAACCACTGAAACGACTGATTCACAAAAGAGTAAATGGTTTGCAAGCTGGTGCCTGTCTTGCGGAAGGAACACTTGGTCTAAAACCCTATGCGATTCCGTAGTAAAACTAAACTAAACATCTGTAGAGCGCTTCAGTGCTCTCAAGATTACTCGCTGATCTTGGTGAAAATCCAAGGTAGGTGTTATTTTTCTCGCCTTATACCTACATGTAAACATGAAGTTAGTAGAGTTGGGACTCGAAGCCAGGCCAACTTATTCCAAATCCTCTTCTCTTCCCACTACACTGTGAAGTGAAACTGTTCCTTAACTGGTGCATTGGACCTCAAGGCTGAATCCAGTAAGAAGCAAGAGTACTTTGAGTTTCCACCTCTTCCAGCTAATAGAAACCATCACCCAATACGAATGGAGCCAAATGCCACAGGTTGAACCTCCCCACTCTCACTCCTTATATCGAGCACCATGACACACTGAGCTCTTACTAGGTTCCGATGGCTGTTCTCAACACTTTCCATCTATAAATATAGACAACTCCAACATATAGGCACTACTTTCACCCTCACCTTACAGATGAGAAGTGTGAGGTAGGGAAACACCATTTGCCCCAAACCACACCAGCTTGGAAGTGACATGTGGGTTTCAAACTCAAATACGGGGCTATTCTAGATCTCTGAGCTGTTCGTGCTTTGCATAAAAGTACCTGGATAAGAGAGATGCGTGGGGCTGAAATGTAGCCCCAGCTCTGCCCTGGGGGCTGTCTTCGCAGTGGCACAGCTCAGAAGGGATGCATTTTTCTAAGTGCACAGTGCCCTGTGTAGGACCTGCTCAGGTAGTGGCTCCAAAGCCACGCTCTTAGCCACAAGTCTACATTCTTAAACACTTGACTGCTGTCCCGAGAGGTAGTACCAGCTGAAAATATAAACTCAAGAGTATTGATAAATGTATGAATAATATATAATACGTAATGGGTTAAAGGGGAATGGGATTTAGAGGGATGGGGTAAATTATACCTTAATCTTCTCTGGCTGACTTCCCTGTCAGACACCTGTCATAGGTCTTGTTTGTAAAGAAAATCAAACATTAACAGTACCTTTGTTCAGCTGCAAATATGTTGAAATGTGCAACCACATTCTGCCTTAATAGCTAGACATTAATGTAAGATGTCTCAAACACAAGAAGACTTTGAGGAAACCAGAACACCTTTCCCAATTAGGACATTGTTATCATTTATTCACCCATGTTCTCCTAGTCCAAAACAAACACTGCTCATTTCTCATCTCACTGAGTGCTTATTTAATTAGCTGAGATGGAATCTGGTCTTGGTCATGTAAAATCAGCCACACACACCATTACCAGTTAAAACTGGTTTCGACACAGAACTCAAGTCTTTCCAGAATTGTTTATACCACAGGACACAGGACACAACACTCCACCAAGCCCCAGAATCCCATTCCTGTTACCAGAAAACCACTTCTCTGTGGAAAGTGTGATTATTAAAATCCGTAGCACTTTGGAGCTAATTTCAAACATGCTGAACGAATATCAGGGAATGAACATCCCTACTGATACAATTCAACTGACAGTATATATTTATAAATTATAACAATATGCATCAGGGTGACACCATACAATACAATTGCAATGTAAATATTGGCCTGTGACTAGGTATTTCGATAGGGCATGGACTGCCCAATTTGCCCTGGTCCTCACCACTCCCTATTGTCCCCCTGAGATTGGGGCCAAGCGCCAGTTTCCATTTATCACATGGTACTTTAAAAAAACTACAATCATTGTTCATAGGAATGAAATGTATCTCTATAAACATAAACTACATCTGCATCAAAGCTGGAAAGAAAAAAAAGATAGACTGAAAGGGCTAGGAGTTTCATAATATTTGGGAAAAGATAGTCCTTTGTGCAATGAAGAATATTCCTAAATGTTTAATGTTTTAAAAAATTGCCCTTTACAATATAGACAGTAGCCCTCTTCCCTCCTTCCTCAATCCCTTCAAAAATAATTATTTGAGTTTTAAATGCCAGGAGTTATTAAATATCCAGGTACTAATCCCTCCTTTATTTAGCTGGTGTCAGGACCAGACTTGCCCGGGGAAATAAGAAAAAATTTCCAAAGAAATGTCTTTCAGAGAGAGGTTTTCTAGATCCTTCAGGGGTTGTTAGGGATTGTAGATCTGATACTTCTTAACGCCTGGATCTTTGTTTTCCCTCTTAATTTCAGCACAAAACCCTACTACCTTAAACTAAGCAACATCAAATTCTTTTTACCTCAATTTGCACTCATTTCCATAAAACCAGATTCCTCTGACTGTACCTGGGCAAAAGGCCCCCCCCAAAAACAGTTAGGCAGGCTTTCTCTGTTTCCTACTTGGATTATCCTGTAATGAAATCGTAACAAGGTACATGGAATCCAAAGGTACATGAAATCTCAAAGTACTTGGAACTACCTACGCTTATGTTTAACTCTGTGATTGATGTAAAATAAGGTATTAAACTACTTCCAAAGAAATAGTCAGTTTCACCTAGATTTAAAAAACTAAGGACCTGACAATTTACCATCCCAGACAGTTACTGTAACAAAACATTTTTCTTTTCCTTTCTCTTCTCTTCTTTTTCCTTTTCTCTTTCTTCCTCCATCTCTCCCTCCCTCTCTCCTTCCTTTTCTTCTTCTCATTCTTTCCTTCCTTCTTTCAGTGAACACCTGCTCCTTGTGGGCGAGGCCGTTTTATTTACACACCATTTTTGCTTGGTACGTGCTACCACTAAGCCGATAGCTGCCCAGTAGACTTCTGATACTGTCATTGGGTTGTTCCCGGTTTTGCTGGGTAGATGGATGATACTCTGACAAGAGAGGACTTCATTTGGAAACACGGAATCCTAATACCATATTAAACCTGACACTTCTGGCTTTCAAAGGACTTTCAGCATCTCATTTGGCCCTTACGGGTAGGAGGAACCATGTCCATTTTCAGTTGAAAACCAGTCTCAAAGAAGTTAAAAACCATGGCATTGCTGGGTCTCCTTCCATTCCAGAAAGTCCTTTAAGATAACAACCACCAGAAATGTTTAAACTCCTTCACCCCAAATATAATTTATAATAAAAGACAATATAGAATTTCTTTTTATCAAACTCTATCTGCCATACGTGATCTTCAAAAGGAACAGATACCCTCTTTGACATTAACGTTCTATTTGAAGGACATTTCCAAGGCCCTTTCACAAATGATTGTTCCCATTTACAAAGCTTTTTGAAAATACTCTCTCCCGTTCTGTGCAGGAATTATGGATCCTGTAAGACAAAGATCTAGTTGGAGAGTAAGCGCAAGGCAAAAATGAATTCATTTCAGGACTTTATAAAATCCCTGTGTTCATCTAAACTTTAAAAAAACATGGGTTACAAGCACACAGAAATAGAAATCTGCAAGCGGCCGTTAAAAGCACACATGCTAAAGTTAAGTACAGCTGTAACATCCAGTTGCGTTCAGTCCGTGTGACAAACTGAAACGTCCACAAAAAATATAAAAGAGGTGTCCTCTGCTAGCCAAAGGTTTTATTGGCACTAAGAAAGGAGAGACAGATCATAATTCATCACAGATATTTCTATCAAGGGTACAACACAAGCTACTGAAGTTATGAAAAGTCATGGGGTACTCCCTGAAACTGGAATCATAGGCACAAGAACAGCAGGGCTCTGAGAAGAACAGCCCGTAAATGTATGACTCTTTTCAAAAGCAAAAGCACGTGGTGCCTTTATGACGACTCCACGGAATCTGCCATGAGGATGGGAGTTGTCAGAAGAGAGGAACACTGGCTTTTATCAAGGAAACAATGACGGGGGAGGGGACAGTGGGCGCATAAACAGGTGAGAGCAGATTAATGGGTGAAAGTCAGAGGGCATATGGCACCCTCTTCCTAAAGCTCACAGGTTACACCCAAGCAGGGCCCTATTTGAGAGACCAGAGATGGTTCTTTTGCAAAATAGAGAATAGGAAGGAAGAGGAGTTTGCAGTTCCTAGCCTGAGGGTCAATACCCTGACGATCGTTTAATAAGTGGAGTGGAGTGCACGATCTGTAATGGTTAGCCATAGCATCCTATCAGAACTGCTGAAATTGATTTGATTTATTTATTTTTATTGAGGTGTAGCTGATGTACAGTATTATATAAGTTTTAGGTGTACAACATAATGATTCACGAATTTTAAAGGTTATACTCCATGTATAGTTATTATAAAATGTTGGCTATATTCCCTGTGTTGTACAATATATCCTTGTATCTTATTTACTTTATACATAGTCGTTTGTACCTCTTAATCCCCTACCCCATCTCGTCCTTCTCTCTCCCCACTGCTAACCGCTAGGTTGTTCTCTTTATCTGTATGTTTCTTTTTTGCTATATTCACTAGTTTGTTTTATTTTTTTAGATTCTACATTTAAGTGATATCATACAGTGTTTGTCTTTCTCTGTCTGACTTATTGCACTTAGCATAATACCTTCCAAATCTATCCATGTTGTTACAAGTGGCAAACTTTCATTCTTTTTTACGGCTGAGTAGTATTCCATTGTATATATAAATCACATCTTCTTTATCCATTCATCAGTTTGCAAACACTTAGGTTGTGTCCACATCTTGTAAATTATATGATAGCTGAATTTTATAGTGCAAAAGGGAAATGCCTACTCACTGTTCTGTATTTGGACCCAATTATTCTCTCCATTCTCCTGTAGGGAAGGAGAATTAACAAGGAAGAACCAGGGGATTTAGTTGTCAGAGTTGTATGCTCTACATTACAGAGCATCCCAGGGAGGGCTCCCTGATGGAATCATTTGTAAGGAAGGGAGCAGCTGGGGCAACATCAGTCCTTAGACTAAGGCAAGACCCTCCCCTGGCTTATCTAGACCCTGTTCCTTCTCTTCTTCCCCCCTCTACACACACACACACACACACACACACACACACACACACACACACTTCTAGGGTCTTCCCCACAACGAGAAACTGAGAAGTATAGTTGAAGGGCCACATACATGGGTATCAGGATAAGAGTAAGAAAGAACCACTAACACAACATTGTAAATCAACTATACTCCAATAAAAATTTAAAAAAAGAAAGAAAGAAAGAAGCACTAACATTTTTATCATTGTATTCAGGCAGTGATACATTTCTATTGCTTAAACACTATATAGCAAACTGAACATCTTTAACTGGTCAGAAGGCTAACAAAATTACCTGACTTTTACAAGTTATAATAATCCTGCTGCAAGGAATAGCAATGAATTCCTGAAAAATCACTTTGGTAGAAAATTCAGAGTTGAGAAAGGTAAGACCTTAGAGTACTGGCTCTTCATTTCTTTGATTCATAATCCACTTTAAGGAGCCAATGAAAGTGGTGGAGCCTCAGCTCCAGAAAAATACACCTTCCTAATGAATTCCCATAAATCTTGTATATAATTTCAGGTCGTTCAAAGACCTGAAATCCCCCTTTCTTCTACCGTATCTTTAAAAGAAAAAAAATAGTTTGGGAAGCCAAACTATTACAACAATCCTATAAAAAACTCAATATTTTTATATCCACAAAGAAAAAAGAAGACACTAAATTCAAAAAAATCTTATGACATTTGACACAGATTACGTTAATAAAAATCAATAGTGTATGTCAAATATACATTTTTCCTCCTTTGGTAGCCGTAATCTTTTTGAGATTGACCTCCCACACAGTAAACATGGATATTGGTTTTCTTTGTGCAATATCCACACAAACAGGCCTTTTCCTTCCCTGGTCCTCCATCCGGAGGTTCAATGCTCTCTCAGTTGTATACCTTGGAATGGCTCTATATCATGGTCCCAAAGACAGCTTAACTAGAAGGCTGGATATGGGGAAAGTTTGAAGACCTTTTTTAGGAAAATCCAGAGAGAGTTTTCAGGCTTCCTCCCTGGCATACAGTCAGCTAGCTGTAACCATGACAGCCACCAGCCAGTGATACCACACCTGGCTCTGCCTCTCCCCTTCACTTCCACGCTCAAGGTTGCATTTCTAAGACTGGGACTGACCTTGCCTCAGATCCCTTTGGCTTTCCAAAGGGTGCATTCCAATTTCATCTTCCTCTCTCCTTTTTCTTTTTTTTTTTTTTTGCGGTACGCGGGCCTCTCACTGTTGTGGCCTCTCCCGTTGCGGAGCACAGGCTCCAGACGCGCAGGCTCAGCGGCCATGGCTCACGGACCCAGCCGCTCCGCGGCATGTGGGATCTTCCCGGACCAGGGCACGAACCCGTGTCCCCTGCATCGGCAGGCGGACTCTCAACCACTGCGCCACCAGAGAAGCCCTCTCCTTTTTCTTTATCTCCCTTTTTATCCTTTTTTCTTTCCAAATGCAGGCAAACCTAAGTATAAATCCAAGCTCTGTCTGTTACTAGCAGGGTCTCCTCAAGTAAGAAACTAAACTTTTCCAGCAGGCAGTTTCCTCATCTATAACAGAGGAAAGAATAACTAACCTACAGGGTTGTTATGAAAATCAAATTAGTGATGTGTGAAAAGTTCTCAGCAGAATGCCTGAACCACAGAAGAATTTCAGCAAATGTTAGCTCCTCTGCCTTTATACTCTATATTAATTGTAAAAATAATAGAAAATATATACAATCAAGCATTTAATAAAATAATATGACCACAACAACGACTTTGAAAATTAGCCTTTAGACCACACAGATTTGAAAATTATTACAAAGATGCTTTTAGAAATAATGTACTTTACATTATTCATTATAGTAATAGATATGCAAATATTATAAAATGCCAATGGAGTAAACAAAAGATTAATGACTTCTTTAAAAGCTTTAATTAAAAAGTCCAAATGTAAATCTGTTAAGGCCTGCTTACTTTTATTAGAGACTGCTTTGGTTCCTAGGTTAACACAAAGATTTAAAAAATTCATTTGTACTACTGAAATGTAAAGAGTTTCCTTAGTAAGAAATATTAAAGGCAAGGAATCTAGAAAAAAAGAAATGAGAAAAACAAGAGTTCACCTTTTCTGCTTAGAGGGTAAACACAGATTAAATCCTTAATGTTCTACTTGACCTTCCCTCTAGCAAATACTTGCCCAGCAAGCCTAGAATAATGGAGCTGGAAGGTGGGCATGCATTTCACAGACCTCACCTCAGGGGCTGGATAGTTATTCACCTCGCCTTGTGCTCCTTGGGCTCAAACAGAAAGTAGAAGACTTGATTCATCCCAATGAAAGTTTCCAACCCAGATCTCCCCTGGAGAGTTAGGAGGACCTTAATGGAGCTCTTGATTGGATCCCACAGTCAAGGAACCCTGGCTCCCTGAAAGCAAGTGTAAATAAGCAACAGCACCCTGTGAAATGCTATTTGGAGCAAACCAGAAGCCAGAGGCAATTGCAGAATGACTTGAAAAATGACTGGCTGTCCTCTGAACACATCCCCTGACAGGAAAGGGAAACAAAGCAAAGGGGAGAGTGGGTCAATGATCTCTTTATAAGTTCTCTGGTTTACCTATTAGGTGACGACATTTCTAAATTACAAATTTCTGAATGACTAACCATGCATCTTTACATACAAAAATATATAGAAATATAAGGAAAAGGTGGCCCCTCCCCTTCCTCCCACCCCGGTCCTCTCCCTGGTGGCCCCAGTTTGCCACAGAGTCACTGACGCCAGGAGAGAGGAAGGGAGGAGAGAGGGGGAGAGAGAGGTCTGTGTTTCCTGGCAGAGCTTTCAAAATGTGCATCCCCAGGAAGGAAGGGAAGGAGGGAGGAAGGTATGCAGGTAGAATGATTTAAAATTGCTGCTCAATCTCCAAAATATCCAAGCAGCTCCTGCAGCTCAACATCAAAACCACAAACAGCCCATCCAAAAGTGGGCAGAAGACCTAAACAGACATTTCTCCAAAGAAGACATACAGAGTGCCAACAAGCACATGAAAGGATGCTCAACATCACTAATCATTAGAGAAATGCAAATCAAAACCACAAGGAGGAATCACCTCACACCCATCAGAAAAGTCAAAGAATCTACAAACAATAAATGCTGGAGAGGGTGTGGAGAAAAGGGAACCCTCTGGCACTGTTCGTAGGAATGTAAATTGATACAGCCACTATGGAGAACCAGACGGAGGTTCCTTAAAAAACTAAAAATAGAACCACTATACGACCCAGCAATCCCACTACTGGGCATATATCCTGAGAAAACCATAACTCAAAAAGAGTCATGTACCACTATGTTCATTGCAGCACTATTTACAATAGCCAGGACATGGAAGCAACCTAAGTGTCCAGTGACTGATGAATGGAAAAAGAAGATGGGGTAATATATACAATGGAATATTACTCAGCCATAAAAAGAAACGAAATTGAGTTATTTGTAGTGAGGTGGATGGACCTACAGTCTGTCATACAGAGTGAAGTAAGTCAGAAAGAGAAAAACAAATACCGTACGCTAACACATATATATGGAATCTAAAAAAAAAAAAAAATGGTTCTGAAGAACCTAGGGGCAGGATAAGAATAAAGACGCAGATGTAGAGAATGGACCTGAGGACACAGGAGGGGAAGGGTAAGCTGGGACGAAGTGAGAGAGTAGCATTGACATACATACACTACCAAATGTAAAATAGATAGCTAGTGAGAAGCAGCCGCATAGCACAGGGAGATCAGCTCAGTGCTTTGTGACCACCTAGAGGGGTGGGATAGGGAGGGTGGGAGGGAGACACAAGAGGGAGGGCTTATGGGGATATATGTATATGTATGGCTGATTCACTTTGTTATAATGCAGGAACTAACACACCATTGTACAGCAATTATACTCCAATAAAGATGTTTAAAAATAAATAAATAAATAATAAAGTTGCTTATCAAAAATTCCCTTCACCAAAAAGCCTGAGTATTCACTTAACTTTTTTTAAGCCGCCTAAACCTCAGACAGATAACCATTTGCTATATCAGCACCTTTTAAAAATGCAATGTCTCCGTAAGACTTGAGTTGCTCACACACCGGTGTTTATTACTCAGAGCCAATGGCCTCCTTACACCTAATAGAGATCATCAGCGACTGGAGAACAATGATGGGCCATCATCTATGAAGGGCTCCTTGTGTTTCCTGTATTTTACATCACTCATCTCACAGAATCCTCACTCCTGGTGCTGAAAGGTGATTAAGCCATATTATATAAAGAAATCAAGCTCAGAAAAGGAAGAGACACTTCCTAAATCACATCTCTTGGTAACAGATGGGGCTGGGATTTGAATCAGGTTCTGACTCCAGTTGTATGTTTACGAAGGGAAGGGCTGAAAAAGACTAGAGCCCTGTGAGGGGGGTAGAGAACACCAAAGAAGTAGTGAGAAGAGCAACCCTGGTGGCTTCCCAATTTGCCTGTAGCATTTGGTGCACTCAGGGTGCCAGGAAGCATGCCTGGGCTTAGCCTGAGACCCAGGCCCAGCCCGGAGGTGGTACCCACCACAGCCGTCAGCATTACAATCTGCTCAGTTCCAAGCGACAAATTCCTGATTTGGACACAACTACAAAACAGGTTTTTGTGTGCAGGCCTGGGAACCATCCCACAATTTAAAACCCGATCTCTTCGTAAAGTGGTTCCCCTCACCTAGAGATCGTCATACTGAGTGAAGCAAGTCAGACAGGGAAGGACAAATATATGATATCACTTACATGTGAAATCTTAAAAAAATGTTACAAGTGACCTTATTTACAAAACAGAAATAGACTTACAGATGTAGAAAACAATCTTACGGTTACCAGAGTAGAAAGGGAAGGAGGGATAAATTGGGAGATTGGGATTGACATATACGCACTACTATATATAAAATAGATAACTAATAAGGACCTACTGTATAGCACAGGGGACTCTACCTCAATATTCTGTAATGGCCTATATGGGAAAAGAATCTAAAAAAGAGTGGAAATATGTATACGTATAACTGATTCACTGTGCTGTATAGCAGAAAGTAATACAACATTGTAAATCAACTATACTCCAATAAATAAATAATAAAGTGTGTCCCCTCTGCGTGTGATGATGGGAAGGCTGAAAACATACGCCGTGTCCCTAGAACAGGAAGTCAGCCTCAACTCCTCAACTTTCTGAAAAGGAGGCTTGGAGTAAATTTTCTCTTTCCTACTTTTGGAGATCAGTTTACAAACACCCGGAAGATGTCAAAAGCCATCTCAAATCCTACACAAATTACATGTATTCATTCTTACAGCTTTTTGTGTAGAATAATGTAAAGTCTCAAGACAAATTGGAATGGGTGACTAAATCATTCTGTGGACAAAATCCTCTTGAGGGTGATAATAACAAGCAGAGGGGGAGGAATTCATGGAACAAGCAAGCAACATCTGCTTTTGTCTAACCATGCTTCTCGCCAGCAGCACCTGCTTATTAAGTAAGTATATGAGCCAACCCCATACAGAACTATAGATCACTGCTCACGACAACACACAGTTATAACATTAGGTTCCACTAGGAACTAACACACACTGTACTGGCTTTTATACATAATTAATCTACAAAGAAAAATGTTAACTGCTAAGTGCAACTAAGAGCAATTTCATTAATACTTGGAAATTGGGGGCTTCCCTGATGGTGCAGTGGTTGAGAATCCGCCTGCCAATGCAGGGAACATGGGTTCGAGCCCTGGTCTGGGAAGATCCCACATACCGCGGAGCAACTAAGCCCATGCACCACAACTACTGAGCCTGAGCTCTAGAGCCCACGAGCCACAACTACTGGAGCCCATGAGCCACAACTGCCGAAGCCTACGCACCCAGAGCCTGTGCTCCGCAACAAGAAACCACCGCAATGAGAAGCCCGCGCACCACAATGAGTAGACCCCACTCACCGCAACTAGAGAAAGCCCGCGCACAGCAATGAAGACACAACACAGCCAAAAATAAAAATAAATAAAATAAATTTAAAAGAAAAACTTGCAAATTGGCAAGATGAATGCATTTACCCTAAAAACAGGAGGCCTTCTAGAACATCGCTTTGTTGTCTCTCTCACTCCTGGGAGTTCTTTGGTGTAGGGAGGAAGTTATCGTCCACCCTCTTTGACTCCCTGGCTGGGTTTGAAAATTAAACTGACAAAGACAGACTAACAGGAGAAAAGCATACAAATCGTAGTGAATCTGTACATGCACGCAGGAGTCTTCACAAGAGGATGAAGACCCAAAGAAGTGGCCAAAGGAGGAAACTCTTAGACCTTTTAGACAAAGAAACAATTATATTTGTGAAGAATTGTCAAAACAAAGGGGTTTGGGCTAGGGGTATAATCCAACTAGGGTTAGGTAGTCCTCATCTTACTTAACTAGGAAGATAAGGGATAGTTTAACAAGGTTTGTTTGCAGAGTCCTCTGGTGCTGCCTCTGGGCTGATAAGAGTCTGTCTCTAGCAAAAGGAGAATTTATTTCCTGCCTTTAGGCAGGAAAGGGGAAGCTTTCCCTATGTTTACTGCTTCTTAACTGCCTTCCTTTATCAAATGTCATGTTTCCCTAGTTGTGATGGTCTCCATGAGGTGCAAAAAGTCCATTTCCTGGACAGTCCACTGCTAAATCTCAGATCAAAATATTCTGATACAGTCTTAGTCTGTACTTGTATCATCCCCATGCCTATGTTTTTAGCTCTCCCAAATTTATTCATCCAGGTTTTTTTTAAATATTTATTTAATTTATTTATTTGGCTGCTCTGGGTCTCAGCTGCAGCATGCGGGATCTAGTTCCCTGACCAGGGATTGAACTCAGGCCCCCTGCATTGGGAGCATGGAATCTTAACCACTGGACCACCAGGGAAGTCCCTATTCATCCAGGTTTGATCGTTGGTTAGTAATAGCTCAGCAAGAGAAACTTGCCTTTTCTTTCTTTTATATCTTTATAAAGTGCAGCCTTCCAAACACAGTTGGTACTCAAACATTTCTAACAGAACAGCTTTTGACTTTGGGTAATGAGAAATGGTCTCAATCTCTTGGTGATGTCCTCTAACTTAAAGCACCCATATTCTAATTCGCCAGGATCCATGAAGCTCCTAAAGTTGCATGTAAAATTTTTCAGTGTTTTCATTCTTAGGGAGGTAGAGTCAACTGCTTTTATTAGATTCTCAAGAGGGATAGTGAGGAAAATGAAGTTAACCTATGTCACTATAATTAGTCTTGTAAAGAAAAATAAATACAAAGTCAAATAGGCCCCCACTTATTAGCTGTGTGATCTGTGGCAAATCACTCCATCTCTTTAATGCCTTACTTTCCTTTCCTATGAAATGGAGATAATAGTAGCACCACTTTTAATGGCATACAAGGTAATTTGCACGACTATCTGCTACTGAGGACAACTATACAAATGGGACAAGAATGTACTTTAAATTATCAAAGAATTAAAAAGAGATAAATTACTTCACCTGGGAAAGTGGCTCAGAGACAAGAGCCCTACTTGGGAGGAAACTATTATTTGGGGAGGCATTTGCTTCTTCCCAAAGGGGCCGCTGAGTGGCTGAGAGTCTGGATGTGCTTTTAACAGAATCAGAAACTGGAAAGGCAAGGGTAGCTATCAGTGTCGGCAAAGAGGCAGGAAAGTAATGATGCTCCTCTCTCTTTGGGTTGAGACCTTAGAGATCTACAACCTAATCATAAGTGTGAATCTTAAGTAGGCAAAACCACCCAGGTTAGAGCTCAGTTTTGAAATATATCAATACCTAAAAATAAAGTGATTTTGGTTTGCAACTGGCAGAAAAAAATTCTCTGCTACACTGTCTTCTATTTCAGATTACTTTTGCAAAGTAGAAGTACAATGTCCCTACGTAATGAAAAGTAACCAGGCATACAGGATGATATAATAGCATTAATGAAAACTAGGAGAAATGACAGACAATAGAATAGACCCACATGGGCTGAAGATATTGCAGTTCAAAGGGACTTTAAAATAACTATGCTTGCCATGCTCAAGAATGATTTTAAAAATGGAGAGTTCTGACAGATAACTGGAAATTATAAAAATGAACCAAATGGAAATCTTAGACTTGAAAAGTAATTAAGAATGGGTAGGCTTATACAGACTAAATACAGTTAAATAGATAGTGAATTGGAACACAGATCAGAAGAAAATAACCAAAATGAAGCAAGTAAAAATCAGAAGGTAACAGACATAGAAGATACAATGATGTCTAACATACATGTAATTGGAGTTCCAGAAAGAAGACTAAGAGAATGGGGTAAGAGCAATATTTGAAGAGCCATTGGATGAAGTTTACAAAGCCAATGAACAATAGATCAAAAAAGTCCTACCACCCCATGCAGGGTTTTTTAAAATCCACAAATAGCTGGATCATAGTAAAACCGCAGGAAACCAAGGTCAAAGAGAAAACCTTAAAAGCAGCTGGAGAAAAAGACATATTATTACACAGAAGCAATAATCCAGAGTGACAGTTTACTGCTCCAGAAAAGAGAGAGAGAGAGAGAGAGAGAGAGAGAGAGAGAATGCAAATCAGAAGACAATGGAACAATATCTTAACCATGCTTTAAAAAATTAACTGCCAACCATTCAAAACAAAAATGTACTTCAAGAATGAAAGCATAATGAAGACATTTTCAGACATAAAAAAGCTGAGAAAATCTGTCACCAGTAGGCTCTCACTGAGGGAAAGAGTAAAGGATGTTTTACAGGCAGTAGAAAAATGATTCTAGAAAAAAGAGCAGAGAAGAGGAAAGAACAATAAAAATGGTAAACATATGTGGAAGTCTAACTGAATACAGACTTTAAAAAATAGTAGTAATTATATATATGCTCTTGTGTGGAAAATATATAAAATATTAAAATACATTACAGCAATGGCATATGAATTGAGGGCGTGGGGTGGGGGTGAGGGGTAAATGGAGTTAAAGTAGCCAAGGTCCTTGCATTATCTGGGAAGAGATTAAAAGTATCAATTAAAAAAATGTTTAATAAAATGAAAATACCAATTAACTATATTTTAAGTCAAGAAAGCATTATGATCTCCATAGTAACCACTAAAAGAACAGAGAAATGAATATAAAACTTCTAGCTGGACTTCCCTGGTGGCGCAGTGGTTAAGAATCCGCCTGCCAATGCAGGGGACACGGGTTCGAGCCCTGGTCCGGGAAGATCCCACATGCCACGGAGCAACTAAGCCCGTGTGCCACAACTACTGAGCCTGCGCTCTAGAGTCCACAAGCCACAACTACTGAGCCCGTGTGCCACAACTACTGAAGCCTGCGCGCCTAGAGCCCATGCTCTGCAATAAGAGAAGCCACCGCAATGAGAAGCCCGCGCACCGCAACGAACAGTGGCCCCCACTCGCCACAACCAGACAAAGCTCGTGCTCAGCAACAAAGACCCAACGCAGCCAAAAATAAATAAATTAATTAACAAAAAACTTCTAGCTAATGGAGGCTTAAAAATGTAAGCATTAAAATAAAACAAAACCCCCAAAACCCATATGCTACCAAAAGGCAAGGAAGGAAGGCAAATAAAAAGAACATAGAGCCAATAGAAAAAAATAGAAAGCACTTAATAAGATAGTCAATTTAAACCCAAGTCACGTGTACATTGACTAAATAATCCAATTAGAAGGTGAAGATTTTCAAACTGGATTAAGAAAAAAAAATCAACCATCTACTACTTATAAAAGACATCTAATATAAGGATACAGGGACTTCCCTGGTGGTCCAGTGGTTAATACTCCGTGCTTCCGATGCAGGGGGCCTGGGTTCAATCCCTGGTCGGGGAACTAAGATCCCACATGCCCTGCGGCACAGCCAAAAATGAATTTTAAAAATATATATGTATATATACACACACACACACACACACACACACACACACACACACACATATATAGATAGATAGACAGATAGATAGATGGATACAGAAAGGTTGAGAGTAAAAGTCTGAAAAAGATAACCATACAAACATTAGCCAAATAAATCTGCTACAACTATAATGATGAAGCAAAGAGCAATTCTGGAGATACAAACATTTCATGATAAAATGTTCAATTCACCAGAAATATATTACAATTACAAGTGTATATATTCCTAATGATACAGCCTTAAAACATATAAAACAAAAATTGGAAGTACTACAAGGACAAATAGTCAAAACCACAATTATGGTGGAAGAATTGAACACAAGCAGCAGAGTTAACCACTGAACATAAATAAAGCATTTATTCAGCAACTGCAAGGCACATTATTCTTCTCAAGTACAACGTGTAACATTTACAAAAATTGACCATCAACTGGGAATAAAACAAATCTTACTAAATTTCAAAGCACTGAAATCATATAAATATGGTTATGGTTTCTAACTGCAGTAAAATAAATACCAAAATGTTTGAAACTTAAGAACTATATATCTAAATAACTCAAGATAACATGCAAAAAAAAGATCAGAATGGAAAAAAACTATTTTGAGTGAAATAACCACCCAAACACTATATATCAAAACTTAGCTGTGAAGTGCAGGTAAAGCCATGCTTAGAGGGAAAAATTATCTAGAATAAATATACTAGAAAATAAGGCTGAATATCAATGAACTAATATCATTTTCAAAAGCTAGAAAAATAAGTGTATACTCAAAGAAAACAGAAAGAAGGAAATAATAAATGGTAGATATTAATGAAGTAGAAAATAAATGTAAACAGAAAAGGTCAACAGGTCTAGAAGCTGATTCTTTACAAAACTCATAAATTCCTAGAAAGACCGATTAAGAAAGAGAAGGCACAAATAACCAATGTCAGGAATAAAAAAGGGGACTATCACTGTACATCCTACAGACATTAAAAATATGAGAATGTCATTAACAAATTTATGCCAATATATTTGAAGATCTAGGATGAAAAAGATAAATCCTAGAAATAAGCAACTTATAAAACTGACAGTAAAAGAAAAAATTTAAACATTTGAATAGCTGTCATACCATTCAACAAACCCACAAAGAACACTTCAAGGCCAGATAACTTCACCTGTGAGTTTTGCCAATGTGTCAAGGTGAAACAATACTGCTATCACACAAAGTCTTCCAGAAAACAGAACAAAGAGTGAGCACTCCACAACTTATTTTTAAGGCCAGTATAATCTTGATACCAAAATTTGACAAGGATATTGTGAAAAACAAAAATTATAGGAAAATTCTACTAATTTATCAGGGTGCAAAAATCCTAAATAAAAGATTAGCAAGTGATATTAAATAAACACATAAAAAAACCCAATAACATGTCCCAGCCAAGTTGGATTATTTTATATATAAAAGTTTGATTTAACAACTGAAAATCAGTTAATATGTCACCACACTAACAGAATAAAAGAGAAAAAATCATACGATTACTTTAATAGATATAGAAAAGCATGTGAAACAATTCAGGAGCCCTATATAATTAAAAACTTTTAGCAAACTAGGGATAAGAATTCCCTTTAAATGAAAAAAAAATTATCTACATGGTGCAGCCATTGTGGAGAATAGTATGGAGATTCCTTAAAAAACTAAAAATAGAGTTACCATATGATCCAGTAGACCATATGGTCCACTCCTGGACATATATCTGGAGAAAACTATAATTTGAAAAGATACATGCACCTCAATGTTCATTGCAGCACTATTTACAATAGCCAAGACATGGGAGCAACCTAAATGTCCATCAACAGATGAATGGATGAAGAAGATGTGGTACATGTATACAATGGAGTATTACTCAGCTACAAAAAGAATGAAATAATACCGTTTGCAGCAACATGGATGGACCTAGAGATTATCATAGCAAGTTAAATAAGTCAGACAGAGAAAGACAAATATCATATGATATCACTTACATGTGGAATCCAAAAAAATGACACAAATGAACTTATTCACAAAACTGAAATAGACTCACAAAAACAAACTTATGGCTACCAAAGGGGAAAGGAGGGCAGGGATAACTTAAGAGTTTGGAATTAACATATAAACACTACTAAATATAAAATAGATAACTAACAAGAACCTACTGTATAGTACAGGGAACTATACTCAATATCCTGTAATAATCTATAAGGGAAAAGAATCTGAAAAAGAATATATATATATATATATATATAAAAATATATATAAAACTGAATCACTTTGCTGTACACCTGAAACTAACACAACATTGTAAACCAACTATACTTCAATTAAAAAAAAAATCTACAAAAATCACCATAGTTGATGAACAAATGATAAATGTTGAAAGTCTTTCGAGACCTCAAAAGGGAAAAGGATATGTACTATCAGCACTTCTATTCAACACTGTACAATCTGCCTGTGCAAAATGACAAAGAAAAAATTTTTAAGCATAAAGATTAGAAAAAAACCAAATTTCTCAGATGATATGATTATGTATATAAAAAATACATAAGAATCTACAGATAAATTACTAGAATTCATTTCATAAGTTAGCTAGGCTCTGGATACAAAGTCAATTTTTAAAGTTATATTTCTATAGGTTAGCAAAAAAAGAATTCGAAAATAAAATTTTAAAACGGAAACAATATACAGCAGAGTAAAAAAAATACCTAGGAATAAATCCAATACAAGATGTGAAAGACGTTTACAGACAAAACTATGGAACATCATTGAAAGAAATTTTGAAAGCTCTAAATAAATAGAGGCATATACCATGTTCATGGACCAGAAGATTCAATATTATAAAGATATTAATTTTGCCCAAATTTATTAATAAATGCAATGTGATCTCAATCAAAATCCCAACAGTTTAAGTCTTTGTTGTTGCTGTTGTTTTGTTTTGGTGGAACTTAATAAGCTGATTCTAAAATGTTGCATAAATGTAAAAGACAGAGACTAGACAAGAAACTCTTAAAGAACAAAATAAGAGGACTTGATCTAATGAATATAAACTCGTATTATAAAACTACAGTGTGGTATTGGTGCAAAAATATTCTCATAGACAAAAGGAATAGACTAGAGAGCCCAAACACACATTGGGACACTTGAACTATGAACAAGGTAGCCCCATAGGGCAGTGGGAACAGAATGGACTTACCAGTAAATTATGCTGGGATAACTGGAGGTCCATAAATTATTTTAATTTAAAACTTTAACCCCATCTCACACAATATGCAAAAATTAATTCCCAGTGAATTGTAAATATAAATTTGGGGGGTAAAACTGAGAAGTTTCTAGAAAAAAATATAGAAGACTATGTTTATAACCTCAGAGTAGGAAAAGACTTATTGAACAGAACACAATGAAACACTAACCATAAAGGAAAACAGAATCTGTAAAGGACTTGGTTATTAAAATTAAGAACCTCTTTTCATCCTTAAGACAGTGAATAGGCAAGCAACAGAATGAAGACTGTGCCACACGTACGACCAACAGTGAGCTCATATCCAGAATATATTTTAAAATACCTACAAATCAGTAAGAAAAAGACAAACAACCCAATGACAAAGGGGACAAGAGACTTGAACAACCATGTCACAAAATATTGCAAATGGCCAATAAACATGGAAAAGTGCTCAACCTCATCAATAAGGAAAAAGCAAATTAACTCCACAATGTGATATTGCTGCAAAACCACCAGAAAGGCTAAAATTACAAAGACTGACAATGTTGGCAAGGATAAGGAGCAAGGGAAATTCCCATATGTTGTGGGTGGGAGTATGTTGGTACAACTACTTTGGAAACCAGTTTGGTATTATCTACTAAAGTTGATGATACACATAACCTATGAGCTAGCAATTCCTCTCCTGGGTACAGACCAAACAGAAATGCATGTCCACAGGCACCAAGAAACACAAACAAGAGTGATGACAGCCACCTTATCCATAGACCCCAAATGGACCATCCAAGGTCCTCCAACAAAACAGTGGATAAATGCGGATAAATGATTGTGCTATACTCATATAATAGTTTTCCACACAGCATAGGGAAATGAAAAAACTACAGCCACAAGCAACAACATTCATAAATATCACAAAGCAAAGAATCCAGACACATGTGAATACATACTCCATTATTCCATTCATTCCTTGCTCAAAAAGACAGGTGAAACCAAAATACTGTGTTTAGAGATAGGCGCTTTGTCGGAAAAACTGTAAAGAAAGTGAGGAAATGTTTACCAAAAAACATCAGGACAGGTTTTCTGTTTTTTACCTTTGGGCAAGGGTGAGTAGTGATTGGGAGAGGGTCACAAGAGAGGATTCTAGGGTACTGGCAGTGTTCCAATTTTTATCCTCGTGTTGGTTACAAGGTGTTGGTTGCAAGGTGTCACTTGTGATAAGTCACTGCACTCTGCATCTCTATTTTGAGCACTTTTTTGTATGTGTACGAAATCTCAGTTAAAGGGGGTTAATAAATAAATCAAATGCATCTACAATTAAACAAAAAAACTTCATTGTGTCAATACCCATGTATATTGCCTGCAATCAAAAAGAGAATAGCTTGAAAAGCGGCGGGGTGGGGGGGGGGGGGCAAGCATCCTCATTGAGGCCCATTATCTTTTTACAGCTTTTGTGCTAACACCTTATTTACAAAACTTGGTTACAAAACTGAAATAGACTCACAGAAATAGACTCACAACAGAAAACAAACTTATGGCTACCAAAGGGGAAAGGAGGGCAGGGATAACTTAGGAGTTTGGAATTAACATATAAACATTACTAAATATAAAATAGATAACTAACAAGGACCTACTGTATAGTACAGGGAACTATACTCAATATGCTGTAATAATCTATAAGGGTTCACAAGCACTGTGAACCATTGAGCAGTCCTGACCAGTTCACAATGAGTGGGTTTCCCACTCATCCATTCGATGAGTGGACGATGGTGCACTGGTCCAGATAATGCACATTATATAAAGGTCCTGAGATCTTCCAGAAGATCTCCAATAAAGGATACCCAACACCTGCTCTTCCCTCCTCTCCTCACAGGCCAATCTTTTTCTTTCTTCAGTTCTCAGCTCCAGGTCTCTTCTACAGGGAATCCTTCCTTGCACCTACCCCTACCCGGAATGGGGTAACATCTCCTTTTGACATTAGTGCTGGTCATTCTCAGTTTGTCCCCACCTCCCAGTTCCACCCCTGGGAGGCTGATCCCTAGGCACTAGATCACCAGGACAGTCCATCCAGCCAGCTTCTACTGGGTTCCACAGAGGAGAGGCAACGGCAGAAGCTGGGAGGTGAGGAGAAGAGAGAAGTCGGACATGTCCTCCCCACCCTCTTTTGCTGTGGTCTGTGTTCCTTGGGGTGGCTGCTTCTCTGGAGGCCCAAACCCTTCCAGCAGCATCATTCCTGCCACCTATAACAGCTCTCCACTGCTGTGCCTTTCACTGGTCCTGGGAACCCTGCCTTCATCTGGGTTGTCTTTTCACTAAATTCTCTTCACTTGAACTAGGTTGGATTCTGTTTTCTGCTGGGACCCTGCGGAATGGAGATTTTATATTAATTTATAGGATAATTTTATCCGCATGTGTCTTCTCCTGCTAGGCTGTGAGCTTCATGACACGGGCACTTTAGAAGTTACCAACCAATATTTTAAATGATATAGTGAGTTAATGAATGCATGAATGAGCCCACATTAGAATTAGAATATACTGTACATTGTACAAGGATTTCTAAAATGCCCCTCATACATTTGATGTGGCACCAACCAATCTGAGCAAACATTTTTCCTACGTTGGTTGAAAATAGCCTTTGTTGGCAGGAATATTTTTACTCATTTCAATGATTTCAATTATTCTAGCGATAAGTGCAATAGCTATGATTTCTCAATTCAGAAGCTAAGTTTATCTGAAATAAGTCATCGATGATGAGATTCCAAATGGACTGCAGTTAATTACAGCTCTAAGAGTCAGTAGGAATGCAATAAAAAAGTTAACTAGAAAAAGAAGGCTCTGCATCTCTTATTTTTTATAACCTATTGCAAATGACTCTAGAAAACAAATACTTAGTAGTTGACGGTGTGGGAAGGGTTATCTCCAGGCAGGAAATGTTCTTTGTTAATACAAGAAACTATCTACTCTACATTGTTGCTTTAGACTTAAAGGACAATCTGGGCTGATACCAATATTAGATATGCAAGTTTCATATTAATGTGCATAGTTAGACAACTTCTACAAAATGAACTGGAAAATACTGATTCTAGGCCACTAATCAGAATTTCTGGAACACAGTCTGGAGCTCTGCAGATTCCCTTCTTTTATGGTAGAAAAAGTGCAGAAAAATCAGATTATCTAGAGGTGCCCTGATGTGCAAGCAAACTAGTAGGTGCTGTACAGTGTGACACTTGAATTTTACTCGAGAAAACTAGTTCATAAATTAGAATCACAACTACATACACACTATATCAAGAATTTTGAGTTCATAGCAGGGCATTTTGAAAGCACCAATTTACCTAGCATGCAAGCTCCTGGTGAGGGATATATTCTGAACTCTGCAGAGGTCAAGGTTCATCTCTTTTCTACAATATCTTTCCTGGTTAAACCTCTCCTGTTCCTTCTGCTAACTTTTTCGTTCTAAAAAGCATCCCAGTTCTGTTCATTCTAACCACGAGGGAGAGGGGAAGGTCCAATTTCTCTAGTATGGTATGAGTTCAAGATTATCTGTCATCTCCCACCATGCAAACTAGTTACTTAATAAAAGAAGACCTTTCTAATATGGCACTACTTGGGATAGGCATCTGATTTTACCATGTGGAATGATATGGCATGGTTTTAGTAATAGTTACAATATTAACAATACCTTGTGAGGGGGTTTGGGGAAGAGACTGAGTTAAAAATGATTAAAATGCAGTTATACTTCTGATTCTTTTTATAACCAGACAACTTGCTTTGTTATGCCTAATTAGATGCAACAACAACAACAAAATTCCTTTTTCCTTCCTTTTTCCTTTTCTCTTCAGGCGTAACTAACATAGGAAATGACCACACCAGCTCCTTACTGATTGCTTCCCTGGAAACAAAAGAGCATTTTATACCTGATCCTGCCATTACCAAAAGAGAATCAAGTAAAAATTAACCGCCCTTCCCCTCTCTTGTCCATACAGAAAGCAGTATATTTTAAAAGGGGGAGAGGGGAAGTACCGCATTCAATTCCTAAGGACTGATGCTCCCCCCTCCCCAGACTCACTCATCTCCATTATCATAAACATCACCCACTTATGGGGCGCCCGGTACATGAAGGGCCCCATCGCCTGACAGGGTGAGAAAAGAAGCATCTCTTTCAGTCTGAAAATTACGACTCCTGATGCTTTCCACGCAGCAAAGCGGGCGGGTCGCCTAGCCCCAAGGGACAGGGCGGCGTCTCTCGGGTGCCCGCAGCCCAGAGCGGCGGGCGGCGCCGCAGCTCCCGGCCCCCCTCCCGCAGAGACCGGCCGCGGATCCTTACCCGCCAGTCCGCCGCCGCCGCCACCATCGCCCGCATGCCCCTTCCTCCGCTGCAGGATGAAGTAGGGGTTGGCCCTCTCCGTGATCCACAGCGCGTTGGCCAGCAGCACCTCTTCGGGGTTCACCCACATGTTCCTGGGCGCCGAGGGCGCACGCACAATGGGGCGGCAGGTCGGGTCCCGCGTGCACCGGCGCGCACTCCCGGGCACACGCGCGCCCGCCCGTCCGCTCGCCAGCCCGCCAGCTAGGTGCGGCGGCGGAGAGCGACTTCACCACGGGGCGGCCCGCGGCGCCCGGGTCACAACAAAGCCCCCGCGGGCGGCCGGGGAGGATGGCGAGGACGCGGGCACCGCGAGCAGCATCCTCTCCCCGGCGCCGCCGCCTTCCGCGAGCCCGCGGCCGCAGACGCCCAGGCTCTTCGCTCCGCAGCCCGGCCGGGGCCCACGGCGGCGGGAGGAGGAGAAGGAAGGGGAGCGGGAGAAGGAGGAAGTGGTATGGCTCAGTCCCGGGATCCGGCTCGGCCCCGAGCAGGGCTGCGGGCGCCGCCAGCTGATTCGACCCCGCGGGTCGGGCAGAGCTGGGCTGGGACGCGGCTGCTCCCTCAGCGCCCACCCAGGGTCCGGGCCGCCTCCGTCTCTAGCAGCTCAGAGCCCTCGCGCGTTAACATTTCGCGTTGGGGCCGCTCGCACCCTCGGTGAAGCCCAGCTCCCAGCTGGAAGGACGATCCGGACACTGCGAATGAATGACGACAGCGCGGCTCGCTAGGAGCTAGCCCGAGTGACACCAGCTTCCGCGGACGCGAATCCTCCCCGGGCCCTGCGCGCCGAGCCGGGCCGCAGCGGCTGGCTTTGGGGGAACCTTCTGGGGACCGGGTGGCGAGCACTCGGCCCCACGCCCATCCCAGCAGGGAGGACCTCGGTGGGTGGGTGTGTGTGTGTGTGTGTGTGCGGGCGCGCGCGCGCGCGCGCTATGTGTGTTTATGGTTGACGCTCGGTAGGCTAGCGCCACCCCTGTTCCCAAGAAATGCGTTTCAAGGTTCCAGACTTGGAGCTGGAGACCCGGGTCGTAAGTGGACGCAGCCAATGGTTGTCGATGTTTTTGTTTCCTGCATCCCTAGGGCAAGTCATGCGTCAAACGTGTCATCGCCTGTAACCCCGCCCCCTCTGCATTCCATGGTAATTAAATGGCCCAGCTAAGTGCATTACATCACTTCTTTCCTTGACCTGTAGGGCATGAGCAATAGCGAAGTTGGAAGCAGCCCAGAAGCTTAGAGCAACTAATTCATACCACAGCTGTCCCTATATGAGGCGTCTGGCTCTTCGAGGACAGGACATGGCAGAATTCAAGGATTTATCCACACTTAATAGATGGATTTAAATTTGTTTTAAGAATTATTGAAATTAGAGACACACAACCCAGGCCATCCTTATCCCTAGACAGTTTTGCTTTCCCCCGGTATTTCGAGTCTCTTTGTGGTGATCACAGCCCATCCACCTAAGTATCTGATGACCTTTTCCTCACTTCTTTTTTACACCCAGATCTTCAGATAGCTGAGCAAAAAGAGTCTCCTCTTCCCAGATGATGGGAATTTACTAAGCTCTGCTTTGTCGCGGAAGCTCTACAATCCTAGGGACTTCTCCCTTTCCCAATGAGCAAAGCATTCAAATGAGACTTTCTTGTGGGAACTTCAAATTTTTTACTTATGTGTCTCGCACTTGGATTGCTGAATTCCTTCAAATGGGCGAGGGAGCGCGTCCCAGCCATTTTAAAGAGGCTGCCTCTGTACCTGTTGGTGTCCTACCTGGTGGGCTCTGGAGAAATGGAAGTCTCCCTTCACATTATCACACTGACTGATCTTCTGCCTCTTTAGGAAACATTTTACATCTCTAGGCATTTGTGGAGACGTCATATTTTTAACACAGACTCAAAAATGTCATTTGGCACCTTTGGTCAAGGTACAGTGCCTTCAGTCATGAAAATCTACTGCAAATTTCAAAAAATAAACAATAAGATTGCAAATCATACATATGTAAAATTATTAATTTTATATTTATATAATATTAATATTTTGAAGTGCTTCCATAGACATCCTTTTATTTTATATGATTAGCATTTTTTAAAACTCCACTAAGTACCTTCATACTGTCTTTTGGAGTGTCCTTATCATACTGCTCGAAGCTGTGGCTAGACATCTCTACCTTAGCCCTAAAGTGTGATCTTAACTTAGCACTTTTTATCTGTTGGTGCTAAAATGGTACTTACTTATATAATTTATGCGTTCATTCACTCATTCATTCAAAGTGTAATTATTGAATGTCTACTCAACTCTAGGCCCTGAGCATAACAAGTGAACATAACATACCAAAATCTCTGCCTTCATGAAGATTAAAATGTAAAATTGATAATAAAAAAAAACTTACAAAAATTTGCTTTGAGAACAAGATTGGACACCAAGAGGAAAGAAGAAAACAATTTAAGTCCTTAGCTATTTTCGGGGGGGGGGTGTTTGGGGTGTTTTGGATGATTTAGAGCACATTCTGTCCAGGAAATCAGGGGTTCCGTTATGATCATGAATTGTGATAACCTATGGTAAAAGAACACTGCAAAGAACCAAAGAAATTACAAGCAGTTTACGGCAGTTTGCCGGTCCCATACTGTTAACAGCTCACTTATTAAAATGTGGCTTTGTTTAAAAAAAAAAAAGACAATCAAATATGCCCAAACTAGAAATAACAGATAAAGAACCTAATTAATCCAACCAGTTTCTCAGTAAAATAGGTGTTTTTAGCTTTCAATTCATTCCCATTGGTTTTAAGCCCAAGGATTGTCTCAAACCACTTAAAGAGGCATTCGACAGATGCCTAGATAAGATAGCAGTAAGTGACTTCACAGTCTTTATGTCAGTTGAGATCTCCTACTGCCCCCCACCCCCATGGAAAAATTCTACTCCAATAGGGTTCTGATGGACCACTTTGGAGCAATCAGTGGGTTTACTACTTAGTGGGCAGATGTGATTGAAGCAAAATTGCGAGGGTAGTAAATTTGTCTTTGGCAACTCTCATCCCCATTCCTACATGTTTCCATCTTTCCTGCTCTATCACCTTCACAGTGGTGTATTTTCCTCCGTATCCTCACCCCTTTCCCAGTAAGTCCTCTACTTTGTCTTCTAGGGACTTGCCTACCCTTGGAAACACCATGGAGTCTTAGGGATTTTATTTCTGCCCGCACCCACCTCCCAACTGCAGTGCCTACAGCATCATGGCCCAGTTCTCCCAGAAGTAAGGGCGTGAAGGCTGCAGCACACTAGTCCTAATAACCCTCCCCTTGCCCAGCAGCATCAGGAGTGGTCAGGCCAGTAGGAAATTCAGTTCTCGTTTCAGCAGAGAGAATTCACCCAGCAGATTAATAAAATGCTGAAGAAGCCAACTCCTTCCCTTGCCTTCTAGATGCTGAAGGTAACATGTCAATGAGGACTTTTTTTTTTTTTTTTTCAATGCCCAGACCTTCCCTGTCCAACCTGGAAGGGCAATATTTCTAGGAGGGTGTTTGGGATTTCTAGTATCCAGTGAGGTAGAAGGAGAAGGGTAACCAGTTGAGACAGGGAAGATTAACATTAACATTGTTTCAAAGATGCAAGCCTTTGCAGTAGCTCTGATATCTGATATAGAGACCTTCACAATGGATCTGAGTTGCGACTCCAACTGGAAAAACTAGGTCAACCAGTCACCACAACCATCTAGTCTGCAAGTAATGGAGTTAATAGTTCTATCAGCTGTAAGTGGCTGAACAGATCTGCAGCCAGGACCATCCTTAACTAGAGCGGGATTTGAGGGAAAAGATTCTGCAGACTAGCTTTGATATGTAATAGTTCTACCTTGCCTCCATTCAGTGGATCACTCCACCTTTGAATTCTGAGATGCCCAGGAAATCAAAACTGAGTAAAACGTTATTTCTCTTCATGTTAGAGAAACTGTGGCCAGATGACCTCTGTCAAATGCATCTCTGTTCCTGGAATCAAAGAAGAAACCAAGATAACAACTTCTCCGGGGGAGAAAAATGAAGCAAAGTATTAGCAGAGGTTTGTTTTCTGAGTAACTGTCATTGAAAATGGCACCTTGTAATGACTGGGAAAGAGTGACAGGTAAAGAACTTAGACCACATGGAAGGGTGAGTAGACACTTTGCCTACTTCACGCTCATCCACTGCAAGTTCCCTGAGGCCAAGACTGTGAGATCATTCTTATATCCCCAGGCCTAGCACCGGGGCCTCTATAAATGCCCAAAAAGGAAACACTTACAAGACTCCTGAGTTTCTAAACTTCAGAAAAGTTTAGAGATTTAGAAAGGAAAGGACTTTTAAGAGACGCTGAGTACAGTTATGCTGAGCTCCTCATTTTGTATACAAGGAAACTGAAGCTCAGAAAAGGGAAGGGACTTGACTTGGAAGTTGGTCTTATTGTTTAGGAAACTATTATGACCCCAAACTTAACTGCAAGTTTTCCTTCTTTCTGCACACATTATTTGTCACATTTTTTCTCAAGAATTAAAATAATTTCTATTTATATAATGTTTTCATGGCCATTATCTATCACTGTGGTCTGGGTGTTGGGATCCACTGACTGGCTAGAACTGAGTCACATGCTTACCCTGGGAAGGTGGTGACAGAGGGGAGGGGTCAGAAGATGTGGAATACTCCCTAAAAGAATATCAGAGAACTGTTACCAGAATAAGGTGACTGGGCTGTAGGCAAGCCTGCACAAGAGATCTAATGGAAAACCTACTTTTGACAATCTCTTTCTTTCCCTTTCTTTCTTTTTTTTTTTTTTACAATTTGTTTTTTAATGACTATATTTTCTTGGTTGTAATTTTATATTACATAGATATAACATATTTTGTTTTGTTTAATGCTAAGAAACCTAGTGGTTTGACGCTTTTGATAATTAAGGTCAGAGGTCATTTAATTTACCTTAAAAAAAAAAAAGAGAGAGAGGTTATTGTAAGGCTTAAATAGACTAAATTAGGACCAGAGCCCTTCAGGAAGTTCTGGGACCAGTTTGTGTCTCTGCCTCTGTCTCTCTCACTCTCTCTGAATCTCTGCTTCTCTCTCTATATTTGTTCTAGCATCTTTTCTCCACCAACCAACCTCTTCTCCTTACCCATAGTTTCTGTTCCCTCATAACTCATGAGATCCTCTCTGGATTTATCTTTCTGTTATTGCTTTCAAGCTATAGCTCCCACCATTAACTAAACAGTTTATCTAGGTATTTCATAGCCATAACTCATGAGAGAGAAATTGATGGGCTCACTGTACCTTTTCATCCAATGACCAGGTTGTTGCCCAGCTTATGACCGCTGCCATTTGGTCAGATGACCAAAACATGGCAGCTATGTATGTACGCATATTTTGTGCAACTGATACTTCAAAAATTCTCACTTAAAGATCATTTGTATTATAAAATGAGTCAGTCTGAGAGTGGACTTGGCCTTCAAATACTCTACTAGCTGGGAAATGTCTGAAGTCTCCCCTCTTCTACATAAGCCAAGCAGCCACATCAATGAAGGCAAACACTCTTTCATGTGGTATATAGTTTTGGACCCTGATGATTGTAAAGTAGCCTCAAGTAGCCTCCTCATTCCTTTTAGGGATGAAGTTCTTTTTTCCCCCACATAGTCATGCTGTTCTTTTGCCAGTGACTCATTTGTCCATTTTCTCTCTCATGAAACACACACACACGCGCACACACACACACACACACACACACACAAAACCCACTATGAATAGTATTTCTTAAATCACCACAGGTACTAGTACCAAACATGTAAATATAGGTAAAAAGGAGTTTGGAACATTGATATCAAGGTAACAGTAGTGTTTTGTTTTGTTTTTTTAACTGCACACATGTCTATAAACCTAACAAATAGGTTTTTTCTATTTTTAAAATAGAAGAATACAAACTTTTTTCCTTCTAGGGTAAGAATTAATATTTTTATTGACCTTTTTGAAATAAAATTTTATTTGCATCCATATGTTTTTATGAAAGAAAATTTTATTCAGATTTTCTATTTCAAGACTTCCTAAAATGTCGGGGAGTAAAAATGTTGAGCTTTAGAATGGGATCAAAATTAAGTTGTTATCAACTTAAAATAGACTTTTATAGATATAAGTTGTTATATGTAAGCCTCATGGTAACCACAAAGCAAAACCTGTAGTAAATACAGAAAAGATAAAGAGAAAGGAATGTAAGCGTACCACTAAAGAAAGTCATCAAATTACAAAGGAAGAGAGAAAGAGAAGAAAGGAACAGTGAGGAACGAAACAAAAGCAGCTAGAAAGCAATTCCCAAAATAGCAATAAGCACATGACCTATCAATAATTACTTTAAATGTAAATGGACTAAATGCTCTAATGTAAGACATGGAGTGGCCGAATGGATTAAAAAAACTCAAAAAAACCAAAACCCACATAGATGCTGCCTAAAAGAGACACACTTTAGATAAAAGATTGAAAGAGAAGGTATGGAAAAAGATATTCCATTTAAATGGAAATCAAAAGAAAGCTGGAGTAGCTATACTAATACCAGACAAAATAGACTTTAAAACAAAGACTATAATAAGAGAAAAAGAAATGTGCTACATATTGATAAAGGGGTCAATCCAACAAGAAGATATAACATTTGTAATTAGTTAGGCACTAAATTTAGGGGTACCAAAATATATGGAGCAGGGACTTCCCTGGTGGGCCAGTGGGTAAGATTCCAAGCTCCCAATGCAGGGGGCCCGCATTGGATCCCTGGTCAGGGAACTAGATTCCACGTGCATGCTGCAACTAAGAGTTTGCATGCCACAACTAAGACACCTGCATGCTGCAACTGAGTCCACATGCTGCAACTAAAGATCCTGCCTGCTGCAATGGAGATCCTGCATGCTGCAACTAAGACCAGTGCAAGGAAAATAAATAAATTAAAAAAGAAAAAGAAAAACAAAACAAAATATATACAGCAAATATTTACAGACCTAAAAGAAGAAATACATAGCAATACAATAATAGTTCAGGACTCTTAATACCCCACTTCCATCAATGGATAGATCATCCAGACAGAAAATCAATAAGGAAAATTTGGATACAAACTACATGTTATACCATATTTATGGAACATTCTATCTCACAGCAGCAGAATATACATCCTTTTCAAGTGTACAGGAACATTCTCCAGGATAGATTATATATTCGGCTACAAAACAAGTCTTACTTAAATTTAAGGAGATTGATCACATCAAGCATCTTTTCCAACCGCAGTGGTATGAAACTAGAAAACTGGAAAATTTGCAAATATGTGGAGATTAAATAATATGCTACTGAGCAACCAATGGGTCAAAGAAGAAATCAAAGAGAGAAATTTTTAAAATACCTTAAGACAGGGCTTCCCTGGTGGCGCAGTGGTTGAGAGTCAGCCTGCTGATGCAGGGGACACGGGTTCGTGCCCCGGTCTGGGAGGACCCCACATGCCGTGCAGCGTCTGGGCCCGTGAGTCATGGCCGCTGGGCCGGCGCGTCTGGAGCCTGTGCTCCGCCATGGGAGAGGCCACAGCGGTGAGATGCCCGCGTACCAAAAAAAAAAAAAAAAAATACCTTAAGACAAAAGAAAATGGTAACATAACATATCAAAATGTATGGGATACAGCAAAAGCAGTCCCAAGAGGGAAGTTAATGGTAATAAATGCCCACCTCAAGAAATAAGAAAAGTCTCAAACAACCTAATTTTACATCTCAAGGGTATTAGGCTAAGTGAAATAAGTGAGACAGAGAAATACCATATGATCTCTCTTATATGTGGAATTAAGAAAACAAACAAACAAAACCCAAGCTCATAGATACAGAGAACAGACTGGTGGCAGCAAGAGGTGAGGGTTACCAGGTGGGAGAAATGGGTGAACTGTGAGGGGTTTTTTTCAGTTTAAATCAATTAAATTTTAAAAATCTAAAAAACAACCTCAGGGGAAAATTGCAGTTTCCTTTTCAGAATAATACAACTCAGCTCTCTTTCTATTACACTGACAACATTCTCATTGGAGAAATACTATAGTCTATCTTGAATCTCAAATCTTCAAACATTTTTATATGTGTATGACTAAATGATTTATAAGAAAGAATATCTAGGCACCAGTACTAACACAAAAGAACAACTTACTACCAAAGCCCTCTAACTGATCAATTATATTTTAATTTCCAGCCTCTCAGAGCTTTCAAACAAGATTACGGATCATAAAATTTATATGATCTGAATAGTCAAAAGTCTTTGAAAAACTTTAGGTATAAAACATGAAATGAGAAAATGAACTTATTCACTGCACTAAAGGAGAAATAACAGAGTACCGATCACTTAATTCCCAAAGGATAAGCATGAGAATTGGCTGTCGAGCTACCTTTATCAGAATTGAGGAAAAGGCGAAAAATAACTCGCTATTTATTTGTCCCAAGGTTCTCAGCACTCTCCTTAAGCATTTATCACTGAGGTTTCTTTTACAGGATGTCCTGCCCTTCTATGATGTCTTTTATTTCTTCTGTAAAATACAGACCTAAATAGGCATTTTCATCATAAAACTGTACTGGTGAGAATTTTGCTTTTTTTTTTTTTTTTTTTGGAACTTGCAATCCTCTTATAGGCTGTGAAATGCAATCTTCCATAAAAAGAAATGTGTTAAATCACACTGATTTCTATTCCAATGAAAATTACACTTTGCTTTTAATGGGAATGACTCAGTCAATCAAATTGAAAGCTGAGACATTCTGTCCCTGAACGGAAGTTTTAAAAACATAATTTCTGCTTTCTTCCCTTACACAGAGCCACCCCTCACTCACCTAAAGAACACTGAGGTGGAAGGCACATACTGAAAAAAAAAAAGAATACCTAACAAATGCATCTTTGTCTACAAACTGTGGTCTTGGGTTTTAGCACAAAATCTAAATTTAAAATCTATCTCAGATGTGCCAATAGAAAATCACAGAATTCTAAATAAAGTTAGCTGGTTGGTGGTTAGATGAAACAGTGCTGCATTAGAGATTAGATCTGATCAAATCATCTCTATGTGACTATCTTTACGGCTGCATTGGGACCCCCTGAAGCTGTAGGTTTTTCTCCTTCATCACTTTAAATATGTCCTGCCACTCCCTTCTGGCTTGCAGAGTTTCTGCTGAAAGATCAGCTGTTAACCTTATGGGGATTCCCTTGTGTGTTATTTGTTGTTTTTCCCTTGCTGCTTTTAATATTTTTTCTTTGTACTTAATTTTTGATGGTTTGATTAATATGTGTCTTGGAGTGTTTCTCCTTGGATTTATCCTGTATGGGACTCTCTGTGCTTCCTGGACTTGATTAACTATTTCCTTTCCCATATTAGGGAAGTTGTCAACTATAATCTCTTCAAATATTTCCTCAGTCCCTTTCTTTTTCTCTCCTTCTTCTAGGACCCCTATAATTCGAATGTTGGTGCCTGAGACTGTCCTCAATTCTCTTCATTCTTTTTTCTTTATTCTGTTCTGCAGTAGTTATTTCCACTATTTTATCTTCCAGGTCACTTATCCGTTCTTCTGCCTCAGTTATTCTTCTATTGATCCCTTCTAGAGAATTTTTAATTTCATTTATTGTGTTGTTCATCACTGTTTGTTTGCTCTTTAGTTCTTCTAGGTCCTTGTTAAACCTTTCTTGTATTTTCTCCATTCTATTTCCAAGATTTTGGATCATCTTTACTATCATTATTCTGAATTTTTTTTCAGGTAGACTGCCTATTTCCTCTTCATTTGTTAGGTCTTGTGGGTTTTTTCCTTGCTCCTTCGTCTGTTGTGTGTTTCCCTGTCTTCTCATTTGCTTAAGTTACTGTGTTTGGGGTCTCCTTTTCACAGGCTGCAGGTTCATAGTTCCTGTTGTTTTTGGTGTCTGTCCCCAGTGGCTAAGGTTGGTTCAGTGGGTTGTGTAGGTTTCCTGGTGGAGGGGACTAGTGCCTGTGTTCTGGTGGATGAGGCTGGATCTTGTCTTTCTGGTGGGCAGGTCCACATCTGGTGGTGTGTTTTGAGGTGTCTGTGGCCTTATTATGATTTTAGGCAGTCTCTCTGCTAATGGGTGGGGCTGTGTTCCTGTCTTGCTAGTTGTTTGGCATAGGGTGTCCAGCACTGTAGCTTGCTGGTCGTTGAGTGAAGCTGGCTGCTGGTGTTGAGATGGAGATCTCTGGGAGATTTTCGCTGTTTGTTATTACATGGAGCTGGGAGGTCTCTTGTGGACTAGTGTCCTGAACTTCGCTCTCCCACCTCAGAGGCACAGCCCTGAAGCCTGGCTGGAGCACCAAGAGCCTGTCCTCCACACGGCTCAGAATAAAAGGGAGAAAAAATGAAAGAAAGTTTGAAAGAAAGAAAGAAGGAAGGAAGGAAGGAAGGAAGGAAGGAAGGAAGGAAGGAAGGAAAGAAAGAAAGAAAAAATAAAATAAAGTAAAATAAAATATAGTTATTAAAATAAAACAATTATTAAGAAAACATTTTTTAAAAGTAAAAGAAAAAAAAAAACGGACAGACAGAACCCTAGGTCAAATGGTAAAAGCGAAGCTATACAGACAAAATCACACAGAGAAGCATACACATACACACTCACAAAAAGAGAAAAAGGGAAAAAAATATATATGTATCATTGCTCCCAAAGTCCACCTCCTCAATTTGGGATGATTCGTTGTCTATTCAGGTATTCCACAGTTGCAGGGTACATGAAGTTGATTGTGGGTATTTAATCCACTGCTCCTGAGGCTGTTGGGAGAGATTTCCCTTTCTCTTCTTTGTTCTCACAGCTCTCAGGGTTCAGCTTTGGATTTGGCCCCGCCTCTGCGTGTAAGTCGCGGGAGGGCGTCTGTTCTTCGCTCAGACAGGAAGGGGTTAAAGGAGCCGCTGATTTAGCGGCTCTGGCTCACTCAGGCCGGGGGTGGGGGGAGGAAGGGGCACGGAGCGCGGGGCGGGCCTGCTGCGGCCGAGGCCGGCGTGACGTTGCACCGGCCTGAGGCGCGCCGTGCGTTCTCCCGGGGGAGTTGTCCCTGGATCCCGGCACCTTGGCAGTGACGGGCTGCACAGGCTCCCCCGGAAGGCGGGTGTGGATAGTGACCTGTGCTCGCACACAGGCTTCTTGGTGGCGGCAGCAGCAGCCTTAGCGTCTCAGGCCCGTCTCTGGGGTCCGCGCTTTTAGCCGCGGCTCGCGCCCGTCTCTGGAGCTCCTTTACGCGGCGCTCTTCATCCCCTCTCCTCACGCACCAGGAAACAAAGAGGGAAGAAAAAGTCCCTTGCCTCTTCGGCAGCTCCAGACTTTTCCCCGGACTCCCTCCCGCCTAGCCGTGGCGCACTAACCCCCTGTAGGCTGTGTTCACGCCGCCAACCCCAGTCCTCTCCCGGCGCTCCGACCGAAGCCCGAGCCTCAGCTCCCAGCCCCGCCCGCCCCGGCGGGTGAGCAGACAAGCCTCTCAGCCTGGTGAGTACTGGTCGGCACCGACCCTCCGTGCGGGGAATCTCTCTGCTTTGCCCTCCGCACCCCTGTTGCTGTGCTCTCCTCCGCGGCGCCGAAGCTTCCCCCCTCCGCCACCCGCAGTCTCCGCCCGCGAAGGGGCTTCCTAGTGTGTGGAAAGCTTTTCTCCTTCACAGCTCCCTCCCACTGGTGCAGGTCCCGTCCCTGTTCTTTTGTCTCTGTTTATTCTTTTTTCTTTTGCCCTACCCAGGTACGTGGGGAGTTTCTTGCCTTTTGGGAGGTGTGAGGTCTTCTGCCAGCGTTCAGTAGGTGTTCTGTAGGAGTTGTTCCTCATGTAGATGTATTTCTGATGTATTTGTAGAGAGGAAGGTGATCTCCGCGTCTTACGCTTCCGCCATCTTGAAGCTCCTCCCCCTAGGATGCATCATTTTTTAGATGGAAAATTATATTTTATTTTTTATTGAAGTATAGTTGATTTACAATATTGCGTTCGTTTCAAGTATACAGCAAAATGATTCAGTTACATATATATTTTTTCACATTATTTTCCATTATAGTTTATTACAAGATATTGAATATTGTTGCCTGTGTTAAACAGTAAATCCTTGTTGCTTATCTATTTTATACATAGTAGTGTGTATCTGTTAATCCCATACAGTACTCCTAATTTATCTCTCTCCCCCTCCCTTTTTCCCTTTGGTAACCATAAGTTTGTTTTCTATGTCTGTGAGTCTATTTCTGTTTTGTAAAGAGATTCATTTGTATTATTTGTTAGATTCTACATATAAGTGATATATAATATTTCTCTTTCTTTGTCTGACTTATTTCACTTAGTACGATATTCTCTAAGTCCACCCAGGTTGCTGCCAAAGACAATATTTCATTCTTTTTTATGGCTGAGTAATATTCCATTTTATATATATACTACATCTTCTTTATCCATTCATCTGTTGATGGACACTTAGGTTGTTTTCAGGTCTTGGCTATTGTAAGTAGTGCTGTTATGAGCATTGGGAATGTACCTTTTTAGTGTTCTTAACACACATTGGCAAATTACTCTCCAGAAAGATTGTATCTAATCCTTTCCCCAGCAGCATGGGACAGCATCCATTTCTCCACAACATTATCTAATATTTTGTATGAAAGTATCTCTCACTGTTATTTTGGGTGGAATAGTAATGTGACTTTGCATTTTTATTACATTTTAGGGATTTCAACAGACACAATAGTACTTATTTTTCCCCAAGAATAAAATAGTTTAATTTTTCAGATTATTAAAATAACAAATGTTTATTATAAAAAATGAACATGATAGAAAAGTATAAGTGAGAAAGAAAGTTTCCCAAAATATCACCACTTAGAGATAACAATTGGTCTTCTGGTAAACATCTTTCCAAATATTAATCTCTGCCTATTAATATATATGGACAGAGAGACATCCTTTATTCCCATGGCTAAGTGTTATTTTGAGGTAACATGGCTTTGCATCTGTACTCCAAAGATTTCTTTGATGCTTCTTTAGTATGCAGAATTAACTGAAGGTCAGGACCGCAGTTAAGGGCTCTTTCTCTCCAAGTGTGCAAGGACGAGTCTGGGTGGAGGAAGATCTGTTTATGTTCCACGTTCTTATCTATGTGTAGAATTGACCCTGAAAAGAGTTGTGAGAATGTATGAAAGGGTCAGTGGTTACCCTAGCACTTGCTCAGACTTGAAAGGGAAACGGGACAATGCAAATGACTCTGAATTCCCCCCTTTAAAAGAGATGCAGGGCTCCTATGTAAAACTTGTGGTAATCTACCCTCTGCAGCTGCCAATGCAGACACAGTGTTTCCTAAACAGTGGAGGCCCAGGTTCAGGCAGCAGGAGGGCCATCTATTAGCCCAGCTGCCCCACAGTGTTTTGATGAATCTAACATGTTTTGAAAACTGAAGCCTTCTAGAACTTCCTTTTACAGTTAAAAATATAAACATTTAATGCCATTTCATTTTAAATGTTTCTTCCCTAATCTATTTGTTGTGATAGATTTTTCTTGGCAAGTGTGGCTTTGTCAACGTGGTACTTTCAAAGGAATTCATCTCCCTCCATGATGAGGGTTCCTATGGCTGATACTCAGGGTGAACATTTGCCTCTTTGACTGCTCGTCATCCGAACACCCTTCCTCTTGTCAGGGAAGCCCCTTCAATGGCAATCAGACACTCTCAGCCAGGACTGGCTTAGCTCCCACCTGCCTCCTTGGCACTGTTGTATCACTGAGCTGTGTAGCTGGATCCACACCCAGCCCTGGAGTTGGCCACACCACATCCTTCTGATGCCACTTCCCCTTCTCCCAGTCACAACAACCCTTCCAGGCCTGCCGGCAACTTTTTTTGCTTCCTGGTTTTGGGGTGGAGTGGACACAGGGAAGACAGACATTTGGGGATCCTTCTCTGTCCCTCCTCAGGTTAGCCTGTCCACACCGACATAGCACAACTCCACTTCCAGTTACAGCTGGCTCAACATGATGGGTGTGTGTTGATGAGGGAATTGGGGGAAAGCAGGATAGGGACGTCTTCTCACTGAGGCACAAGGGTTCACTTACATGAGAGGCCCATGTTCTCCTTCTGTTGTATCTGCTGTCACACCACCACCTGGGATTCAGCCCAAGGAGGCTCTGGGGACAAGACTTTTGGGTTTGTGTGTGTGTGTGTGTGTGTGTGTGTGTAGGTATATATGCAGACATTCTGCATGTTACATGGTTCATATTTATTGAGCATGTGCCAATATATTCCAATATTTATTGAACTATGTGCCAAGTCCATACATTTTAGTTCACTAAATCCTCACAGTGATCCCGTGAGGTAGGAACTCAATGTACTATTAATGAACTCTGTGTTATGGATGAGGAAACCAAGTCACAAAAAGGTAAAGTAACTTGACTGGAGTCCCACAGCTAGGAAGTGGTAGAGTCAGAATTCAAAACCAGGCAGCCTAAATCTAGCCTGCACTCTTCATTATAACGTACTTTTTTCCTATAAATATTGTCTATTATCACCACTATTCTATGTTATAGTTGTCTCAATACTATCTCAATAAATTTTTTTAAGTGATGGAATTATTCTCAGATCATCTTTGGTGTATGAGGGGCTTATAAGTGCTTTGCATGCAGATGCGCAAGGCTCCGAATGAGATTGTACAAAAAAAAATGACATGATGGTGGAGATGGAAATATGGTGGGGCTACCCTCTCCAAGGCGTTTTTGGCAGGGAAAAAATTTTTTTTTCACATCTTCTTACCTTTTATTGAAAAAAATCTTAGAAAATGGCAGTTAATATTGGGCACAAACAAATCAACAGTGGAAAACACAGACAAGAGAGAACTAAAAATGCTTTTGGCTTCTTAAATTGGTTAAAAGCACAAAACGCGGGCTTCCCTGGTGGCGGCGCAGTGGTTGAGAGGCCACCTGCCGATGCAGGGGACGCAGGCTCGTGCCCCGGTCTGGGAGGATCCCACATGCCGCCGAGCGGCTGGGCCCGGGAGCCATGGCCGCTGAGCCTGCACGTCCGGAACCTGTGCTCCGCAGCGGGAGAGGTCGCAGCGGTGAGAGGCCCGCGTACCGCAAAAAAAAAAAAAAAAAAAAATGCACAAAACGCAACGGGCAGAAAGTCTCTTTTAAACAAATTAAAAAGCTGTGGGTTTTTTTCCACAATTTTCCCCAAGTCAGGTATATACATACCCCAAAAAATGGTGTGTGAAGAAAAACTGTCATATACAAGGAGTTGTATTCTGAATTAAGGGAAACAGCTGTTGAAATGAGAATTAACACAGTCATGTCAGCAACAGGTTAACAGTTTAAAAAATCGAGTCTTCAGATGCCAGCAGGGAACTGTTGAATAGCTAAAAACCTTGTGCAGGCTCTGGTCTCCAGTTCTTCCCTTCATTTTTCATTCATATTTCCATCAAGAAACTGAGACTTTTTACTGGTCTTTTTCCCTCTATCATTTTAAAGTGATAAGATTTGTGTATCTCAGTGGTTCTCAAATTTTAGTGTGTCCAAACCACCTGGAAGGCTTGTTAAAAGACACTGGTCCCAGAATTTCTGATTGAGGCCTGAGAATTTGCATTTCCAACCAGTCCCCAGGTGACATTGTTGCTGTTGCTCTAGGGACCACACTTCCAGGAACCACTGGTATAGATCTAAGAAGGGCACTGCAGCTGGAGGCTCTCTCTCTTATGGATTTATTTAAAGGTACCTGCGGGATCTAGGTATCGTGCCTTCAGCCCTGGATTAATTTATCCCTTTTTATCAGACTCTGATTTATGAAATGATCTAAACTCATCTCTCAGTTGTACACTGGGCCCCAAATTACCTCTGCGATCCTGTATTCGTGTGTTAGACTCTACTTATAACCTACACGTTAATCCGCTAATTGTTGGTGAACACTTATTAGATGCCTGGTGCTGTGGAAGATGCTGGAATTGCATATTGAAGAAAACCAAACGCCGCTGGTACCACAAGAAGCTTACAACAGGTAGGAATCAAATACTATTCAAAAGATAAACATAAAATTCAACCGTATAAGTGCTAAGAAGGAAAAGGCCATGGGCTCTGTGATATTAAAGTTGGAGGTCTGTCTTAGATACAACTATTTTGATTCTCTTTCTCTTCTATTACTAGGTGGAAACTAAGGAGAATCTGAAAAGTTGAGTCAACACAATTTCCCCAGAGGCAAGGTGGAAGAGGAAAAGAGTCCCACGGCCATGTGTAATAACAGAGAGAAGACCAACTTGCTCAGCAGATCAGTTGACTTCTGGTGACCCAGCCTTCTAGGATTATTCCCTATCTCAAGTTCCGGAATCGGTTAGTCATATGGCATCTAGACACATGGAGGTTGTTTAGGAAGGACCTTTGATAATGACATAATGGTGAGATGTAGCCAACTAAATGCCCCCTGCTCCCTCTAAAAGTTGGAAGAATGGCTACACTTGGCAATTTCTTTTTATTTTCAATTTTTAACTTTTAAAATTTGTTTCAAAGTTAAACCCAATACACATTGACTTCATAGGAAGTCCACTGAGAAATGTTTTTCTAGGCTTCCCCTCAGTCTCCCTCAACAGAGCATGTGCATGTTAATTACTTTCATTTTCCAATCACTGCTGTCCCACCACTCTACCAAGATCACCTCAACTGTGTGTGTTGTATTCTGAATGTTCTTAGTTTTACCCTAATTTCACTAACTGCAAAAGATTTTCTGGGATAAACTCCCACTTGAATCCTTTTGCTACTATATTTATAAAATAAAAATAAAGTATCTAAAATTGCAAATGTCTTTTGAATCAGAATCTTATTTACAAGAATTTACCTCACACATATACTTGTATATGTGACAAAGATGAATGTACATTTTATTGTGGTATCATTTCTATTGACGCACAAAGACTGAAAAAACCTAAATGACCTTTCAGCGGGAAGACAGTTTATATAATTTGTACTATATCCTTATCAATCATGGAAATCAAAGTTTTAAAAATATGAGGTCCTCTACATACACATCTACTGTGAAATGAGTTTTAAGTTAATAAGTAAAAAAAAAAAAAGCAAGATTCAGAACAGTATATGTGGGGACTTCCCTGGCAGCGCAGTGATTAAGAATCTGCCTGCCAATGCAGGGGACACGGGTTTGAGCCCTGATCCAGGAAGATCTCACATGCCACGGAGCAACTAAGCCCTCGTGCCACAACTACTGAGCCTGCGCTCTAGAGCCTGCGAGCCACAACTACTGAGCCCGCGTGCCACAATTACTGAGCCCATGTGCCTAGAGCCTGTGCTCTGCAACAAGATAAGCCACCGTCATGAGAAATCCGTTCACTGCAACGAAGAGTAGCCCCCGCTCGCCGCAACTAGAGAAAGCCCATGTACAGCAACGAAGACCCAGCACAGCCAAAAATAAATAAATACATAATTTTTAAAACTTTAAAAAAAAATAAAGTTTACTGTTTTGACGGAAAGCACGTGAAAAGCAGTGATTCATCTTTCTGCCCATGCCCAAGTATCAGAGAAAATTAACTCTTAGCTAGTGAATAACCAACAACCCAACATCTCAGCCTATATTGGCTTTAATCTTCTTTATTATTCTTTTCTCAAAATTGAGATTGCAATAGCTCTTTTTTTATGTTGTCTTAATTTTATTTATTTTTTTAATTTAAATTTTTATTGAAGTATAGTTGGTTTACAATGTTGTGTTAGTTTCAGGGGTATAGCAAAGTGATTCAGATGTATATATATATTCCTTTTCAGATTCTTTTCCATTATAGGTTATTACAAGATATTGAGTATAGTTCCCTGTGCTATACAGTAAGTCTTTGTTGGTTGCAATAGCTCTTAATATGTCCCTGAGGTTAGTAAATTACAATTTTCACTATACTGCATATTGTAAGGGAAATATGTTCTGTCAAAATTTTTGAGAATTTAGACATTTGCAAAGGAGATTTGGAACATCTTTCTGTGATTACTGTGCACTGTGACAAGTACATATTGAATATCCTAGGCTATTCCTAGGGAAGGGGGAGACAGGTAGCAAAGGTTTTGTGAGGAAAATAACAAATAAAGCAAAGATCCCATTTTCAACACGAAAAGCATTTCCTCTGTTCTGTCCAAAAAGATCAGACTCCTTACAAGACTAAGTAATGCAAAGATTGGCTCCTAAAGAGGAGAATTTTCCCCCAGAGTGTGATTTAGGGTTAGCTCTATAATCTAGGGCACACCTTCTTTCAAGGGACGCGTTCTTGACTGCAGAGAATTAAAAATGTAACCGAACCCGACTTTTCTAGCAGGCTCTGGACCCTGGAAAAGCTCCATGGTGCAGCTGGAGAAAAAAAAAAAAAATAGGCCAGTTGGCAGCCAGGACTAAGGTTGGTGAGATTAGGGGAAAGGAACCTGGACCAAGTCTCTAAATGGTTCTTCGTGCCAAGGGCTGACCAGTGGTCTTCAGTGGCATGCCGTACTTTAATCAAAGCATCTATGAGAATATTATATTTAAATAAAGCACAGATAAGAAGAGCATTGCTCTGCACCCTACAAAAAATGCCGCCTGACCTACTATACCACAGGAGCATAATGAAAATACTTTGTTTTGAATGGTTTCAGCTAGGCAATCTGTGAGTGCATAGCAAGTTGATGTTGAACTTGAGTTGTGCAAATTTGGAAGATCTTTTGTAAGTTTGTGGAAGTTAGATTTCTTTCTCTTGACAAATGTAATTTTGTGTATGACCGTATGTGTAACATTTTTAATGTTTAAGAACTGACATACCTGTATACTTTGTTAAAGAGTAAGAAGAGGAAGTACCAACTTTGGTTAGTTCTACTCTTTTTTTTTTCTGCTTCTTTTTTGTTTTATTCACTAGTTTGTTGTATATTTTTAGATTCCATATATAAGTGATATCACACAGTATTTGTCTTTCTCTGTCTGACTTATTTTAATTCTACTCTTAATAATTAAATCAGTCATTACTATTTTCCCTTTAGAACATCCTGTGACCTTGAACAGTACTGGGTTCAGTCTAATATGGTCTCCTGGCTAAAAAATTATCTGTCAATTATCATTGCTTTCAACAGAATCTAAAGGTTAGACTGATCAAATGAAATGTAGTCTGGATAATCAGGTTCCATGAATAACTCAAATGGTAAATCTGGTTTTCTTTCGAAAATTAATACTTTATAAAATAAAATTTTATTCCTGAAACTGAGCAGAGTCAACTTCATGCCTTTTAATGATGCTTAAAATGTACATTGTAGCAAAACCCAGATTTATCCTGAAAATATGTCAACAACTTATGAAGGGATATTTGCAGTGAATGAAATTATCTTTTTCAAACAATTTTTGAGTTTACATGTGGATCAGCTATTTTGACTGATAAACTCATTCTTTTTTTTCATTTATTTTATTTTTTTAATTTTTGGCTGTGTTGGGTCTTTGTTGCTACATGCGGGCTTTTCTCTAGTTGCGGTGAGCGGGGGCTACTCTTTGTTGCGGTGCGCAGGCTTCTCATTGCGGTGGCTTCTCTTGTTGCAGAGCACGGGCTCTAGGCGCGTGGGCTTCAGTAGCTGTGGCACGTGGGCTCAGTAGTTGTGGCTTGTGGGCCCTAGAGCGCAGGCTCAGTAGTTGTGGCGCATGGGCTTAGTTGCTCCGCGGCATGTGGGATATTCCTGGACCGGGGCTCGAACCCATGTCCCCTTAATTGGCAGGCAGATTCTTAACCACTGCACCACCAGGGAAGCCTGATAAACTCATTCTTGTTAATCTAACAACAAATAGATTCAAATAAATATCTGGCTTAATTGATGTTTTTGATTGAGTTGACTTATTGCTTAAAGCGTTTAGCCAAACTGACTTCTTTTGCTATTAAAGACTACTATATTTAAGGTTTGATTTGCAGTCTAGATAAGCCAAGAAGCCCAGAGTGATCACCTCGTGATTTTAAAGGTGATTCCATCACAGGGAAAAAATCAGAGGACAAAGTTGGAAGATTGTCTTCTATAATATCTAGAGTACAAGATTTCTTAAGGAGAAAAATCTAGAAGTGCGCTATTATATTGCTAAAGACATATTGGGTGGTTGCTAACTTCCTTCAAAACTGAAACTTGAATGTTCATGCTTACAGCATGAATGACTGTTGTTCATTGCACAATGAAATGTGCCGTGTGCCTCACATAAGCGGACTGTGAGCATGTGATTAATCTCAGCATCCTCTTTGACACGAGGCAGATGATACATCATGACTGACGAGGGATCCGTTCCGTCTGGTAGTTTTAATGCAATGGGGCAAGATGATAATAGGGAAGTAAAAGAGGAAGCCAAATACACAATATATTTTTTAAAAATTGTGCCTTCTGTTTTACAGACTGTACTTTTGGTCTCGTTTGTAAGCGTGAGAAAGGAAGTATGAGGTGGAATTTGAATCAGCTTCTCTTTTCAACGTTGGTCATTACCTTAAACAAGAGTGTTTCTGTGCCTTGGTTCATCCCTCAGCAAGAAGGAGGGAGACGTGAGACAGGAGTGTGACTCGCATTTCCTGAGTGTTTGTTCTGTGCCAGCCCTGGTTCTGGGCACTTTACCTGTGACATCACTGACTCGGAGTGGCACGACCAGTAGTGTTAAGGGTGGACCCTGGGAGCAGGGTCCCTGATTGGAGTCCTAGTTCAGCCATTCACTCCTGTGACTTTGGGCAAGTTATCCACTATTCCTACCAACTCACACTCATTGAGCTTTTCCCCTGAACTAGACACTGTATCAAGTGTTTTTCTTATTTATTTATTTGGATCCTCACAACATCCTTATCATAAGGTTGTACTGTCGTTATTTTGAAGACATTCAAGGTAAAGAGAAGTTAAGGGAGGGAGACTGGTGTAAAGATTAAAATCATCTGGTTCTAGAGCAACACTGCTCATGTTCACATCACAGCTAGACCACTTATTAGTTGTGTCAGTTTAGGCAAATTATTTAACCTCTCTGGAGACACATAGAGCTTACTTTGAACAGTGCTGGGCACACAGGAAAAGCTTAGTGAATGTCAGCTATTATTGTAGTTTGGTGAAATGGCAGGTATCCCTGTTTGCAAAATATATTTACTGCTCGGTTTTGAGTATCCAAGAGATGGAACAGACATCTTGTCTTTAGGACTGTGAATTCAGGCCAGTCACTGTACAGCACACACGGGTATGTGTATGAGGGTATTCAGGACTGTGCATCCTCTCTCTGGTCTGTCTCTTTTCTACCAAGAACTCTTTTGGTTCCTCTTTTGGGTTGGCGTGGGGAGGAGTGCGAAGGGGAGGGTACCATGCCTTTGTGATGTCTCTGAAGAGCAAACCAGGGCTGCAGTAAGGAGTGTCATTGAGTGTGTGGTTGGTTGTCCCCAAGTCCAAGGCCACCAGCATCGTGACAACAGGAGTGTCTGCAACGTGTAACACACCCAGTGGAAAGAAACCTCATTAACTCAGAATTTTGTTTAGCGTACTCTTTATTTGTGATCAAAACTTTGAAGCCCAATGGTAGGGACCATAAAATAAATGAAGACATCTCTATCTTATAATACTTAGAGGATCCTTTAACTCAAGATTTGTGAACATGGCGAAAAGATTAGTTTAAAAAGCTGGAAACTCTCACTCTTGTAATGACAAATTCATGAAGTACTTATTGATCACAATAAAGTGATGAATAGGGTTTGTGTTTAAGCTCATTTTCAATACTAGTTCTTAAATTTTAAAAAGTTACCTTTAATTATCAAACTAATGAAGACTCATAAGAAAAGACAGTCAATATAAGGGCAGTTGTCTTTTTTTTTTTTTTTTAGTAGAACATAAAGAAATTCATTCATGCTTCTCCTTATGAATTGCTACTCTTCCTAAGACTCTTTAATTTTGAAGGAGCTGTCGGCTATGATGGCTGTGGATGAAGAGACTTCTTCCAGGACCAGCCCAGGTCCCCTGCCACTTTGACAAATCTGAATAGTGAGGTCCCTGGCTTGGCAACCCCTAAAGCCAATGAGCCGCTAGAGACCCACGATCAGGAACGCACTTCCCCATTTCTGTTTGACGTTGCTCCTTTTTTCTTTTCCTCAGCCCACCTCTTCTCTGGGTCTGGCCTCAGCCTATTATGACTTAGGTTTGGCCCGAGAACATAGAAGAATCTTCAGATGGAGACAATAATCTTGGAAACAAAATGGCAACATCATGTGAGTGGTTTCCATGGATTTTCTTTGTAGATAGTTGATTGAGCATCTCCTAAGCCACCTGAATGGTTCAAAATGCAGAGTTCAGTATTTCCTATCTGACTAGGGTTAGGTCTTTATCGAGATCACCATGGCAATCTGTTCTGAAGTATGAAAAGGGCCTGCTTAAGGCCAGCTATCAAAGAGAAGGCACGTACCCAGGTTTGGCACATACTCTGGTATCTGCTCCTTTCTAAAGACAGCACTTTCTGTTTCCAAAGTGAAAATAGATAAACAAATTTTATTTATTTATTTATTTTATAAATTTATTTATTTATTTTAGTTTTGGCTGCATTGGGTCTTTGTTGCTGCTCACGGGCTTTCTCAAGTTGTGGCGAGCAGGGGTTACTCTTCATTGTGGTGCAGCCTTTTCAATGTGGTGGCTTCTCTTGTTGTGGAGCACAGGATCTAGGGCGCGCAGGCTTCAGTAGTTGTGGCGCACGGGCTTAGTTGCTCTGTGGCATATGGCATCTTCCCGGACCAGGGCTCGAACCCGTGTCTCCTGTATTGGCAGGCGGATTCTTAACCACTGCACCACCAGGGAAGTCCTTTTCTGTCAAGTGTCAGACTATCAATCATCCAGACGTCCACAGGCCAGAACGCCGAGCGTAGACAAGTCTCTCTTCTCTCTGCCACCTAATGACACAAACGTGACGCGGCAGAACAAATTTTAAATGACCTGATAAGGATAATCAAATAGTGTATTGAGAAGTTAAAGAATGACTATTCCCCAGGGAGTTAAATTATAATACTTAAGTTTACCTTCACTGTATTTTCTAATGTTCAAGATTACTTTAAAGGATCCTATAAATATCAAAATAGTAAAATAAAATAGGGTGAGATTATTCCCTAAAGGTCAGAAAAAATATAAATAAAGGATTAAACTAAATGGCTTCTGGACACTGTTGGCAATGACTAGTTCGTTTCTAGTATATGGGTGCTCTGGAAGGGATGGAGCGCAAAGGAGGGTCTAGAACTGGCTCTTCCCCATCTCATCTCAGTGTTCCTGCTTCCCACCCTGTCTCCCCTACTCCTCCTGCAACAGACAGGATATCCTGGGTTTGCGGAGCATCACCTTAGCTGGAGACCCAGGGTGAGACGGGAGAGGGACCCTCCTGTTCTGTGTGAACAGCAGCTGCAGAGGAGACATCCTTGCTGCGCCTTCTCCTCCCACCAGGCTGGTGGAGACTCGAGAGATGATAGGTGGGGAGTGGCCTTTCCCTCCCTGGGATGAGGCTGTAGTCCGTGTGCAGCTGGGGATGAGGGAGTAGGGAGAGGGAGGAGGGGGACAGCGGTCCCTTCCCCACCCTTCTCTGTGCACTGCAGGGGCCTCAACCGGCAGGTTGGTAGGACCTGGAAAAAGCTTACCTCTGTTGCTGCCTCAGGCATTCGCAGAAGCTCCATTAATAGCTCTGGTACCTTCGGCCATCCACTCTCAGAAAAGACAATGAGATTATGTGTGTCAAAGTGCAAAAAGAAATCTAAGCGCATTTACAACATTCCTCTCACCTCCCTTCTATCCTCCTGAAGATTCTTTGCTTGTTCCTTGGCTACCAGGCTTTGGGAATGCTGAGTGGAGGTGCCACACTGAAGGAACCAAGGTAGAGGATAGAGCCCTCTCCCTAGGAGAGAGCACAAGAAGGAAAATTTAGGAAGGAGGACGGGGGGTGGGAGGAAATAAACAAGTCAAACACGAGAGGATATTTGTCTTTCTCTGTCTGATTTACAGATTATATTCCATTAAAAGTTATTACAAAATAATGGCTGTATTTCCCTGTGCTGTGCAATATATCTTTGTTGCTTACATATTTTATATATAGTAGTTTGTGTCTCTTAATCCCATGTGCCTATGTTGTCCCTCCCCTCTTCCCTCTCCTCACTGGTAACCACTATTTATTTTCTATATCTGTGATTCTATTTCTGTTCTGCATATACATTTGTTTGTATTTTTTTGGATTCCACATATGTTTTACAATCTTTCTCTAAGGAGGCTATTTCTCCACACTGCAGTGAATTAGGACATTGCCTTTAATGAAAGGAGGAAATAAATTACAGCATGAGTACATGGGCTCATGAGCGCATATGGATGACAGCTTTCTTCAGCTGTGATGCTTGGAATAGTAATTCTATGCACTTAGCACTTAGTTCTTAGTATACTTCAGATGGAGTTTGGAAAAGACAATGCCCATCTTCTATCCAGAGATATGCAACACACATGAACTTTTTTCTTTTTTTTTAATATTTATTTATTTCGGCTGTGAAGGGTCTTAGTTGCGGCATGTTGGATCTTTGTTGTGGCATGCGGGATCTTTAGTTGGGGCACGCTGGCTCTTAGTTGCGGCCTGTGGACACTTAGTTGCGGCATGCATGCGGGATCTAGTTCCCTGACCAGGGATGGAACCCGGGCCCCCTGCATTGGGAGCACAGAGTCTTACCCACTGGACCACGAGGGAAGTCCCACACACAAACCTTTTATAATTCTGCAGTAACCACAGGTATTCAACTCAACTAGAAATCCCATTGAACTCACTTTGGGAAACGGTCTGATCCAGGAGGGACTAGACTGGTTTGTGTTGACATTGAATATATTTGAGTGAATTGAAAACCAGAATCTGTAACCAGAGTCAGAAAAAAAAAAAATCTCTAAAAAAAACCCTAAATTGTGTTACTTAGAAGATTTGCTGGATGATACTTCGCTTTTCCTTCTAATAGCTCTTTGAGTTTTTATCTGAGTTTTATTGTGATTACTTTAAGAGCGTGCTAGGTACCTTGAAAGGCTTTTTTCCCAGCCTCTGTGCTCTCCTGCTGGTTAGATGCCTCTTCCTCTAACTCAACAGCCCCAGGGGGATTTTCCCATTTTTCAAGATGCCTGTTCCTTCTTTCTTGCGTTCTTTACCCAGAGTTTGTTTTGAACGGGTTCTCGCTCCTTCTTTCTTACGTGTTACTGAAACCATGCAACCCAGATTGGGACTTGAACTCACTGTATTTTTTGTTGTTGTTGAATTTTGTTTTTTAAACTTTATATTTTAGGACTTTTTTTAAAAAATTATTTATTTATTTATTTATTTATTTTTGGCTGTGTTGGGTCTTCGTTTCTGTGCGAGGGCTTTCTCTAGTTGCAGCAAGTGGGGGCCACTCTTCATCGCAGGGTGCGGGCCTCTCACTGTCGCGGCCTCTCTTGTTGCGGAGCACAGGCTCCAGACGCGCAGGCTCAGTAGTTGTGGCTCACGGGCCCAGTTGCTCCATGGCATGTGGGATCTTCCCAGACCAGGGCTCGAACCCGTGTCCCCTGCATTGGCAAGCAGATTCTCAACCACTGCGCCACCAGGGAAGCCCTGTTGTTGAATTTTATTTTATTTTATTTATACAGCAAGTTCTTATTAGTTATCCATTTTACACATATTAGTGTATACATGTCAATCCCAATCTCCCAATTCATCCCACCCCCACCCCCACCCCTGCCGCTTTCCCCCCTTGGTGTCCATAAGTTTGTTCTCTACATCTGTGTCTCTATTGAACCCACTGTCTTTTAATTGTGATCACACACCTGGTCTCAGGACTTAATGAACCTCAGGTTCTTTATGTCTTGTCGCAGAAAGAATTCAGTGAGAGACAAAGTAAGAAGTGGATTTATTTAGAGAGAAATACACTCCATAGACAGAGAGTGGGCCATCTCAGAAGGTGAGAGGCCCCGAAACATAGGGTGGTTAGTTTTTACAGGCGGGGTAATTCCATAAGCTAACGAGTGGGAAGATTATTCCAACTCTCTTGGGGAAGGCGTGGGGATTTCCAGGAATTGGGCCACTGCCCACTTTTTTTTGGCCTTTTATGGTCAGCCTCAGAACTGTCATGGCACTGGTAGGTGTGTCATTTCGCATATGCTAATGTATTACAATGAGTGTATAATGAGGCTCAAGGTCTACTGGAAGTCGAATCTTCTGTCATCTTGGACCTAGTTGGTTCTAACCAATTTTTGTCATAGGCTATGTCTTTTAAAGGTTGTGCCCTGCCCCCTTCCCTCCTGTTTCATTATCTCGGCCTGAGGCCAATTCCAATCCACTGTGGCACTCTGCTCTGGCTTCTGGTGCCCAGCTTGGGCAGTGCCACCGTCTTCTTTAAGTTTATGGAGGGAATTTGAAATTCACTGAGGTCTCTGAGCTGTGGAATGAAGGAAGCGGTAACAGAAGGAACTAAAGCTATCTCGGAGAAACACTGCTGAACATCCAGATAGGTCCACTGGGTCTGTGGATCACAGTTTGGGTCAACTTGAGGGCACTGGAGCCACTGTATCTTCTGAAATACACTCTGTACCCTTGTAGAATGAAAGACTGAAAGCTGCCAGGGAGTCTCAGAGCTGGAAGGGCTGCAGGGAGTAGTCAGATTCCTGACTTAGAACCCAATTCACATTCACCACAGGGCAAGACATGTATTCAGAGGTGTTTTTCCCAGTTCCTCTTATTCTCTCTTTTTTTTAAAATTAATCCCTTCCTTCCGCTTAATATCTATTTATGTTTTCCTCACAAGACCACTGTATAAAATCATAGGCTTAAAGAGAAGAAATCAAAGCTTTGGAAACTCTGTGGCTGGGTTGCAACAAAGACTCTCCTTGATCAAACTCTAGTCAGTCTCCTCTGAGACAGCTGCTTGACTAAACCCCAAACTTGGTCTATAAAACTGCAGACTGCCCCCCCAACCCACACCCCACCCTGCCCCCTGGCCCATACCCACTATGAGACTTGAACAGACACTGGCTTAGTTTCCAGCAGCTCAAGACCACATCCCGAGGGTAACTCCAGCTCCCCCTTAAGATTGCTGCTTGAAAAAGCTCAGTGTTGCCAGGAGAATTTACTGTCTGTTCCAGCCCAAAGTGGGAATAGGGCGGTAGGCTGCTGAGCCCTCCCACTGAGCAGTTACTTTAGAAAGCTTGCAATTATAAATGCTTTCTCTGCCCCTTTGAGACACGAATCTCCTACCACTCAGAATTGACTTTTCAAGGACCTGAGGGCTGTCTCTTTGAGATGCAAACATTCAAGGAGATAAGGTCACAGTCTGCTCCCGGGCTCCTGGCTATCTTTCCTAACTGATATCACGGCCTCCTGGAGAAGTTTGTTCCTCCTCTGTGTAAGCACCAATAGACAGCCCCAGATGGCCTAGTCATGTGGACCAACCCCCTTCCCAGCCCCCAGTGCATTTCCTGAGCACACGTCAGTCTGGAAAGGTCTCCAGCCTTTTGTTTCAGCCAAGTTGAAGTCAGTTCACACTGGACTCTTTTCCCTATTGCAATAGTTACTATTGAATAAAATCTACCCTTACTGCTCTAACTAGATTTCAGCTTTGTTTATCCTTGACGGTCAGGGTGTTGTTGGCATTCAGCTTCTCCTGACCTCCATGTGCCCTTGACTTGTTATCATTCCTCCCAGGTTTTCATCTTTCTTTTTCACTGAATATTGGAAGAGCAACGGTCAGATTCTCCTGGCAGAGGATAAATCTGGTTAAGAGGATGAATCTGAAGCATAATAGAGGGTGTGTGATAGACCTTGGCTAGATTATAATCATTAGCATATTATCTGATTTCTTTCTGAATGATTGACTCAAATGTTGGGTAGGACAATAAAAATTCATTTTCTCTTTGCTGTTTCTTTTCTCCTTTCCTCAACCTTTTCTGTTCTTCCTGCTTATCCTTTTTGTAACAGGGTGTAACCAAAATATTACACTGGAGGTCTTAAATTATAGTTGATGTATGACATGAAATGCATTTTCCCGACATAGCTCTGTTATCTAAAAAACTGCATTTATGTTTTGGTGACACAACCAAGCCAAAGATCAGGAGAAGGTAGGCTTTACTAATTGCAGCAGGTAAGAAGAACCCCGGGGATATTTTCCAAATCAGTGTCTCTCCGAATAGCAAAATTCGGGAAGTTTTAAGCTAAGGGGGTACATGCATATTAATGAAAGGGCTTGTCAGTTGACAGAGTCCAGGCATTCGTTGACTGAAGTTATGAGGGTCAGAAAAGGTCAATTTTGGGCTTCCTTGGTGGTGCAGTGGTTAAGAATCTGACTGCTAATGCAGGGGACGAGGGTTCGAGCCCTGCTCTGGGAAGATCCTACGTGACGTGGAGCAACTAAGCCCATGCACCACAACTACTGAGCCTGCGCTCTAGAGCCCACGAGCCACAACTACTGAGCCCACGTGCTACATCTACTGAAGCCTACGTGCTCTAGAGCCTGTGCTCGGCAACAAGAGAAGCCACTGCAATGAGAAGCCTGCGCACCGCAACTAGAGAAAGCCCGTGCACAGCAAGGAAGACGCAAAACAGCCAAAAATAGTAAATTAAAATAAATAAATTTAAAAAAAAAAAAAGGAAATGCCAATGTCATCATCCCTTAGGTTCCAGCTGTCCTGGTGGTTGAGCGCTTCAGGCTAATCTTTACCATTGCAACAAAACTGGGAGTCTTTACAACTGATACATTATCTTTACTATTGTTACTTGTCTTGCCTGATAACAGTCCTTTGTTTCTGCATTCTCTTGTTCCCTTAAGATCGTTAATAACTGAGACCTTTTCAAGGGCAAGCCTTGTGCCCAGGCCCAGATCGCAAAATGGCTTAGGCCAAAAATGCCTTCTCTTCTGTTGAGAAAGCCATGCCTGGTTCTCTTTCTCCAGGGACCCCCTACCCTATCTGCTTACATCTCTACTTAGCTAGAGTAAACCTTCTGAGCTCTAACCATCCCCTTTCCATGCCAGTTCAGGAGAATTGAAGGAAGGCCCAGGGTAGGATATTCCAAGGTCACTGCTCCACTCGAGTGTCAGTGTGACAGCTGATATTGTCAATTGAGGCCAGAAGTGACTTAGTGAGAACCAGAACATGGGTGGGATGACTTGACTGGACGTCTTGCCTGCCCTAATGTGGCCCCTTGCAGAAGGGAAAGCCCAGAGTTATCATTGAGAAGCTGGAGGGGTTGGGTGAGTATCCTGTCACCCATCTGCAATTCAGTTTAGTGATTGTGGATCTCCCAGATTTCTCTGTCTATACCAACATGCCCATTCACCACTGTGGTTGTCAAGGATAAGCTACCAGGGACTTCCCTGGTGGTGCAGTGGTTAAGAATTCGCCTGCCAATGCAGAGGACACGGGTTCGAGCCCTGGTCCACGAAGATCCCACATGCCGCGGAGCAACTAAGCCTGTGAGCCACAACTACTGAGCCCGCACGCCACAACTACTGAAGCCCGCGCGCCTAGAGCCTGTGCTCCACAACAAGAGAAGCCATTGCAATGAGAAGCCCGTGCACTGCAAGGAAGAGTAGTCCCCGCTAGCCACAACTAGAGAAAGCCCACGCGCGTCAGTGAAGACCCAACGCAGCCCCAAAACAAATAAATAAATTTAAAAAAAAAAGTGACTATAAAAAAAAAAAAGGGATAAGCTACAAGATGGGCATCTCTACCAACCAGACCAGCAAAACAGAGACTAAGGAGTGTAACACCAATCACAAAATCCAAACTTCCATGTGGGACAACATTCTTCAACCACAAACCCTAAGTACCTCCAGGAAATATTGTAGGACATTTAAAGAAGTGTATAGTAAACACTTGGTAAGTGTTAACTATGTTACAGGCACTGTGTTAAACACTTTATAAACATTATCTCATTTAATCCTCTCAAGATCCTGTGTGGGTAGGTTCTGTTACTACCGTTATTTATAAAGAAGACGGACCTGGGAGAAGGTAAGTAATTTACCCAAGTGACAGAGCAAGGACTTGAACTCATCGTGTGATCCCTTCCCACCTCTCTGATTTTATACCCTTACCAGGTGGGCCCTCTCTCACTCTCTTTTTCAGAGCCCAGGTGGTCTCTTGGTCACCACACTGAACTTCTGGCTCTTGCTCCTAAAGCCAAGTACACTCTCTTCTAGCCAAGTACACTCTCTTCTGAGACCTGAGCACATGCTGGTCCCTCGGCCTAGACTCATCTTCCCTCAGATAACACGTGGATTTCTCCCTCCCTTCACCCAGGTCTCAGTTCAAATATCAGCTTTTCGATAAGGTCTTCTTTAATTCTCCTATCTATAATGGCATCCCCAACACTTGCCAATTTTCTTTTTTTTTTTTGCGGGACGCAGTCCTCTCACTGTTGTGGCCTCTCCCGTTGCGGAGCACAGGCTCTGGACGCGCAGGCTCAGTGGCCATGGCTCACGGGCCCAGCCGCTCCGCGGCATGTGGGATCTTCCCGGAGCACGAACCCGCGTCCCCTGCATCGGCACGCGGACTCTCAACCACTGCGCCACCAGGGAAGCCCTTAGAGATAATTTTTTCAGCCAGGACTTCTGCCCCCAACTCCACCCTGTGACTGGCAACTTAATATCTCCACTTGGCTGTCAGTCAGCTTCCTCAAACTCCCTGAGGTTCTACCCCAAAGGGAGCTCAGATCCCTCAGATCCTGCCTTACCCCAATGTGCTGTTCCTGCAGTCTTCCTCATTTCAGTTAATGGCAGCCCTATTCTTCTGATCCCTTGAAGAAAAACCTTAGAGTCACTTTTCACGTCTTTCCTTCTCTCACACTTCCTACCCAAACTGTCAGCAAATCGTACTCTCTACCTGCAGCAGATATCCTTGCTTCAACCACTTCTCACAGCCTCTACCCCTGCCTCTTGTCCTACTCACCTTTGCTTCTCACCTGGATTATTGCAAGAATCTCCTAACTGATCTCCCTGCTTCTGGCCCAAGTCTCTTTGTTCCCCCACAGAGCAGCCAAAGTGATCCTCTTAGAATATTAGTCAGATCACATCAGTCGTCTGCTCAAAACCCACCAATAGGCTTCTATCTCACTTCGTAAGAGCCAGAGCCCTCCCAGTGGGCCAGTATCTCTGCACTGTCTGGGCTTCCTTACCTTTCTGACCTCCTAGATAACTGGAATAAATAACTGCAATATCTGTTGGAAGAATGAATGAATTCACAGCAAGATCTGCTCATTCCTCTGTTTGTTATCTGTCTTTCTCCACCTGAATGTAAACACCATGAATGTAGAGACTTGCACGTAGTAGGTACCCAATAAATATTGATAAGATGAATGAACGTCTGACTATCTGAACTCAGACTATCTGACTATGAAGACATCCGCTTACCCCACTGTACACCACATCGTAGAACAGCTGGACTTTGGGGCTCTCTGGTTTTATGATACACTCCGAACCTTCCCCGCATCATCATTTTTCACTTCTCCCCAGCCATTTGACACTATATTACCCTGCTTTCCTCTCTTAAAAGAGATTTCACGGTGTTAAGTTTTCCTTCTATGCTAATGGTTACCAAACTCAGAATTTCAGGTTCCAGACCTGAATTTTCAAATAGCTGCTGTGATGAAACCTGGTCCTTGAGAACAAAGTAAAAAAACTCTTGCCATGTTCCAGCACACAGTGTGCACCCAATCAAGGTTAGTTCCCGTTCCTTTCTTAGGACACAGAAAAGGTGCACATCGGTTCCACTTTACGCTGGGGTGCAGATGCGGGAGGCGGGGGACCAAGAGTGGGGTGGCTCTTCGGCCAGCAGAACATCTCCATTTTATTTTATGCCTGCCCTGTAGGCTTCACCTCACTTGCATCAACCTGCAGAATGTGGAAGTGAAAAATCTGTCTCTGGCAACCCTGCCCCCGCTTAGGCACTCCTACTTCCTTCCTCTTCGCTGTAAGATTAGGTGCTCTTCCTCCCTGGACAGGAGCACACACACGTCTTTTGGGCATGTTCTTGAGTGTTTCAGCAGAAGCAGACTTCCAGCCACCTCCCGCTAGCTCCGTGATGCAAGTCACATCACTTTTTTCCTTTTGGTAAAAATCAGTTCCTCATCTGTAGAATGGGTACACTATTCACTCTATGTTGTGAGGTTCAAATTATATAATAGGATGCAGTAGTACTTTAAAGATATTAGGCATATACACTTTTTATTTATATTGAAATAAAAGTATTCTATGAGAAAACAGAAAAGTGGTTGCCAGGGGTTGGGAGGCAGGTAAATAGGGAGAAGTTGGTAAAAGGGTACAAACCTTCAGCTATCAGGTGAATAAGGTCTCAGACTGTCATATAAAGCATGGTGACTGTAGTTGATAAAACTGTATTGTATAATTGAAATTTGCTAAGGAGGCAGAACTTAAATGCTCTCACCAAAGGGGAAAAAGAAAAGAAAAGAAAAAAGACAAATATGTGAGGTGATGGATATGTTAGTTAACTAGATGGAGGTATTCTTTCATAACATATATATATATATATATATATATATATATCAAATCACCACAATGTACACTTGGACTAACAATTTTATATGTCAGTTATACCTCAATAAAGCTGAAATTTAAAACGTAATAAAATAAGAAAGTGTAGCCCTTATAGTCTATGAAATTCTTCTATAGTGTGTAAACTAGTCTTACCTCAGAAACACAAGTACAGGGCACAGTTGTTAAGAATCCGCCTGCCAATGCAGGGGACACAGGTTCGAACCCTGGTCCGGGAAGATCCCACATACTGCAGAGCAACTAAACCCGTGAGCCACAACTACTGAGCCCCCATGCCACAACTACTGAAGCCTGTATGCCTAGAGCCCGTGCTCCACAACAAGAGAAGCCACCGCAATGAGAAGCCCCTGCACGACAATGAAGAGTAGCCCCCGCTCGCTGCAACTAGAGAAAGCCCACGCGCAACAAAGACACAATGCAGCCAAAAATAAATAAATAAAATTTTTAAAAAAAGAAAGAAACTATGAGATTAAAAAAAAGAAACACAAGTATATGCCTCTTGGAGTAAAAAGTTGCATTGCTTCCTCCACCTTGAGCCCTCCAAAGAGCATTTACTGTAATTCGAGACTTTTCCCCCCAGTATTTCTAGGACCTTTATAGAGAAAGAGGAAAGAGTAGAATTTTTTCCAATTTGAGGCCTGTTCTGAATTTTCTTCTCACAGCTCAATCTTGCTTCCATTAATTTTTAAAAGTTTTGTGGTTGTTACCAGTAAGACATAATAAAATATTTTTAAAAGATTTAATTTAAAGAAAAAAAACACCATGCATTAGTTTCCTATGGCTGCTGTAACAAACCATCACGAACGTGGTGCCTGAACATGTCACACGTTTAGTGTGGTTGTTCTCATAGTTCTGGAGGCCAGAAGTTCGGTATCAGTTTCTCTGGGCTAAAGTGAAGGTACCACAGGGCTGTGCTCCCTCTGGAGTCTCTGGGGGAGAGAATGTTTCCTTGCCTTTTGCAGTTTTTGGTGGCTGCTGGCATTTCGTGGTCCATGGCCTCTTCCTTGTTCTTCAAAGCCAGCAATTTAACATCTTCAAATCTTGCTTTTGTCATCATCACATCTCCTAGTTTCTCTTCTCTGTCAAATCTTCCTCTGCCTCCCTCTCAGAACGATACTTGTGATTGCATTTACAGCCCACCTGAATGTTCCAGGATAATCTCTCCATCACAAGATATTAAATTTAATCACATCTACAAAACCCCCTTCCTCTATAAGATAATATTCACAGAATACAGGGATTATGACCTGGATTATCTTTGGGGTCATTATTCAGCCTACCACAGAAAGGATGCTTTTTTTTTTTTAAGTCCAGAACTTTTAAATCAACTAGAAAACTTTTGTAAATCAACTATACTTCAATTTTTTTAAGAAGTTCAAAAAATTTTGTGCTAAATAGTAATAGTAATACTTAAATAGTGCATTCTATGTGCTGGACATGTTTTAAGTGTGTGTGTGTGTGTGTGTGTAACCATTTTTTTCTCACCTTAAAGATTTTTGACTCAGTTCTTTTTTTTTTGGCTGCGTTGGGTCTTTGTTGCTGCATGCAGGCTTTTCTCTAGTTGCAGCGATCGGGGGTTACTAACAAAGCCCGTGTGCTACAACTACTGAGCCTGTGCTCTAGAGCCCAAGAGTCACAACTACTGAAGCCTGCGTACCTAGACCCACGCTCTGCAACAAGAGAAGCCACGGCAATGAGAAGCCCACGCACTGCAACAGAGTAGCCCCAGCTCGTCGCAGTGCAAGAGACCCTTTGGCCCACCTACGTCATCCACTTAATTTTCTCCTAGTAAAAGAATTTAGTTATTCCGGTAATAGCAGTGAAATATTATTAGAGCAACTGAGAGGGAAAGGAGAGGTGGAAGGATTGTCTGTCCATTTGTGTTTACAATAGAAGTAGAATCATTTAAATTTGAAACGCCCTGTCTACCTACCTTAAAGTATATTTACAGGGAAGTTATAAGCCAAAAAAAAAGTTGATGCAACTGTTTAACAAACCTCAGTTAATTAGATAACCAACAATAAACTATGTGGATAGCAATGAAGCTAAACTAATGGGACTTGGTAGCTACATGAACGAAAAAGTGTCATAATAGAAAATACAGCCATCTCAGAATAACACTGATGATAAGACGTGCTTCCTGAAAGCATCAGGAATTCCAACCCACACTCATGGGGGTGCATGAGCAAGAGGAAATTTGATACGTTAACAAGTATTATGTAGCAAGCAGTCTACTGAATTACAGTCCTTAGTACACTGTAGACTATGCTAACTTTCACTACGAACACTGATTTTATGAATACTTGGAGGCTTACTGTAACTAGGAAGTCTTGATAATAATGATGATGAAAACACATTTTTGAGCCCTGCCTATGTGGCAAGCACTGTGCTAAATACCACAGTGCATTAATAGGAATTATGAATCTGAAGCACAGCGAAGTTAAGTAACTTACTTCAAGTTACACAGCTGAAAAATAGTGGAACTTGGTAAAGGAACGCAGGCAGCCCTTATGGATAAAAATGAAAGGCTATGCAACAATTTGGAACAATCTTCGAGAATCGTTGTTTTGGACATTTAGACCACTGCTTCTTCCAGAGTTGATATTAAAACCATAAGCACTTTTTCTGACCTCTACTCAAGCGACTTTAGAATTGGATTATAATTACTCATTTACTCATAGATTTCCTCCATTAAATTGTCAGCTCCTGGAGATCAGAGAACTCATCTTATCTTGTTCTTTTTGTTTTCTAAGGCCCTTGCAAAAGGTCTCGCACCGAGGAATGGCTCAATACATGTCTCAATACACTCTTCCTTTAAGAGTGTCTCAATACACTCTTCCTTTAATTGTTTCACATAGTAGAGCTGACCACTATGTTTTACTTCTCTGCTGATCACAACATTTTATTTTAGTAAATATGTATTCAACCCTCTAGCCACGTGTCACCCTCAGGCATGGTGATAGAGTGCTGGTAAACTTACACACGTGCCTGCCCTCAACAAGTTTGCATCTAGTGGGGGAGACAGACGCTGAAGGAGCCATTAATATGATACAGTGATAAGAAAAGTAGGAATGCCATCTAAGCGTACAGTAAAGGGGCGGATTCTAAAGAAAGGTCAAGAGAGACTTGTGGGGAAGTGTTTATGGTTGAACGCTGAAAGCTGAGTGGTGGTGAAGTCAGATGGAAGAGGGATGGAGTGGTGGAGAGGTTAGAGAGAGTGTCCTAGATGGGAGACAGTGTGTTGGAGGTGCACACATAAGAAGCACAAAACTAATACAACTTCATCAAGTTCTTCAGCTTCAGCACAAGAGGGAGAAAGACCACGGAGAGGCTGGGGGATTAGGGAAGGGCCAGCTTTGAGAGGGACATGTGTTAAGAGTAGGACTTTGTCCCAAGGCACTAGGAAAGCACTGGGGGGTATTAAACAAGGTTAGCGTCTTGATAGGATTTACATCCAAAATGATTTCACTTGCTGCCGTGCAGAGAATGGCTTGTAGAAGCAAAATGGAAGGCAGGGAGACCAGTTAGAAGTTATCGCAGAGGTCCAGGTGATGGAGCTTGGTGATGGCAAGGATGGAGAGGAGCTTCAGAAGCAAATGCCTAGGCAACCGAGAAGGTCAACCAAGCTCCTAATTAAAGTCTTAGAGCAAGACTTTCTCCAACTGCCTCATTATTCTTACTTTCCGTGATCTTTGAGAGAAAAGAGTATTGGCTTAGTATTCTTCGGATTCTAAACGTCATCCTTAAGGTCAAGGGAGCAGCTTCATCTCCACAGTGAAGATGAACTGTCAGCTGTGGGTTGGGGGGTGACTGAGGGCTGAACATGGTAGTTTTCAACCAGAGCCGTGCATCCGAATCACCTGTAGAGCCCAGGGTCCCATCCCAGGTCTACTGACTCACACTCTCTAGGTTGTTTTTTTTTTTTTAAATGAAGTATAGTTGACTCACAATATTATATTCGTTTCAGAGGTGCTTTAGATACCCTTGGATTAAGAATTTTGTGTCTAGGGTGGGAAGTACTGAGGGTCTGAACAGGGCTTTTCAGAGAGTACTGATGTGGGAATTAACAAGAAAGTATAATTTCCAGGACTCGGCAACCAATTGCATGCGACACACACAAAAGGGGGGCTCCATCGATAAAGATACTTGCAATCACCCTGCAGGCCCACTGCAACCTGGGCAGTGCTTTTATGAGGGCTGGATAAAGCCACCCCTCTGGGCACCAGGCTGGCTTGCAGCCCCCATAGGACAGGTTCTCCTGTCCAGTCAACAGTCGTATGTGGCAGTCCTGATTTCCCACCTGGAGACTGGAGACCTCGGTGGCATAGGAGGCGGGCTGGTGAGCAAAGAGGCTGGGAGGTTCAGTCTGGGTCATGGTGTGCCTGAGTGGTAGTAGAATATCCACCTACCTGCAGGTATAGCTGGGAAGTGAAGATGGGGGCTACTGCCTATTTAAGACCAAAGATGATGCTGAGAGCTATTAGCATAGTGCAAAGGCCAAAGGCCAGACATTGATATTGTAAGGTCGGATCTTAACAAACGGCACCGCAAAACAGAGGAAAGCTTCAAGTGAGCTTTATTAGGGAGTGCTCCCGGGCGAGGTTCACAGGTCCGAGAGAAAGGGGCCAGAGAAGTCGCACCCGGGCAAGTTGGGCAAGATTTTATAGGGGAAGAAGGGAAAGGGGTGTGGTGAATCTGGGAGGGCGCAGGGTATTCCTTATTTGGTGGTCTTCTCGGGTATCCTGGGGGACCGTTGGTCCCGCCCCTGGAAAGGCGGGAAGGCTGGGCTGGGTTCAAAGTCCCCAGGTCAGTTCCTGGAACTGGGTGGTCCGGAATGTCTCCAGGGCAGTTTCTGGAACTGGGTGGTCTGGAATGTCTCCAGGGCAGTTTCTGGAACTGGGTGGTCTGGAGAATTTCGGTCTGATGCAACCTGTGAATCTGATTGTGTTCCCCTGCCTCGGGCCAGTTGGCCTTACAGATATTGGCAAAGGGAAGATTGTAGATAGAAACAGGGTTCCCTATTACTTAAGTGTAACTGGTGGCGGCTAAATGCACTGGGAATAAACAATCACTTGGGTAGTAACCAATAATAGAACAGAATTTCCTCCCCCAAACTTAAAAGTTAATTTCCTGAAACTTAGCCTAAAAATGATATAGAAAGAAATTCTGTGGTTGGGTAACTTAAAGGCCTTAGGGGAAAAATAGGACAGAGGAACTGACCTTGTAGGAACTTACAAATGTCACATTTTCTAAACTCAAACAATGGAGGGCACACTTACTAAACAGTCCACTGCTGACATTAAACGTGGCCTAAATTAAAGGGCACAGGACAATTAATTGCCTGTAGAACCTCCTGCTTGCTAGACATTTTTAAGGATTTCTCCCCCACTTCATGGAGATGCTCATAAATTCATTTTGCATTATTGCAGATACTGTTTATTGGCATTTTAAGATATATTTGCTTTTTCCCTTTGTTTAGTTTCCTGCTCAGGTGTCCAGTCCTTGCTCATCGGTAGTTGTTTCCCCTGCTTCCTGGAATAACTCGGATGTTTGTGAAGGAACATTTGCATAACTGAGGAGGTTATTTCTCAAACTCCTCTACTTAGTCACAGGGTCATAAACAATTCATCAGAAGAGCATTGCCACGGGTTGTGTTCAGTTCCTCTTAGAGGTTTCAGTTCTTCTCCTCTGCAGATAACAGCTAATAACAATCAACACTTGTTGATCAGTTCCCTGTGCCGAGTGCCGGGCTTGGTGTTTTATATACATTGTGCTGTGTACCCTTAACAATAACATTGTGAGGTGGCTAGTATTATTATTTTTTTAATTTGTTGAAGTATAGTAGAGTTGATTTACAATGTTGTGTGAATTTCTGCTGCACAGGAAAGTGGCTCTTCTCACATTCGAACCCAACCCATTGTTCAAGGCACAGCACGGTGCCGACTCTTCTAAGAAAGCGGCCTCTGCGGCCCCGGGCCAGGGGCTTCTCCCCTCCTTTCTCTACACTCCTGTGGGACTTGGCGTCTCTCCCACATCACACACCCTCGTAACTTGTCTTAGACCCATCGCTTCAGGTGGTGAGCCTCGTCCTTGAGAAGACTTGAGTGAACAGGTTCCTTGCACTGTGTTCTCCATGGGCAGGTCCAGGCCAGTGCTGGGCCCAAAACTGGTTCTTGGAAATGACTTGTTGACTTAGGAGGGTGCCTTTCCTCTCCCGTCACACCTCTGTGCCTCGGTTATGAGGAGCCATTCGGAGGTAGGACACCAGGCTAGCTCAGCAGACCTTGTGTAAGCTTTCAATTAGGTCCCTCCATGGCGATTTTCTTTTGTTTTGTTTTTTTGGTGGTGTTTTTGGTTTGTTTGGTTTATTTTACCCTCTGTTATGTTTCTTTTTAAATTTTTTCTTTATTTTTTCTTCTGCTATTTTTCTTATGAGATTTAATGCTATATTAAATTAAAAACCATAGATTATCATAATTGTTGGATTTTGTTAAGAATTTCACCTTTATCTTACAAAGCATCCTACATTTTTTTTTTTCCTATTTTAGTGGGGTTTTTTTGCCCTAAACTGAACATGAATGATGTTTTTCTAAACCTCATAACCAGAAGGGGAACGTTTGGAACAGGGCAAGATGGGTGATTAGTCAGCGTTTTACAGAGAAACAGAACTAACAGGATATGTTTTTATATATCTATATCTATATATGAGAGAGGGAGCGAGAGAGAGATTGATTTTGAGGAGTTGGCTCCCACAGTTCTGGAGGCTTGGGAAGACCAAAATCTGCAGAGGAGGCTGGCAGGTTGGAATCTCAGGGAAGAGTTGCAGTCCAAGTTCAAAGGCAGTCTGCTAGCAGAATTCCTTCTTGCTCTGGGGAGATCAGTCTTTGCTCTATTAAGGCCTTCAAATGATTGGATGAGGCCCACTGACACAGATAATCTGCTTTGTTCAGACTCCATGGATTTAAATGTTAATCTCACCAAACAAACAAAAAAACAGCCTCACAGGAATATCCAAATAACGTTTGACCAAATATCTGGGCACCACGGCCCAACCAAATTGACACCTAAAATGAACCATCACAATGGGAGAAAGAGAGGAGAGGTATGACGTTTCCTTTCAAACAGGGAGCCTCACCCACCCCCTGCTGGATTGAGTAACAAATAGAAGCTTTAGTGAACAGGCTTCTTAGAAATATTTTCTTATGAGACTAGAAAACAAATAAACTGAGCTCTCTAAATGGGAGAAGGTCAAAAGGAAGAGATGCCGTTCAGATCCAGGCTGCTGATTTTTACAGGGAGATGAACAGATGGGAAGACTTCCTGGTGAGAACATAAGGCACCTCTCTTTGGGGAGCTGGAGACAGCTTTTGGAGGCGCCTCAGAGCCTCAGCCTGACTCGAGGCTCTTTCCAGACACCAGTGACCCCAGACCCAGCTAGTGGCCTCTTCTGCAGCCTGCATCTGCCCCCTAGCAGTCCCCTTAGAGAAGCAGGCTTTGGGCCGAGAGTGCCTCGTGCCCTGCAGAGCCCCAGCTGTCTCACCCCGGCCACTGAGAGGCAGTCCTGGTTTCCCCTCCTCCGCCCAAGCAGATCCTCTTCTGACGCATCGCTGCTAGTGGTTTTAATAAATACTTGGACTTGCTTGTGTGCATCAAACAGTATAGCTCTAACATAGCTGTAGTTCAAAATCAGGTATCCCTTAATTGTTGAAAATGATGTCTCCTGGGGGGAAAGCGGTGGGGAGGTGGGGTGGGGTAGGATGAATTGGGAGAGTGGGATTGACATATATACACTAATATGTATAAAATAGATAACCAATAAGAACCTGCTGCCTAAAAAATAAAAAAATAAAATTCAAAAAAAATCTTCTAACTATGCTGTCTATAAAGTGAATAACAGTTTTTTCTGGTTTACTTCCATCACAAACACTTAGAGGTGTTCCTGAGAGAATAATCCAATCTGATTAGTAAAGAAAAACTAAGGCCTGTGAAATTCTTTGGAAAGGAATGCAATGTGACAACTGTAAATTCCTTGGTTGAGAACAGGTAAGAATTTAAAAACATATTTTATATAAAACTATGTAAAAATAGTTCAACTATATATATATATATTTTTTGTGCGGTACGCGGGCCTCTCACTGTCGTGGCCTCTCCCATCGCGGAGCACAGGCTCCGGACGCGCAGGCTCAGCGGACATGGCTCACGGGCCTAGGTGCTCCGCGGCATGTGGGATCTTCCCGGACCGGGGCACGAACCCATGTCCCCTGCATCGGCAGGCGGACTCTCAACCACTCCGCCACCAGAAAAGCCCCAACAATAAAATTTAACAAGCATTCCCCTCTGCTCCTTTCACAGTGCTGGTATTTTCCTTTGGTTTATGAGCCTCTTGTGTCCATCTGTGTCTCTGACTGCAATTTGTCAGTTCCTTTAACTCTTTTTTTTTTCCCCATATAACCATCAATGATTTTATTTATGTTTTTGGAGGGGGATTGCACCACTTGAGGGTTCTTAGTTCCCTGACCAGGGATCAAACCTGTGTCCCTGCAGTGGAAGTGCAGAGGCCTAACCACTGGACAGCCAGGGAATTTCCACAATTCCTTTAACTCTTATTTTTCTATATTCTTCCACCAAAATTTTTCCGTAGTCCCCCCAATTTCACTATTCATTCTTTCCTTTTCTTACTCTACTCTTTTCAGGCGACCTTATTCATTCTCATATATTTTCTGCACCCAGACTCACGTTTTGAATTGAATTCCAGCTTAAAATTTCCAAGTGCCTGTCAGACATCTGCATCTGAACGTCCCACAGCTGGCCCTAACACAACATGCCTAAACTTGAGCTTGTTATCTGACCTGTCAATCTGCTGCTTCTACTGTATTATTGAATTCAGTTAAGAATATTACCATCCGGGGGCTTCCCTGGTGGCCCAGTGGTTGAGAATCTGCCTGCTAATGCAGGGGACATGGGTTCGAGCCCTGGTCTGGGAGGATCCCACATGCCACGGAGCGGCTGGGCCCGTGAGCCACAACTACTGAGCCTGCACGTCTGGAGCCTGTGCTCTGCAACGGGAGAGGCCGCGATAGTGAGAGGCCTGTGCACCGTGATGAAGAGTGGCCCCCGCTCATCACAACTAGAGAAAGCCTCGCACAGAAACGAAGACCCAACACAGCCATAAATAAATAAATAAACTCCTACCCCCAACATCTTCTTAAAAAAAAAAAAAAAAAGAATATTCCCATCCATGCTAGACTTCAAGCTGGAAAGTCTGGACTTATGTTTACTCATCCCTACCCTTTGCTCTCTTCCTAACCCCTTCCCTAGAGTCTGTTACGAAAGTCTACCATTTCTAACTTTGCAATGTCTTTTGAATTCCTTCCTTTTTGTTTTCTTTTATTCCTTTTCTGTCTTTTCTATCACTTTTCCCCTATTTAAAAAAATCATCTCAGACAGTATCATGTTATTAGTTCTAGTCTTTAACCAACTGCTTTCTTTTTTTTTTTCATTGCTGCACGGGCTTTCTCTAGTTGCGGCGAGTGGGGGCTACTCTTCATTGCGGTGCGCAGGCTTCTCACTGCGGTGGCTTCTCTTGTTGTGGAGCATGAGCTCTAGGCACGCAGGCTTCAGTAGTTGTGGCACGTGGGCTCAGTAGTTGTGGCGCGAGGGCTTAGTTCCTCTGCGGCATGTGGGATCTTCCCGGACCAGGGCTCGAACCCGTGTCCCCTGCATTGGCAGGCGAATTCTTAACCACTGCACCACCTAGGAAGTCCAAACCAACTGCTTTCTAAAATACACAGCTGAACTTGCTACTTCCTTTAACGTTTTTTTTTTTTTAATGCCTTTCCATGGCCATGAGGGGACTGTGTAGATTGGCAAGAGATTCCATAGTCATTGCACTCTGGCTAGTCCTTTGCAGTTTATCTCCTATGTTACCTATTATGCAACCCACAGTCTGACCGTTTGCCTATTTGGCATTTTCCCAAAGTTCTTTATATAGTCTTATCTCTATGTCTTTGTTCATGCTGCTCCCTCTACCTATAATATACAGAAAACCTGTAAGCGCCGTAAGGAATAAGGAAACAGGAGTGATCGCCATTGTCTGGTATCATCAGCAGAACATTTCCTTGAAGAGATGGATCTGCACTGGGGGATAATGTGGCATTTAATGTTGGATGTTCATGGTGGGGAGAGATACAGAAGATACTACATATCAGGGGGGAGTTTGAAAATCTCTTCTTTACCATTCTATTTTGGATCTTTTAACTTTGGGCCAACTCCTTTAGCTCACAGAACCTCAGTTTCACCTACTAAAACGGGGGAACAGAGAGCACCATTTCAGCTAAGAATAATAATACCCCTCTAGGATAGATACTGTGTTAGGCTCTCTGAAGGCTGATGCTAAATGGAAAACAACAGAGCCCAAAATCGGATAAGACCCTTGTCTCTACCACTGAGGAGATTCGTTATCCAAAACAACAGCTAAAACAACAGCACTCTGAAGCTGTGAAACCTACCAGCCTTCACTCTTAAAACACCACAAGGCAGAGTGGGCATGGCCCAACCCTCCCCTTAGGTCACCCCGAAAAGTCTGCCTTTTCTGATTTCTCTTCCCCTTCAACACCATTTTGGTGTTCACTTGAACTTGATGGTCCTCCTTTGAAAATACTAGAGGCAGCCCCATGATTTCATTTGCCCCATTCAGACACTTAACAACTACCTTTTCTCTTGTTGGATGACAGATTTTGCATATTCCGCCAGGAATCTATTGTCTTAAAAAAACCCACTTGACTTCCATGTCATCTTAAGGTGAAAAGCTCATAGGATTGGCGTGGGTAAAAGGTCTTGAAACCATGGCGCCTGGTTACCGATGATCTGTGGACATCGGCAAGCTAACTCCTCCCTTTGCTATTTTTGGAGCAAAGACTCACTGTCAGTTCAGTAACACAGGAGAACTGCTTAAGGGCCAACCACAGGCACAGGGCAGAGCAGAATTTCCTACCAGTTGGGTGGTTACCAAGAAAAATTCAGGACACTTGCTAAGCAAGGCCAGGCGTCATCTTCCTACACATTTCATTTCAGTATCAGCTGTTTCAGTTTCTAACACACAAAAGCAGGGGCAGTGTATGGAAAGAGCACACTTGTTTGCCAGTTAGAGCACTTTTTGTTTTTCTGACCGTGGTTGGCTCAGTTCCCCTAATTTGATTCCGTTTGTGCAGACCATGCTTCACAGTGAGCAGGGGGCCCTGACCTTGCAGGGCCCCCCACATGGCTCTGGCTCCATGGCGGGACCTGGCCTCGTCTTCACCCCGAAGCTGCCATCCACTTGTTAAAAGGCGCGGTCCCCTCACAGGAAGCTAGTGCTATGGAGAGCCACATTTAGATGTAGGAAGCAGGGGTCCCAGGACCCTTTTAACACTTGCCTTATATTAATAATGTCTTTACATTTGTATCTGAAATATATGTTAAAAAGCACTTTTGAGTTGTGAAACCTGTTTGATCTCCATAAGAATCATGTTAACAGCAAGGATTATTATTTCCAGAGTCCACAAATGGAGAAACATGGTTGGCTGAATCTGCAGATGTGGAAGCAGCAGACACAGAGGGCAGACTGTACTTATAATTTACTTATTCTCTTCACTCTTCACTGTTTATCTTCCCTTTGCTTAAATCTAAATTCCACAGGGTGGGGATCTTCATTTTCTTCTCTGCTGTGTCCCCAAAGCCTAGACTAATGCCTGGCACAGAGTTGGCGCTCAATAAATATTTGTTGAATGAATGAACTGAGCCCCTTCAGTTCCAGGCTTCCTTTTTAGGCTCCACTTTGTAGTTTGGGAAAATTTTCATGAAGGAACAGAGATGCAGAGAAAAGCAGTGATCCTCTTAGCTGTGACTATTGGTTCTCCCAAAGGGAATTAGGTTTAATTTGTTCCTAGGGCTAAGAAATGAGATGTGATTAGTAAATGGAAAATTGGTCAGTGATGGACGTGTGGCCATCATTTTCTCCTCCTCATTCTTTCTTCCATGTAGTCAGTCCCACAGCTGCCTGGTTTTCACTCTGTCTTCTCGAGTCTTTGCAGGCTGAGCAGGCCGGGTAATGAGAGCCTGGGGTTGCCTGGTGATTTGGATTGAGTTGTGTCTAATTAGAACAGAATCAGCAGCCCTTACCCTTTATCCCCCAAAGAATGAGGAGATGCTGGGAAGCAACAACTGCATTCCCCAAGCAGTTCAGAAAGTTTAAGGCTGCTATTTCTTTCCAGGCCTTGCAGATAATAGGAAGTGGTTACGGGAAGTGAAGTTACTCTGGCTGACCTCACCTTTTCTGTTTAAATTTGTTCTCACTTGTCTTATTCACTTCATGCTCAATGGCTTTGAATTAAGCATAATTCTTTAGCTAAGCCCTTAATGGGTGGGGAGCCTGTTACAAAAGCTTTACTTCATGATTGAACTAAGTTCACACACAAACACATCCAGAGGCTGATGGAAAAACAGAAAACAAACCAAAAAGCAGATCTCTGCTTCTCTCCTGTGGCAGCTTTAGTCTACACAGAGTCCACTTCAGAAGGAAGTAAAGAATCATTCACTTTTGTTTCCCTATCTCCTCTCCGTCTACCCTCAAAGTCTCACTTCTGCTTCTTCCTCTCTGGCCTGGGTGGCCATTCATTTTTTTTTTTTTTTTGAATTCATCTGGTTTTCGCTTGGAAGTAGTGTCCGGTTGTTATCAAACCAAATTGGTTTGCCCAACGTGCAACAAACCAAAATGCTGAGACGCTGAGATTTGCAGCAGAGAAAGGGTTTATTCACAAGGCTGCCAAGAGAGGAGATGGTGGAACAAATCTCAGATCCACCTCCTCGAAGGCGAGGGGCTTGAGATATTTATGGAATAAAGAAGCAGGGTGGTCTTAAGCATGGGGAAACGTAGGGGGAAATTGAGGCAATTGGTGTACTATGCAGGTGTATCTGAATTATGTGCTTCTTTGTGGGATGGATGTTCATAAATGGGGGTGCTTAGCATGATCTGAGGGTGGAGTTTTTGAACCTCTGACATCAAAAGGTCATTCGTTGGACACCTGAGCAGGTCCAGTTTTATGGTCAGTGGTCCCAACCAGTGTTAACCAACTCCAGCTCACTAGATACAGCTGACTCCAAGATCCTGGAAAAAACCTGGGCAAATATCTTATTGTTTAGGCTATGAGAAGCTTGGAGGGTATGCAATTTGCAACAAAAATAATGAAAGTGAGCTTGGTCAGTGAAGGCAGACTACAAGCAGAGGGTTTTTTTTTTTTTTAATATAAATTTATTTATTTATTTATTTTTGGCTGAGTTGGGTCCTTGTTGCTGTGCGCGGACTTCTCATTGGGTTGGCTTCTCTTGTTGTGGAGCATGGGCTCTAGGCACGCGAGCTTCAGTAGCTGTGGCTCATAGGCTCCAGAGCGCAGGCTCAGTAGTTGTGGCACTCGGGCTTAGGTGCTCCTTGGCATGTGAAATCTTCCCGGACCAGGGCTCGAACCCGTGTCCCCTGCATTGGCAGGCAGATTCTTAACCACTGCACCACCAGGGAAGCCCGCAGAGGGGTTTTTAACAAGCTGTAAGACAAGCTCAAGAATTTGTGTTAGTAATGAGTTTCTGTTCACCCTATGGGGCATGGTTTCAAAGTCACAAGCAGATAATAAAGGAATGAAGAGAAAGGATCTTTGAGGTCCAGATTTGCTCCTGGTAAGACTCACCACATGGTAGCAGAACACTATGTGTATCTATTTTCTTTGCCTTATCAAGAATTCCCTTCTTTTATATATATGTATGTATATATATATTTTAGAATGAGGCAGGACCCAGAAATGAGGCAGACATATATCCTCTCACAAGAAGAGGGTGAAAGGGGAGAAAATCCCTCCTGCCATATAAATCTGAATGAAATTAATTCTTTAATTCTAGTGGGTAAGAGCTTTCTTTAGGTAGCTAGAAGTGCTTGGAAAAGACAAAGTCATGATTTGGAAGATAAATTGCCAAGTGGGGGAAAAAAAACAGGCTAAAAATAACATGTGATGACAAAAATTAAAAATTGATCATGAATAGAAAAAATCTTTGTCATTCTGATGGGCAAAAAAGTGAAATTTTATTATTGTTTTAAACCGCATTTCTTGGAGGCTGAGCAGTTTTCCACGTTTGCTAATCTGTTGCATTTCTTCTCTTGTGGCATGTCTGATAAGTTTTAAAGGAGGCATTTGAAACCACCTAAGGACATCTTAAGAGGAATGTTTCAATAAATCTTAGTATATAATTAACAATTGCATTTTATGTGGCCATTACTGATTTTTTGTTTGTTTTGTTGTCCTTTTAGGACTGTAGGTGTACAGAAGTTAGAGGTCTATCTGCCTCAGTTAACAGCAATCTATACTCATTCGTCCATGTAAGGCATTTTCTTTATTTTATTTAATCTTATTATTTCCCCCTTCATCTCTGTATTAGTTTCCTGTGGCTACTATAACAAATTAGCACAAACTTAATGGCCTAAAACAGTAGAGATTTATTCTCTCACAGTTCTGGAGGCCAGAAGTCCAAAATCACTATCATTAGGTTGAAATTAAGGCATCATCAGAGCCACATTCTCTCCAGAAGCTTTAAGAGAGCCTCTTCCAGTTTCTGGTGGCTATCGGCCTTCCTTAGCTTATGGCCACATCACTCTGTTCTTCAAGGGCAGCATCTTCGAATCTCTCTCTGCTCTATCTTTGTATTACCTCCTCTTTTGTGTGTGTCAAATCTCCCTCTGCCATAGAAAAACTTTGTTTCTTTTTTTTTTAAATTTATTTTTAATTTATATTTATTTTTGGCTGTGTTGGGTCTTCGTTGCTGCGCACGGGCTTCTCTAGTTGCGGCGAGCGGGGGCTACTCTTTGTTGCGGTGCGCGGGCTTCTCATTGTGGTGGCTTCTCTTGTTGTGGAGCACGGGCTCTAGGTGCGTGGGTTTCAGTAGTTGTGGCACACGGGCTCAGTAGTTGTGGCTCGTGGGCTCTAGGGCACAGGTTCAGTAGTTGTGGCGCATGGGCTTAGTTGCTCCACAGCATATGGGATCCTCCCGGACCAGGGCTCGAACCCGTGTCCCCTGCATTGGCAGGCGGATTTTTAACCACTGCACCAGCAGGGAAGTCCCTCTGTTTCTTATTTTCCCTGCTCTGAGAGAATCTGCAAGAAGCAGCACATTTTTTCATTTTAATGGCTAAAGCAGGTTTTTTGCTTTTTCTTTAATTGTAGTATAGTTAATTTACAATGTTGTGTTAGTTTCAAGTGTACAGCCAAGTGATTCAGTTAAACACACGCACATAAATATATTCTTTTTCAGATTCTTTTCCATTATAGGTTATTACAAGATATTGAGTATAGTTCCCAGTGCTAAACAGTAGGTCCTGTTATTTATCTATTTTATATATAATAGTGTGTAGATGTTAACCCCAAACTCCTAATTTATCTCCCCACCCCCTCCTGATATCCCCTTTGGTAACCATAAGTTTGTTTTCTAAGTCTGTGAGTCTATTTCTGTTTTGTAAATAAGTTCGTTTTTATCATTTTTTAAGATTCCACATACAAGTGATATCATATGATATTTGTCTTTCTCTGTCCGACTTATTTCACTTAGTATGATAGTCTGTAGGTTTATCCATGTTGCTGCACATGGCATTATTTCATTCTTTTTCATGGCTGAGTAATACTCCAGTGTGTGTATGTGTGTGTGTGTGTGTGTGTGTATCACATCTTCTTTATCCATTCCTCTGTCCATGTATATTTAGGTTGCTGCAGCACGTTTTTTGCACCCTGCAAAGCTGGCTGGGGGTAAGAAATAAATTAGCAGTATGGCAACAATTTAGTTTCAAGAAGAACTTAGGTCCTCCTCCTGCCAGAAAAATGTGGAGTCGATACAGAGTTCTCTCTGTGTGTAGCACTGCCTTCTAAAATTGGGGAAAATCACAGAAAAGACATCAGCATGTAATGAATGAGAAGCTGACCAAAAGAGGTCATCTGCATTAAAAGAAGAGCTTGTGCCTTTTGAAATCTTGAAACCTGGCCTGGTTGAGCAGTAGCTGCCCTCTCCTAATCCAGTTGACTTCTCCCATTTCACCATTTGGGGTAGCTGGCATTCCCTGATGTCTTGGGAATATGGCCAGTCTTGGTCTGGTTCCATCCTACTGAAGATTCTCTGCAAGCAAGTTCGGAAAACTTCAATTTCCTTATTCCAGTAAACAGTTTACTATCTGTGCTTTGATGTGTATATGAGACAATCCCTGTGTCAGTTGAACAGAGTTTGTGGGAAGGACAAGAGCTTGAAAAGCTTGACATTGACCTGTGTTCAGAAAATAACAAATCTAGGAAGAAGAGATTGCTTTCCACTTTGATGAAAGTCATCACGTCTGCCTCTAAGCATCTCTACCTCAGCTTAGAAAACTGTCACAGTCTCTAAAAGTACATTTATCCTGACCTAAGACCTGAGACCTGGCGCAGGTTAAGAGGTATATAGAGTCCAATCATAGATGTTAACTCTCAGTAAGAATTGCCTAGAATAGCCGATTCTTATCAATATGAATAGCCTAGACAGACAAGAAGAGTATGAACATAATTCAGAATAAAATCAGGTGGAGAATGGAGTGAGTAGTAGAATCCAGGCAAGAGGTCAAGAGGCAGAAAAATCCAAGAGAGGCGGGAACTTCCATCTGCTCGAAGCAGGAGGCAGTGATAAGTATGGTAGGACTTGAATCCAAGTTCGTGGACTGCAGAGGATGAGTCCCTGTTGTGACAGTGACCATGAGAGGAGCTTGGCTCCCCAGCAGAGACATTGACAGGTTTGCCTGCCTGTCTCCAGCCCTAGATCTGGTGTCCTGCCCAAACTTTCTGGCCAATGAGCAATCCCAGCCTGCAGACGTTGTCCTCTGCTCTCTTGCCATGGGAGCTCCAGCAGGGTCTGCACTGAGGTTTACCAAGCTTAAGTCACCTATCATATCTGTCAGTTTTTAACCTGTCATAATTAATTTATTCCCACCCCAAACACCTGCTCTGGATTCCACCCCATACTCCTGTTCTCCACCTACTCTGCTTCCCAAAGGTATTCCTTTAAGTAAGTACAAGGTTGTATTAGTTATCAACTCCGGCATAACAAATCATCCCCAAACATAGTGGCTTAAATGAATAACATTGTTTTGCTCACATATCTGTGATCTCGCAAGGTTTGGCAAGAACAAGTCATCTTTGCTAGGCAGCTTGAAGACCGTGAGCTGGATTTGTCTGAAATCTTTGCTCACAGATGTCTGGTGCCTGGGCTGGGAAGATAAGAACAGCTGGGGCTAGGTCATCTGGGGCTCCCCAGGCATCGCCCTCTCTATCTCTATTCAGTCTTTCTACACGATGGCTTCAAGATAGCCCACCTTCATACATATCAGCTCAAGGCTTCCAAGTTGCATGTCCCCAAAGGGAAATCCCAGCAGAGGCTGTATTGCCTTTTACGACTTAATCTTGGAAGTCACGTAACATCCCTTCTTAGGCATCCCACCGGTTGAAGCAATTCCAGAGGTCCCAAAGTGTCGAAGGTCACATTGTAAGTAGAACTATGGGATTGAATATACATTGTTGTGGCCGTCTTTGGAAAATACATTCTGCTATAAAAATCAAGATAGGTTCATGGAACGGCCAGCATTTTAATTTTTCTTTCTTAAATTTTAACGCATCCCTGTGAATTCCCTGGTGGTCCAGTGGTTAGGACTCTGTGCTTTCACTCCTGAAGGCCCGGGTTCAATCCCTGGTCGGGGAACTAAGATCCCGCAAGCCGTGTGGCCTGGGAAACAAACAAACACAAAAGGATCCGTATGTATACCAAAGAGTGGAACAGGTTAGAAGCAGTTACTTCTACTAAAAAAACATGCAGTAGTACTTCTACTACTAAATTTTGAAATGTAGCTTTCATAACTTGCCACCGGAGAGCAGATGGACAGGGTAGTCAGTCATTAAAGGAGGTTTTAAATGGAGGGCTCAGATGCAGCATTGTGGAGGCTTGTTTCCTCAGCCCTGAATGTTCAAGAAAGGCATTGCTGCGCATTACATACCATCAAATCAGCTAGTTGGGGGCTCGTAATCAGTTTGTGAGACCCCAGGTAATTTCTCCCTCCTTCTCTTCCTTTTCCATTTGTCTGGGTGGTCAACACTATCATTTGAAAGCAGAGGAAGCTAGGAAGCCACTCGTTCCTGGACTTCAAGGGCAAAGAAAGGACACTGCTACGTGTGGAGACTGCTTCACCTGGGGCATGTTACTTCATCTGAGTCTTTCCTTTGCGAGAATACTGTTTATAATATTTCTTTTTTTTCATTTTTTAAAATTGAAGTATTTCAATTGATGTACAATATTACATAAGTTACAGGTGTACAACATAGTGATTCACAACTTTTAAAAGTTATATTCCATTTATAGTTACTAAAAAATACTGGCTATATTCCCTTTATTGTGCAATATATCCTTGTAGCTTATTTATCTTATACATCATAGTTTGTATCTCTTAATTCCCTATCCCTATCTTGCCCCTCTTGAGAGCTGTTTCTGACCATCCTTAACATTGAAAACAGTTGTACTTCTGAGCAATTGATTAGGATTTATGTATGGACAATGTGAATTGCATAACTGACCGGGTTTCCCTTTCTTTATAGGTTAAAACTTCCTTTGTGATCTCCGCTAGCCCGTATATGCATGTGTTTTGAACACTTTTTTTTAAAAATTGGAGTATAGTTGATTTATAATATTTCAGGTATACAGCAAAATGATTCAGTTATATATATATTTTTTTCTTCATTCAGTTATATACATATATATGCATATATATATATATATATATATATATATATACATTCTTCTCAGGATTCTTTTCTATTATAGGTTATTACAAGATATTGAATATAATTCCCTGTGCTTTACAGTAGGTCCTTGTTGTTTATCTGTTTTTATATAGTAGTGTGTATCTGTTAATCCCAAATTCCTAATTTATGCCCTCCTCCCACAGTGTTCAGTATACTTTAAATTTGTTTCATCCCTAACTCCATTTTTTCTAATCCTTGGAAAAACTATGAAGGAGTATTTTTTTCTCCATCCCTATTTTTCTTCTTTTTCATTTATATCGTCATTTCATTAAATATAACTTTCATTATAAAATAAGTCATTTACTTATTGCAAATTGAGAAATGAAAAGGCATAAAGAAAAAATGAAAACCACCCATAATTTCACTAATCATAACATTAAGATTTGGATGTGCCGGTATAAACTGTGTCACGGTGTTTTATAATTTGTGCCTCTTATTTAGCAATATCCCATCTCTTTTCCACTTGTTTTCTGATATCTTGCTGTAGTTTATGAATCTCTAAGTGCTCCTAAGTCCTTTCTGAAACAACACATACTGTACATAAGTAAATGAACAAACTAACAAACATGACTCTCCAGCCTGTTATGAGGATCAGGTGAGATAATGAAAACAAATTTTATGTAAGCTGGGGGGCAGGGCACTCATAAGAGATAATCTATTCTGGTATCAGCTTGCTGCAGTATTTGGTAAAATTATGTATTCTTCATAATTAAAAATATTAGTGGTTTTAATTATATGCGAGCTTTCTGCTCCCATTCCAGCAAAAAGTAAACATTTTGGGAAACCGCCCCTTCACTGGCGATTCATTCCTTCACAGCCATCCACCTAAATTAAGATGGTCACAGGGTAATGATTCTTATTGACCGTGGTTGCCAAGGTTACAACTGCTTATAACAGTTAAGTAAACCTACATCTTAATCCTGCTGCTTGATGCTTCTGCACCAATCCCCTCCTCTTGCTTTTTTGTGTTCCCTCCATCTCCTGCTGGGTGACTTTGGCAAAAAGTACAAAATGTGTTCTTCCCTCTTTCTTTGCCCTGCCCTGTCTGTTGCACAACCCTCCCCACCCTCCCTAGTCCCCTCTCTGCCACCTACACCTCTCCATCCTATGACCTAGTCCCACTGGGTCTTAACTTTCAGAAGGTAGGGATCTGATAACCACATCTCCCCCTTCCCTTCTCCCACCCTAGGTGATCCAAATGGATTTTAATAGGAAACTACTGGAAATCTAGGGTTTCAAGACTCAAAGAGCTCATCTCTAGTGAAGGAACTTCAGACACAACATTGTTTTTAGGTTGGTCACTGAGAAAAGTGTGCTGAAATCTTCACTGTTAGTGGAGTTCCATTTTTTTCTTTGTAATCCTTTTCAATTTTTTTTTCTTGTAGACCCTGTCGTTAGGAGTTGTGGCACAGCCATTTTCACTAACCAAATATTCTTTTGTCCACATTTTCCTGGCCCCCTTGCAATTCGGTAAGTTCTTGTTACAAGTTCTAACCAGTGGGCTATGAGTCAGGTGATGTGTGTCACTTCTGGGATGAAGCATTTTCGAGTTGGTACGTGACCCCTCCCTACCAGCAATTCTTTGCTGGAGATTGAAGGTGTGTTATAGAAAGAGCAGCTACAAAGAGCCTCCATCAGCTGGAGTGATTGATGGAGCAGAGGTCCTCACAAACTCACATTGGACATGTAATATGAATGAGAGGTAAACTTCTGTTGTGTTGAGCCATTGAAATTTTAGTGTTCTTTGTCAACGTATACTAGCCTATCCTGACTGAAATGAGGGTATACAAGGTCATATCTTGTAATTTCTGTTGCTTCTTTCTCATATGAAATGTTCCACTTTTTTTTTAATAGTCTTCATACAAATTTCTATCTTTTATGGTATTAGTCAGTATATCATTTTCTTTCAGTAATCGTTGCCTGATAAATCTTTTGCTTCTCTTGGTTATCAACCTTTCTGTATTAAATTTGTATATCTCTTGTAGATAGCATAGCACTGGATTTGAGGATCTTCGCCTTTTATTTGTGTTTATTGTGACTATTGATGTATGGATTTATTTTTGCTATCCTATTTACCATGTTCTCTCTTTGTTTCTAATTTTTCTGTTTTCTGCCTTCCATTGAGCCAAGTTTTCTTGTTGAATTGTTTTTTCTGTATCAGTGTTAAAGTCATGCAATTTTCATTCTATTCTTCTAGGCGTTATCCTTGAATTATTAATGCATATATCAACTTTCTTTTCCCCTAATAATTCTACATTTAAACAATAAGAACCCTCTCTCAAAGGGTTCTTTGAAAAAGAAAAAAAAAAGAGTATCCTGTTTTGATTTTAATTTGTGTTTCCTTAATGATTAATGATGTTGAACATCTTTTCATGTGCTTATTTGCCATCTATGTACTTTCTTCAGCAAAATGTCTCTTCATGCCTTTTGCCCATGTTTAATCGGAATGTTTGTTTCTTTATTGTTGAGTTTTGAGAGTTGTTGATCTATACTAATCCTTTGTTGGATACATGGTTTGCAAGTATTTTCTCCCACTCTGCAGCTTGTCTTTTCATCCTTTTATAGGGTCTTCTATAAAACAAAAGTTTTTAATTTTGATGAAGTCCAATTTATCAATTTTTTTCTCTTATGGATCATGATTTTGGTATAAAGTCTATAATTCTTTCCCTTGTTACCCTTTAGACTCTGATTACACACATGCAACATTCTTTATGTCTCTTACTTTACTTCTTTATCAGCAATCTTTTTGTCACACCATCCTTTGTTGTGGATAGTTATTTAAATTTTTCCAGTTTATGTATCTGTCTAACCTGGTGTTAAAAGTATTTGTTGAATTTCAAATTTTAGTTGTGTGATTTCTTTTCTTTCTTTTTTTTTTTTTTGCGGTACATGGGCATCTCACTGTTGTGGCCTCTCCCGTTGCAGAGCACAGGCTCTGGACGCACAGGCTCAGCAGCCATGCCTCACGGGCCCAGCCGCTCCGCGGCACGTGGGATCCTCCCGGACCAGGGCACGAACCCGTGTCCCCTGCATCGGCAGGCGGACTCTCAACCACTGCGCCACCAGGGAAGCCCTATTTCTTTTTTTTTTAAATAAATAAATAAATTAGTTAATTTGGCCGTGTTGGGTCTTAGTTGAGGTGCACGGACTCTCTAGTTGTGGCATGTGGGCTCAAGAGCATGGGCTCCTTAGTTGCGGTGTGTGGGCTTAGTTGCCCTGTGGCATGTGGGATCTCAGTTCTCCAACCAGGGATCGAACCCATGTCCCCTGCATTGGATGGCAGATTCTTAACCACTGGACCATCAGGGAAACCCTAATTTTGGTTATTTTATTTATTTCTAAAAGTTACTTTTGAAAATCTGTCTTATACTTTAACTATAAAACCATAAATCTGTTTACAGTTTCTCTTTCTCTTCAGAGACTAATTTTTAAACAAAAATTTAAACATAGTTACTTAATATATAATTACATTATATACTAGATTATATAATTCCAAGATTTGAAGCCTTTGCAATTCTGTTCCTGTAGTCTATAGTTTCCACTGGATATCACTTATGGCATTTATTTTCATTATGCATCTGGTTATCTTTTTTTTTTCATAAATTTTTTTTTTTTTTTAGATGTTGGGGGTAGGAGTTTATTAATTAATTAATCTATTTTTGCAGTATTGGGTCTTCGTTTCTGTGCGGGGGCTTTCTATAGTTGTGGCAAGTGGGGGCCACTCTTCATCGCGGTGCGCGGGCCTCTCACTATCGCGGTCTCTCTTGTTGTGGAGCACAGGCTCCAGACGCGCAGGCTCAGTAGTTGTGGCTCACAGGCCCAGTTGCTCCGCGGCATGTGGGATCCTCCCAGACCAGGGCTCGAACCCGTGTCCCCTGCACTAGCAGGCAGACTCTCAACCACTGCACCACCAGGGAAGCCCCATCTGGTTATCTTTGACTTAATCTTGGATTTGAAAAATTTATTGGATAAATTATCAGAGGCCTAACAGGAAATTGGCTTTTCTCAGAAAGGATTTACATTTGATTCTGCCAGACACTTGAAGGTACTACCAGTTTAAGACAACTCCAAACCAAATTCAAGACTTGAAATTTACGGGAAGATAAAGCAGACACAGCAGAGTTTAACCAGGAGGCAGGCAACTCTGTGCCAGGACTGGTCTATGTGGGGTATAGCCCTTTGCAGCCTAGATGATTACAGGGTGAATCTCCTATTAGACTTCCTATTTTATGTGGTCTTTGGGGGCTTTGACTTCTCTCTTCCACTCTCTAGAAGGTCACCAAAATGAAAATCCAATACTTTTATGGTGAATAACTACTCCCAGATCGAAAGAAGCTTCTGTCTTTATTTGTACCTCTGGGATCCTGATTTCCCTTCATTGCAGGCCTGGTAATTCCTTACTATCTTGTCAGTCCTTTGATTCTTTTAAGATGTATGATATACATATAATCTATATTTATTTATATTTTATCCCGTTTTATTTATTTATTTATATGGCTGTGCTGCACTGCTCTCGGTATCTTAGTTCCCCGACCAGGGATTGAACCTGGGCCCTCAGCAGTGAAAGCACGGAGTCCTAAACACTGGACCACCAGCAAATTCCCTACTTTATCCCATTTTAAAAATAAGTTTTTACCAGGAGCATTGGTCTGAATAACTTAACTCAGCATTTCAGAAAATGGGATGGGTTTTATTAAGAGTGTATATGTCATAGAACCTACACATTGTGGGCAAAGATACTCTCTTTTATTATTTGTCTCTCTGGTTCACTTCCTCTGAGGCCAGCAGGAATGGGTTTTTATCTCATCAGAAGTAGTAAATTCTGAAATCCAAGTGCTGTTTTTCTGAGACTGTGTGTGTGGTATAGGATAAATGAATAATTAATAGATATTGTCATTCTATCATTACTTGTGTCCTTGAGATTCAGAACTCTCACTATAGAATAAAAAATATGCATACAGATGTAATAGAGAAGTCGTTAAAAGCTTTGTAGTACAAAACTTGGAATGGAAGTGTCGATATAAACTCAGGAGGTATTTTTTTTCTTTTTCTTTTAAAAATTGTGTATAACTCTGAAGAGGCATAGGAACAATAACCAAGCCAGTAGCAATGAGGATTATTAGTGTCCAATGACATATTATTTCTTAGAGCTGTGACAAATTCCATCTTTGGGGCAGGAAATGTGCAAGATGATTGTGGAACATTTCGTTATACCAGAGAGTGGGAAAGCTCTCGAAGACTAGTGATATCATCGAAGAAGGACTTAGGAGTCAACTCAAAGAGACTCCCAGTGGCCAAAGATAGGACAACTTGAGCTTCTCACAGCTAAAGGAGTATTCTCATTGGTGTAGAGGATACTTTGCAGCTTAGCAGAGTCCTACATAGGGCATGGCTTTCCCTGGCATCCCTTATACAATAGATTTCTCTCTCTTTGGGACCTTGCTTTGCTAGGGGGACGCTGAGTTGAGTCTGGAGCTGAGTTTTCCAAGTCCCTGGTTTAATAATAATACCCTGCCTCACCTGAATTAATACTTCATGTCCTCTTCATCAACACTGGCATCCTGGGAGATATTTCTCTAGAAAATATGCCCCTCTGATGACCTGTCTCAAATATGACAAAATTTTTGCTTTATGTCGTCTAATCTCTTATTCTTTTCTATTATTTTCTCCCATATTTTGCAGCTAACATTGAAGTGCTTTGCTTACATTACATTCCCCCTATCTCCCAAATAGCCTGATATATAATACTCAAATATTACTAATTCTAATTCCTGGGTAAAATTTTTTTCTTTTTGGATGAAAAGAGTAAAACAGGTAGTTGGGAGCTGGACAGCTGGCAGGTACCTTGTCGATCCTTCAGACATTTATTGCACAAATACATATAGAAGACCTGTTCTGAGCCAGGTCCTGTGCTGGGCACTGAGATACATGGAGAATAAAAACATGAACCTTAATCTTAAGGAAAGTGCAATCTAGAGAGGAAAATCAATACCAATCTAACAATCACATAAGTGAATTATTAATGCTGAACACTGTTCAGTGCTATGTTTAGCACACTCGGTTGACCTGTCATTAGAGCTATGAAGGCAAAGTACAAGGTGCGATGTAAGCATTTAACAGGGCTACCTGACCTAGGAGTGAGAGAAGCTTCCTCCAAGGGAAAGCGGCTGAGCTGAGATCCAAAGGATGAATGGACGTGAACTAGAAGAAGGGGGGTGGGTCGGGCTGGAGCCCCTGGCGTGAGTGGAGAGAGGTATGAGATAATTCTGGAGGTGTCAGGGCCAGATCATGCAGGATTTAGGAGGTCATGCTAAGGATTATGTACTGTACTTGGACTTAATAGAAATGGGAGGGCATTAAAGGATTTTAAGTGTGTGTGTGTATGTGTGTGTGTGTGTCTGTGTGTGTGTAGGGGCTGCTCTTGCAACTGTGTTTAAGGTAAAGAATTAAATGCATGAGCTATCTTGTGAAATGCGATATGGAATAAGATGATTTGTGGCCAATCACTGAAAAGATGCTACTCTAAGAACATTCCTTCCACATGACTTTTCAGGAACACAGGTCTGGCTGGGGAGAAGGCATTTCTGTTTGTTTTTTTTTTAAGGGTATACTTTTATTTACTTTTAAAAATTAATTAATTAATTAATTAAATTTTGGCTGCATTGGGTCTTCATTGCCGCGTGTGGGCTTTCTCTAGTTGTGGCAAGCAGGGGCTACTCTTCGTTGCGGTGCACGGGCTTCTCATTGCGGTGGCTTCTCTTGTTGCAGAGCACGGGCTCTAGGCACGCTGGCTTCAGTAGTTGTGGCTCACGGGCTCTAGAGCACAGGCTCAGTAGTTGTGGCGCACGGGCTTTGTTGCTCCATGGCATGTGGGATATTCCTAGACCAGGGCTCAAGCCCGTGTCTCCTGCATTGGCAGGAGGATTCTTAACCACTGTGCCACCAGGGAAGTCCAAGACATTTCTAGTTTTGTCATTTCTAACCTGCTTTTCAACGGCGGATATATGGTTTCAGTAATACATAGGCCTAAGGGTTCTGTTTTCTAGTTTAGTCCAATACACTTTCTTCCTTCTCTGAAACACTCACTACCTCGACCATGTTGGTTGGTGGTATTTAGTTCCCCATTCCGACTGTACAAGTGTTACTGGAGAAGATTTCTGAATAGTTATTCTTTCTCAAAGTTACCCTGCAAACTCTGTTACAAGCAGAATCCACACACCGCTATTCTCCATCCCCAGGTCTCCTTTTCCATTAGATGGTCAACAGAGCCCCCTACTGGGAGAAACAGCTCAACGACATAAATGCCAACACAAAGGGCAAGTGTCTCTAACGTTTGTTGCATTTGTGTGTGTGGTTTATTATTCCGTGTTAAATGTAATTACTGTGACCAGCTACGAAAACTACTCATTACACTTTTAATCACTCTAAAATATAATTACGAATGATTAGCTTCTCATTCCGTGCATTTTCCAATGACTCTGGATTGAAGAGTCATTGTAACAGTTAATACAAATCACAGATTTATAGTCTGGAAAAATCTGGAATTGATGTTGAGAAATAATTTGGTCCAGTCTCCTGCTTCAAGAACATCTAACCTCTTCAGGATACTGAGTTCTCTCTTCTATTCCAAAAATTTCTGGAGAAGGACACACCACAATAGCATCAAAAACCAATTTCGGTGTTTCTAGCAATCCACTGGGTTCATATATTTGATAAAAATATCTCTTTTAAAATAAACTTATTTTAGAATAGTTTTAGACTTACAGAAAAGTTATACAGATAGTTCCTGTTTTCCCTCACCTAGTTTTCCCTGTTAAGATCTGACATCACCCTGGTACATTTGTCACAATTAAGAGTCAACACCAGTATATTACTATGGACTAAACTCCATCCTGTTTTCGGATTTCACTAGTTTTTCCCTAATGCCCTTTTTTGTCCCAGGATCCCATCCCGGATACTACATTACATTTCATTGTCTTGTCTTCTTAGGTGTCTCTGATCTCTGAGAGTTTTTGTGATTTACTTTTTGATGATCTTGACAGTTTTGATAGTATCGGTCATTGATTCGGAAGAAAGGTTTTGGGAGGGAGATCACAATGGTAAAGTAACACTTTTATTACATCATACACAGGGACTCACTAGCAACATGACATCACTGTTGAGGGTAGTTTTGATCTCCTGGCTGAGGTAGTGTCAGATTTCTCCACTGAAAAACAAAGACACTTTGCTGTTGTCGTTTTAAATTTAAAACTCTTTCCTCTTATTTTACAGAGCTAGAGAAACTTGTCAGCTTTCCCTTCAGAAGAGAACAGCTTTTAGGAGCCAGAAAGACTTGGGTATATGAGCAGTCTGCCACTTACTACCTGTGTGATCTTGGACACGTTACTTCCTAAGCTTCGCTATTAGAATTTGTAAAATGGGCATAATGACAGCACTTTCCTCACTTGCTGGGTGATGGTGAGGGCCAAATGACACGATGCAATAAAGTCACTCACTGAAGACCTGGCGCACAAACATGCAACTCACTCTGAAACTCAAGTCCTCGCCGTGATTAGTGATGTTAACATGATAGCAGCGATCATATTAACATTATGTATTTGTTTAAAGTCACTGTGGAGTTTGTTTTTCATTGTCAGTAGCAGCAATTTCTCAGCATGCAATGCTTTGCATTAGCAATGCCGGCCTGGACTTGGGGCCTTTGGTCACATAGGCTTGCTCTGTGGGAACAGCGCCCCCTGGTGGTGAGCCGCGTGGTACTCCTCCTTTGGGCCTTTCCCTGTGGTGACGCCCTTACAGACCAGTCGCGAGCTGACTGTTCCCTGAGCGCCCCCTGGACCCTGAGGATACATTACTCAGCCAACAACAGATACAGAGTGGCTGTGGCCTTGCTAGTCAGGTGAAGATTGTTCTGATACAGAGAAAGAGGAGATGCAGGCAGGGTTAGACCATACTGGGCCCTGCGGGTGAAGTATGTGGATAGCCTTGATTACTCCTCCCCTCTGCAAGTCACGTAGTCCCAAGTGATAAAACATTTTCTGGGTGAAATTCAGTCTCCTCCAAATCCATCATCCTAAGATCAAAGCAGCCCAAGTGAGTAATGATTTCACCTGTCCTCCTCTTCCCACTTTATTTTTGGAGGCTCTGCTGTTGGGCCCTGAAACAACTAGGATGGTGGTTTTCAAACTTTAGGGCCCATTAGAATCACCCAGAGGGCCCTTTACACACACATTTGGTATGCTTTTCCTGATACTTCCTATCCTGTCAATCTTTCTGAGTCTGACTTTGGACTCTGCCTCACTGTGGCTTGAATCCTCATGGGTTTTGAGATTTTTGATTATGAGTTCATATTCCTTTGGAACTTGGTTTGTAAGGATTTATTTGCAGCCTGGGTTTAAGGGTATTCCTCCAGGGAGGATATGAGTTTGATTCTACCAAACATTTAGGGCAACTGTCAGTCTGGGCCCAATTTATTTTATTTTAATTTTATTATTATTTTAAAATTGAAGTATAGTTGATTTACAATATTGTGTTAGTTTCAGGTGTACACATAGTGATTCCGTATTTTTGCAGATTATATTCCACTATAGGTTATTATAAGATAATGGGTATAATTCCCTGTGCTATATAATACACCCTTGTTGCTTATCTATTTTACATATAGTAGTTTGTATCTAGTATCTATTTTATGTATAATAGTTTGTAGTAGTAGTTTGCTTGTTAATCCCATACTCCTAATTTGTCCCTCCTTGCCTTCCCTCCCCGCTTTGGTAACCAAGAGTTTGTTTTCTACATTTGTGAGTCTTTTTGTTTGGTGTATACATTTATTTATATATATATCCAGAAAAAATGAAAACACTAATTTGAAAAGATCCATGTATTGCAATGTTCATAGCAGCACTATTTACAATAGCCAAGACATGGAAACAACCCAAGTGTCTATCAACAGATAAATGGATAAAGAAAATGTGATATATATATATATATATATGTACACAATGGAATATTACTCAGCCATAAAAAGAATGAAATATTGCCATTCGCAGCAATGTGGACAGACGTAGAGAATATTATGCTTAGTGAAAGAAGTCAGACAGAAGACAAATATCCCTTATATTTGTAATCTAAAAAATAATATAAATGAATTATATACAAAACAGAAACAGTCTGGGTCCACTGTAAATCTGTGCCTTAGGTATTCAGATCACACGGGTGGCTGGATTCTGGTCCAGAGTGCATGAGAAGGGTTGTCCGTGGTTAGGGCATCTGGGATGAGAAGTGGGGTGGGGGGAAGGGTACTTTAGCGTTTTCCTCTTTATCTAGAACGAAGGCCACCACTGATAAACATCTGTCCCTACTCCTTCCAGCAGACGTATGTTTTCTAGTTTATCTACTGAGGTTTTCCTAGTTTATTCGCAACTGTGGGTGCTGCTTTGGGGCTGGGGTCTCTGATTCTGACCCTGGACTTTGTCCCTGTCCCCTGCAGAAGCACAAACCCTTCCTGTGGCCTAATTTTGTGCAGCCCTTGAGCTAAGGACAGTTTTTACATTTTAAAAGCGTTGTTAAAAACAACGACAACAATGAAAGAAAGTGACAGAAATCATATATGGCTCACAAAGTGTAAAATATTTACCTGGCCCTTGACAGAAAAAATTTGTGGATCCCTAGACCTTCAGCAATCGGCATATACACCCAGGGAAAACTCCACGAATGGTGTTCATTTTCCCCTCTGGATAGGTAGTACTTTCTTATCGCTTCTGGCTTCCAAGAACTTTTCTTACTTTCCCACCAATTTAGCTACTCATCTTAAAGAAGATTTTAAAATATTTTGTCCAATGTTTTTAAATGTTCTACAGTTTGGGGTTTTCTCTGGACATCTGGTTCCCCATAATATATGAAAAAGAATTCCACCCCTATACCTTCCATCAAGTAAGTCTCAGTGTCATAGCAGGCGCTAGAAGAAGGGCAGGCTGTTGACAGTGAGCCAGCTTTGGAAAGCACAACATCATAACTAATTTTATTTTGAAGGAGTGAGCACAGAGACGAATAACTCACATTGGGATCTTAAGGCAAGGAGCTTTCTCGCACAGCTAAAATTAGACAGTGTGCACTGGGACCCACCTTGTGGATGGTGTGTATGTGTTCACGCGTGTCCCTGCTTGGAGACCGTGGTCGCATCCATCCTATTTCTGTTTCCAGATTAGAATTGTTCCTGTTCAGGGAGTGTTTCCTGACTATACAACAATCTTCCTATCAATCTAATAAAATCCAGCTTTCAGCTTTTCTAGCTTTCCGTTCCGGAGATTTTTGAGCTGTCTGGAGATGCTTCCATTTATGGAGGCAGTGCAGTGCAGCCCCAGGATCTCTGGCAAGGGGGTCGGGAAACCCAAGTTCCAGCCCTAACTCTGGCCCTGAATAATGTCCTCCCTTTTTTCCTCCTCCTCGTTTCAAATACAGAGAATAAAAGAGAGAGGAAGAAGAAAGTGATACGAGGCAAATGGACCACTTCTAACTTTATCTTTTGGGAGGCACTGTGTGTTATTAGATGGACAGGGGTTTTGCTGGTTCAACATCAGGTCTGGACCCAATCTTATTCCCAGGTCTAACTCTACTGCATTCTTACATTCTGTAATGAACTTCCCTGCACTCATATTTATTTATAGATATTGAAGTTATTCCAAAGCTCTGAATTATTATTATTTTTCTTCGAGATTTGAGACCCTTGGCTCCCATTAGCTCTACAATACCAACGACAGCTGTGTTGTGTATACAGGTCTCATAGCAACCAAGGACTATGCCCGCCAATGAAAACTGGCTCTGGTTTCTCCCCTGACTATTTAGTAAATGATCCTTAAGAACAAAGGAGGCAGGAACTTTAGAAGGAGGCACAGAGAGGGAGCCTAGCTCTGGGGGAGACGCGTCATGACTATGATCAGACCTCTGGATGGTCCCATGGGGACAGGGCAGGAGAGTCTTCCACAACAGAAAGGTCTGAGGGCTTTGGGGAGTTTGATTGTTACCTTCTAGGCTGCCAGCACATACAGGTTCCCCCCAGTTGGAGACTTTGGTGGCATCCTACCTGTGCCGTGCCTCGATGAAGGGAGAGCTAAGCACGGGGAGCAGAGGGCTCCCTTGGTCTTTGATGGAGCGGTCAAAAGCTCACTGTCCCTTGTTCTTACAGCCAAGAACAGAGTCACCGTGAGATCTGAGGGAGACCCTACCAATGAGTGGGATGAAATAACGTGCAAACTAATTTCTGTTGTTGGATCACAGAGGATGATGGAGTCATTGTTCTAAAACATCTCAGAAATAATGAAACCTCTCTCAGTCACTGAATTTCTCATCAGTTGGTACCCTCACTCTTCTGTGTATAATAATTATCACAGAGCAGGAATAACCCACCTCCTCCCCCATCAGCCCCTTTTCCCCAATCTGGTACAATGTATCATTCAACCAAGGCAAGGAGATGAGTGGGGTACTGACATTGGTTTAGAAGGGATTGTGAGATTTACAAAAGAACATTTTTGTTCTCTTTGAATAGTGGTTTAGCTCCTATGACCCCAAACAAGCTGGCCCAGCTGTCTTATTACATACAAAGTGCTGGGCAGTTTTACATTTTCCATTCTCAAAAGGACGGGTATGCTGCATGGCTTCTCAAAAGCCCAGGAAGTGGAGTGTCTAGGAGGGCAGGGCCTCCACTCCTGAATGAATGGTAAAGAAGCAATGCGGTCCGCCTGTTCCCTGCTGCACATGTGACTCTGAGGGCCCCTGGTGACCTGTCTCCTGGGCCATCTCTGCTCCAGGGGAAGCAGGCACCAGGCTGGCGGTGCAGGGTGTGCACGCAGACTTTTTCCTGTAAAAGTTGGAGCAGGGACAATGGTCTGAAGTGGGAAACAAGGTCCAGCAGCTTTATTCTAGCTTGAAAACTTCCATGTTCCATGCAAGCGGTCTCGTCCAGTGTAGTGTTGAAAAATATGAAAGAGGGAGGATTCTGTCATCACTCAGCTTCAGGAAAAGTGGTGACTTAGTGGACCTGCTTGGAAGTTTCTTAATAGCTGGTATGTATTGTACAAAGCCTTAGTCTAGCTGAGTTGACCTTGGGACTCTGCAGCTGAAGTTTCTAACATATCCTGGAATGTGTCCCACTGAACACATTTCCCAGTTTGGGAGTCCCTGGTCTGGAGGAAGGAGTCAAGAGGGATGGTTTCTAGATCCTGGTAATAGCTTCCTACCCCAGATGGCAGCATCACTGGTGACAACAGTTGTCTGGGCAGATAAAAGTTGAGACCATGGAAGCATAAACAAAATTTAAAGGCCTCGTAATGTGGCACAATCATTATCGTTAGCAATGATCCCCTTAGAATATCTCCTGACCTAGGAATTAAGCATGGACTGGCCTGGGGGCCAAGCCCATGTGACGCTTTGCAGCCATCCACATTCCTCACCTGGGCAGGAAGAAGCTCTGGGAGGCCAGGGCACTCAACATGGCTTGGCTTTTGCCAGCACATAGTGTGCCATCCACAGCCCCTGGAGGTGTGCCCGGCCAGGGGGAAGGCTTCGTTCATAGGCCAAAGTGCACTTGGCATGCCCCATCCTGCCTGCTCCTCCAGGGGATGTGCTAGCACCATGGATGGGCGAGACCCAGAGGCTCTAAGCCGCACCAGGACCTGCCAGTTTGAAGTGGGTAATAATAATGAATAGGGGCACCTCTCCTCTTTTTCATCTTCCTTTCCTACCTTCCCAGGTTGGCATTTCCCATCTTTTTAATTTTTGTAGCATTTTCTTGCTAATGTGAAGGAATTGCTATTTAAAATCCTTCAGAGGTGGACATGTAAATATAAAGAAGGACCTGGCTGCCCCAGCCCATCTGGTGGGCTCCACGGTGTAACCCTCCTTAGGGTGACCTGCCCACGATGGCTCAGATCAAGGGCTCAGTTCCTACCCAAGAGCACTTCAAGTGAATTCAGCAGCCATTCTTCTGCTGAGTTGCTCAAAATCTTTTAATTACTTCACTTAGGGGGACAGACCTAAGCAGAGGTCTTGGTACCTGTTATTTGACTTCCTCAGAGAAATAAAGAAGTTATTAAAAATCTCTTGCTCTTTTAACATAATCATGATTTGACGATAAATACCGATTTTTTTTTTTTTTTTTTTTTGGCTGTACCATGCAGCATGCAGGATCTTAGTTCCCTGGCCAGGGATCGAACCTGTGCCCCCTGCAGTGGAAGCGCAGAGTCTTAACCCCTGGACCACCAGGTAAGTCCCTAAATATAAATGTTTTATAATCCACAGTGCCATCTCTAGAACTCCAGATGAGGCAACACAGTTAGGAAATATGGATGACACAAACACATACATCTGGTTCCAATTTATTAAAAAACAAAACCAAATGAAATTCTGCAATGAAATTTCCTGGAATTCACAATCCTTTTCAAATCTTCATAGTTGCATTTTTTTCTGAACCAGTACATAAGAACACGATTGCACTTATTTACACGATAGTCTTCTATATAACAAAAATAGCCATGTTGTATGATTGAATGTTTCCAATTATTATCCTTAATATTTCGTCACTAGCCCACATGAGACAAACAGCTTATGCTTTCCAAGCACAAAGAGAATACAATAAAGCAAGATAAAAGTCATGTCTCCTAATAGAAGACAAATCCCTTTAAAGACAGTTTTTTAAAACTTCCGTGTATTTCAAGAGATATATAAAGTGCTTTAGAAGGAGTAAGGTAGGTGCCTGAGGTGGGGAAGAGGGAAAGAGAAAGAGATTTATACAGAAAACAAAACAAAAACTAATAACTACACTGCCTTAACTAATCATTTAAATACGCCTGTGACTTTGTATAGAAGATGATGTTTGGGTAAAACAGCTACATAATTCACTACTAAATTTTTTTAGCAATTAAGAGCTAACCAAAGTCCAAATAAAAAGTTACTCATGCAAATGCCATGAGGAATAACTTTGGTGATTTTGAGTCATGGGCAAAAAAATCAAGGAAGCTCAGTCTCATCTGAATGTGGAGAGGATGGGTCAGGGCTCATTATGTGTGGGAGTTGCAGACTGGCCAGAAAGACCTCGAGGGGATGCTAGGTAAAATTCTACCGGTGACATCATGCGTTTTACAACGAAAGCACATAATTTGTGTTCAGGAGTGGAAAAAGAAATCCACTGGATTTTTTTTTGTTGCTAGTAGGGAGGGACTAGAGATTGATTGATGATGCCATGTCTGGACTATTTCTGAATGGAAGATTCATTCTTTGTAGGAGACATTTCCCCCCCCCCCCAGTTGAAATAATAATATGCTCTATACAAAGAGGTTTAAATAAGTTGTTTTTTTTGTTTTTTTTTTTTCACATTAGTGAGCTGGCTATTGCTGGTCATGATCTGCAGTCCACAAAGTCAGTGTCACATATATACTGCTTGGGAGGCTCCCCTGGAAACTAGAATAATCCTACTCCCAGCTCATGAACATTTGAAAGAACAACACCCATTAGTTTTTCAGGAAATGAATGGAATGTAACTTTTCACAAGTACAAAATTACTTCATTTTCTAAATATAAGGGACATCCCACTATAAAAATAACAACCCTCCCTTCCCTCCCCCAACCCTACATCTCTTTCTAATTATAAAATGGTACAACCATTTCAGATTACTAATGTGAAAGCAGGAAGTAAATATATTATTATGTACATGTACAAAACACGTGAGTATTTCACACCATTTACATTCATATGAAAGAAGTCTGTTTATTGATCTTCCTTTGCAATCTGACAAGAAAAAAGTTGAGATAACGTTACAAAACAATTAGGCCCTTGCCTTATAACTCTGCACAAACATTCCAGCCAGAGGCATCTTCTTTGCAAACAGAGCAAACAATACTCTTTCAACATTCTGCAGAAGGAAGGGGCTGCTGACAGATCTTCCATGGGATCCTCCTCCAACTTTTCAGAGTTTGTGACATTCCTTCCTCTTTTGACAAATGTGGACCAAATTCTCAACTACTGAGGAAACTGTACGATGAAAGGCAAATCACTACTAGTTGTTGAGGAAATGGTGACCCTAGTCAAATTAGCTGGCTGAAAGAATAATGGTGAGAATTCCAGCAGAGGGCACCCTGCCCCTTTGCAATAACATCCCACTTAACACTAAGTACCATAGACGCCAACACAAACACAGGCTGAAAAGTCCTTTTGTTAAGTCCTTCTTCCTTTGCTCCACTATCTATTACTACAGGCAACAGTTTGGTATTTTCTTCAAAAGAGCAGGATATGCTGTAATTAATGAGCTCTTATACATGAAAATTCTTTGGCTATTTAAAATCTTCACATTCTCAAAGAGAACAATATTCTGAGTTCAATAAAGCGCTCGACTTGTCTGAAACTTTTGAGGGAAAAGGGGACTAAGCATTAGACTTTCAAGATGGTGCGGTACTAAGGCCATGATACATTTTTTTATATTTCTGGATTTAGTAAGGTCAATCACAAGCCCGCAAGAGAAAACCCCGTCTCACAGTTTCATTCGACCAAGCAAACCACCTTCACTTTTATTTATGAGCACATTGTGAGAAAATTAAACTCGTCACTGGAAGAAACATGTGTCCATTTGGATGGTGATTGGTCTTTGGTTTATAGAGTACACATGGTCCCCACGTTTTTCCTGCTTCTCCAAGCCCTTCACTTCAGTAAGGATGACAAGACCACAGACATTCTGTCAAGCAATGACTTTAGGTAACTCAGGTTGAGCTACCTTCCCCACAGATTTTTCTCCCTCACTCTGTTCAGACCGGCAGAACCTCTGAAGAGATGTATATTCCTGCCTTATCATTATCCTTAACAAATATTTATCAGGTGGCCAGAGAGAGAATAGCTCGGTAGTAAGTACAAATGTTAGCAGTAGCACAAGGATGAGGAGGTCTTTGATCATGGAGGTTCCTGAAGAAGCCACTTGATCATGAAGCATGCAAGGCAGGCAACATTCAGAGTATGTAAAGAGAGATGTAAATGACCTCAGCAGCTTCTCTGTAGAATGAGCAGGTTTTGCGATTACAGGGCTTGATAATTAAGGGTCTACGTCCAGGATCTGGAATCACTGCTTGAGTTTTGGGATGGTTAATTTAGTGCCATCGAAAGGCTCAAAGGGGAGAGCACGGCTACTGATCTATTGACCTATGGGTCTTTATAAATTATCGTTCCTATTACAAAGGTCCTGGAGTTGTGAGATGGGGAGGGGATCAGGGAAAGGGAAGAGGTAAGTGATGAGAAACTCACACCTGCTTCTCAGAATTAATTTATTTTTCAGGTAATCCCAACCTTGTTTGCAATCAGGAGAGCGTTAAACTCCTTAAGACGTACACATTCCCCCAAACAGGTCATCTCTAAAGCTAGGGGATGCTCGTGGATTCGGGAAGAGCATCCACGTTCATACCCTTCCATCCTCTTTTCTGACTACCTGCGGGTAAGTATCCCCACCACCTTTTAATTGCCATCATCAAATGTACTTTTCAGTCCCGGCCATGCAAATAGCACAGAGGAGGGACTTCTGTGACTGCGGGGCACTCACTGCACAAGAATCTGTGTGTCTGTCACTTTAGGGGAATGGGTTTTTTTTTTTTTTTTTTTTGGCCTCTTTTTCAGTCTTAAGGAAGAAGTGGCCTCTCAGATTACTTACAAAGAGCAAACTCTCGTGCCAAGACGCTAAGAAGCAGGAGTGGACATCGGATACAGTACAGCCCACATGTTTTTCCAAGAAATCCTAACCCTGTGGTGGGAGGGCCTGTGGTGAACTCAGAAGGTCACAAATGCTAGAGGTGGAAGATAAGAGATTAGACAGCATTCTGGAATTGTTACCTTGCCATTATTTACCTCAGAGACTTTTCTGGCAAGGAACCCTTTAAAAAAAAAAAAAAGGCAATAGCTAGATTTGTGATAAAATTAGTGATATGAGAAGTGAAAATGAGGCAAACCCCATTACAGAGGAAGTTAATTTGCCTTTGTAGTCAACTGGTTTTCCTCATCAGAAGTGAAAAGATAGATACTGCCACACATTAAAAATCGCCAACAGGAACAATGATAATCAAAATAGTGACAACCCTATAGATCCAGAGCCGCTAAGGTGTTTTTTTTTTTGTCCTGAAAGATGGGAAAAGGATGTGTGTGTGGGTGTGTGTACAAAGAAAGAGACAGGCAGTCAGAGAGATCCAGAGATAGAGAGAGACACACCCAGACAAAAAAGGGCAAGAAATCTAAGTGGGAGTCTATTAAAAAAAACGCTACCAGAAGTGGACTCAGGGGCTCTATCTAGTATCATGGGGTGGGGGCTGGGTCCTTCCCCCCTCAGAGGCTGTGACTCTATCTCAGGTTTTCTGAAAGGGTTTTGATTTAATGAGGTTTCTTTGTTTTTGGTCAAGGTGATGCATTCGGTGGACAATTAAATGCCATTTATTTTTTATGCTCTGCAAGAATTTTCATCTAAACGTGATGAACATGATGCGAATAAAAGAGTCCCAAGATAGGCTATCTGTCATCAGTTTTGGTTCTGAAAGGATGGCAGCTTCAGGGATGTCAGCGCACTAACTCTACTAGCCACTGGGTACCATGGTTTGATATGACCAAATCCAGACCCAGGAACATCCAGGATGTTTCCATTGGAATGAGGAAAATGCTCAAAACAAAACAAAACAAACAAAAACCTCTTTGGACAAAGGTTTGACACCATGGTCGTGATCATTACTAAGTGATGTCAGAAAAGGTAGGTGCCTTTGCTACTTCTAACTTTCTACCTTCTCCAAACTCTCCACCACTCCCTGCCTAGATGATGGAGTTGACATTTTAGGAGTGACCAAACCCTAGAGATGAAATCAATATTCCTATGCTCTATTCATGATCAGGGCTCAGTTCTTCCCAAAGGGACTGGCCACATAGGACGTAGCAATTCCTAGGGGGGATTCTCAGTTATTCTGAGGGAATGGAGATGCTCCTTTCCTTGCCCACAGCCTTGGGGTCTAAGGGGAATGCTTACTTCCAAGTTGAGATATGGCTTCTGAGTTGCAGGTGGTCATAATTCACCAACTTGGCACCAGACGGTCACAAGCCCCAAAGACTTCTTCTCTATTGAGAAGGCTACACACAAAGTCTTGTATTTGGAGTCAGTATGTCCCTTCCCATTTTTTCCTCCCAAATCCAGGCATTTTAGCTATAGTGGTGGGACTATGGGGTCCTGGGACCAGGAAAAGACCTTCTGCCAGTCAGGAAGAAGGCGGACCAGGGGTTGAGGTAAAGTTGGAGGACTAGAGTCTGGATTTCTCTTTGGATCCTGAGTGCCACACATCAGTCCAAGGGCGGAAGTGAAGGATAAAATTTTGTCTCAGCACCAAATCAACATGCTTTGCGTGACTTTTTAGAAAACAACTGGTCAAGGAAGCAACAGAAAACGGTCATGGACATCAGTGGTGTGGTTAGAAAGATGCAGCAAAAATTTCAAAAAGGATGGTCCGTATATTTACTCATTAGAAAACAAATGGATCTCTGGGCCTCTCAGTAGGTGGCCTGGGTGGAGTCCAGTTCTTTCTGGAGGTAATTAGGTTTTAACCTTTTTACTCTGTGAGGGTCAGGGAATCTTGTGAGAATGTTGGAGAAGCTCTAGCCCTGCGCTGTCCAAGGTGGCCACGAGCCATGTGATGCGGCTGACAGCTGGACAAATGGCCAGTCCGAACGGAGAGGTGTGTGAGTGTAAAGCATACACTGCCCTTAGAAGATTTAGTACGGAAAAAGAACGTCAAGTATTTCGTGAGTACTTTTTACACTAATTACGTGTCAAAACAATAATATTGGCTTAAAGAAGGATATTATTAAAATTACTTTTACCTGTTTCCTTTTGCTTTTTAAAAATGTGGCCAGTAGAAAATTACATGTGGGACGTGTACTATATTTCTGTTGAACAGTGCTGGTCTAGACACTAAAGAAAAATACACGTCAAGTCTTCATACACCTCTAGAAGGTTCCCACACCCTTTGATACTCTTTGAGCTACCGGGGCCCCAGGTCAGAATTTCTTCTTCGTTGGGGAGGAGGTGAAGCAGGCTGTGGAGGAAGGATTGTTTCCATTTTTTTTTTTTTTTTGAACACGTCCCATGCCAGTTAAGCTTTTTTGTTGTTGTTTGTTTAAAACTACCAAAGCCATAAGAAAATTCTTCAGAAACAAACCTTCGGTAAAGGAGAAACTTCTAGGCTCAGCGAGTTTGCAGCAGAACCTCTTTGGGGTCAGGTCCACAGGCCTCAGATTGGCCGGCTGGGCCCCTCATCCCCTATGCAGCATCTTATAGGGGCTGCTGGGCCACAGCGCACATAAGCACCCAATTCCTGATCTACCTGGTCGCTGGCAGGAAGAGAGAACACCCATCAATCCAAAAGGCATTTTCTCTCTGGGCATGGAATACAACTTATATTTCCTTTGCTGTTGAATTGTCCTTCTAATTCCCCTTGACTTAATACCAAAATTTGTTTTGGGCAAAGCTGACTGAAGGAGAGGTCGGCGGTGCAGGCCTTTGCTGACCAGGAAAAAGAAATACCTGGAGACGAAGAATTCCACACTGAGAACGAGGATTTGAAAGTATCCAGAGACTGCAAACTCTGTGACTAAGTGTGGTTTTTGTTTTTATTTTGTTTGGCTGCGTTGGGTCATCGTTGCTGCACGCGGGCTTTTCTCTAGTTGCGGCGAGCAGGGGCTACTCTTCGTTGTGGTGCACGGGCTTCTCACTGCAGTGGCTTCTCTTGTTGCGGAGCATGGGCTCTAGGTGCGCGGGCTTCAGTAGTTGTGGCACACGGGCTTCGGTAGTTGTGGCTCGCAGGCTCTAGCGCACAGGCTCAGTAGTTGTGGTGCACGGGCTTAGTTGCTCTGCGGCACGTGGGATCTTCTTGGACCAGGGCTCAAACCCGTGTCCCCTGCATTGGCAGGCGGATTCTTAACCACTGAGCCACCAGGGAAGCCCTAAGTGTGGTTTTTAAAACAAGGCAAAACAAAACAACTCCTACTTGCACTTAAAATTCAGTCATTTAGATAGTCTCAGCCACACAAGAGTGCCAAATCCCAAAAGCTGTTATATGTTACATGTCAAGTAACTGTGCCTCCCCAAGGTAGACAGTCTGCTATATGTCATAGCTCTCTGTCAAAAATGGATCCCCCGGGGCTTCCCTGGTGGCGCAGTGGTTGAGAGTCCGCCTGCCGATGCAGGGGACGCGGGTTCGTGCCCCGGTCCAGGAAGATCCCACGTGCCGCGGAGCGCCTGGGCCCGTGAGCCATGGCCGCTGAGCCTGCGCGTCCAGAGCCTGTGCTCTGCAACGGGAGAGGCCACAACAGTGAGAGGCCCGCAAAAAACAAACAAACAAAAAGCATCCCCCGGCAAAATGCTCATTAGTGGTCCTAAGACCAGAAGGAGGCTTGGGCATCATCTTGTTAATCTCATTCACTTACAGATGGAGAAGCCGAGGCCAGCACGCACGCTGCTCGTCTATGCCTCCTGACTCCTGGTTTGGCACTGCCTTCGTGTCTCCCTGCCTGGAGACCCTGGATTTCATCACTGCAAGTGTTGGACTCCTAGAGAGAGGTGACATTTGTGAAGGTGGTGATCCTTTTCCTTGCTTTGCTGCCTACTTAGAAAGTGTCAAATAGGAAATTGTTCAAGGTGGTGAAAAAAGAGCAGCCAGGGGTCTCCCTTGACACGTACACCGTGTTCCAGCAGGCAGCAAGCTCTTACAGCAGAACGAAACTCTGTTTTTGCATGAGTATGCATGTAGCGAGAAGAAGGGCCTCGTCACATACATAAATAACTCAGTGAGAGAAGCTTTCTCTCCCAGGTAACCCACACAGCAGCATGGCCTTTCGCGGATGTCGAGGTGGTCCAGAGAAGCTATTCACACTGCCTTAGTCATCCCTGCCCCTGGAGAGTCTCAATGTATTACAAAACTGCCCACTGAAAAAAATAGCACACTTCTGTCAAAAAAAGAATAAAAACAAACAGTTTAAAAACACCGGTGGGGGGGCTTCCCTGGTGGCACAGTGGTTGAGAGTCCGCCTGCCGATGCAGGGGACACGGGTTCGTGCCCCGGTCCGGGAAGATCCTACATGCCGCGGAGCGGCTGGGCCCGTGAGCCATGGCCGCCGAGCCTGAGCGTCCGGAGCCTGTGCTCCGCAGCGGGAGAGGCCACAACAGTGAGAGGCCGGCGTACCGCAAACAAACAAAAAAAAACACCGGTGGATTTTTAGAATTCACTTTGATACCTCGTTTCCTTTCCCTCTTTGTTTCTCTCAGTCAGGAGAAACTTGACATCAACAATTCCCATGCTGTACTTTTTAGATCAAATGGTTTATCAAATCACACCTCCCTCCTCACTTGGTATCTAGAAGCAGTCAGGGGAGCCCTGGGAAGCAATTTCTTAAGGATTTACCTAAATCCTCCCTCGAGGTCTGGCGAGGTTGAACAGAAGCATATTGGAATTAAGGTAAGACCTAGATGCTACTGCAGCCCTCACTGTGTTGGATCCAAAGATGACTGGATCTCTTCTAAAGCTTCCATCTCCTGCAGAACGCATTTGTGGAGGTAACAAAAGACTGCTGTAGCCTTGGGGAAACAGACATTTTGCTTTCGGGAAGAGTATATGGTATCTGGTTTGAAAACTAGGCTTGCAGTCCCAGTGACAGACAAGCCCTACAGCCACAGAGAATGGCGCTAATGCCCTAGTGGGAACTTGTGAGTTCAGAATTTCAGCCAAAGACTCTTAAGAATCAGATGGATTGAAATGCCTCCCTAGAGCTTCCTTCTCAAGTCACGTGGGTCCTCAACAGAGCCTGGCAAGTGGAAGCCAGCGTGTGGAGCTAAAAAAAATGAGCAGTGGCCTCAGCAGTTTCAGAGCTTGGTGTTGGGGTCTCTGGCAGCTGGCATTTCCAAGATCCACTTAAAAGAATTCAGATTCTAAACGAAAGCTGGCCTTAGACTGTTTCAACGTGCTGAGGCACTTCCTAAAGCCATGCACACTTCATGCTGAGAGGTCAAGGCCGTTAATCTCAGAGATGGAATACAAACTGGTCATAGCAGGAACTTCTAAACAGAACTCTGTACAAAAGCTGGAGCGAATCAAAGGAAAAACAAAAGAGTGAACTTAAACTACACATAGTCCTTAAAAAGAAAGCGCCAAAGAAATCAACAACATTCCCCAAATAGGAAAACAAGAAACTGAAATGAAACGAAGAAGCCCTAAAAGTGTCTTTTCAGTCTGTTTGAGGAACTTCGGAAGTGTGTGCCTACAAGGACATGGGAGAGAAAATCAGCTTTCAACGTCAAAGGTGCCGAGGCCATGAGCTGTTGTAGAGACGGAGAAACTGCGTCCTGATGAACGTGACTTTGGGTATTGCTTTTCGGTACCATTCTTGTGTGGAGTGCCCTGGAGTTGCCAAGGTGGTCTGGAGGTGCATGTGCCTGGTCCAGTCTTGGGGCACTCCTCCCTTCCTTCCCCTTGGGTCCTATCATCCCTTTTTCCTATATTCGCCATTTCAAGATTTCACCTCTTCGCAGTCTTGGTCGGTGGAAAGTTCTACGTCAGACAGTCCAACCTCCATTGCCATGATCAGCGAGATGTCAGAATCACTGCTTATAGCTGGTTCCTGCTCACCTGGTGGGGGGAAACAGAGTTCACAGTGAACACTGAGCTGTGTCTTCAGATGCTGATTATTTCAATACAATTGCCTTTAATAACATTTCATTGAAGCCCAAGAGAAGGTGTTAGGCTACTTCGTAAAAAAAAGAAAAAAAGTCTAGTTAGAGACTTTTCTCACACTACATCCCCAAATAAACTCTAAATGGGTCAAGAAGTTAAATGTAAACAAAAGAAACTAATGAAGCCAGAGGAAAATATATCTTATAAGTATATATCTAAGTAGGAAGAAAATGTATCTAACGTCTCTAAGTAAGGCAAGAAGTGCTACATGGAAAAGCAATTGAGCAATTCACAAATGAAAAGATTGATAAATGTATATAAAATGCTAAAAATATTTAAAACATGAAACATAAGATCAAAGGTATATGTCACACTGGGAATATCTGCAAAAATTTCACAGAGGATTGTATTCATTTTTTTGAACTTTATTTTATTATTTTTTTTATACAGCAGGTTCTTATTAGTTATCCATTTTATACATATTAGTGTATATATGTCAATCCCAATCTCCCAATTCATCACACCACCATTCCCCACCCCCCCACCGCGCCACTTTCCCCCCTTGGTGTCCGTACGTTTGTTCTCTACATCTGTGTCTCAGTTTCTGCCCTGCAAACCAGTTCATCTGTACCATTTTTCTAGCTCCACATATATGCGTTAATATACGATATTTGTTTCTCTCTTTCTGACTTACTTCACTCTGCATGGTAGTCTCTAGATCCGTCCATGTCTCTACAAATGACCCAATTTCGTTCCATTTTATGGCTGAGTAATATTACACTGTATATACGTACCACATCTTCTTTATCCATTCATCTGTCGATGGGCATTTAGGTTGCTTCCATGACCTGGCTATTGTAAATAGTGCTGCAATGAACATTGGGGTGCATATGTCTTTTTGAATTATGGTTTTCGCTGGGTATATGACCAGTAGTGGGATTGCTGGGTCATATGGTAATTCTATTTTTAGTTTTTTAAGGAACCTTCATACTGTTCTACATAGTGGCTGTATCCATTTACATTCCCACCAACAGTGCAAGAGGGTTCCCTTTTCTCCACACCCTCTCCAGCATTTGTTGTTTGTAGATTTTCAGATGATGCCCATTCTAACTGGTATGAGGTGATACCTCACGGTAGTTTTGATTTGCATTCCTCTAATAATTAGTGATGTTGAGCAGCTTTTCCTGTGCTTCTTGGCCATCTGTATGTCTTCTTTGCAGAAATGTCTGTTTAGTCTTCTGCCCATTTTTGGATTGGGTTGTTTGTTCTTTTAATATTGAGCTGCATGAGCTGTTTATATATTTTGGAGGTAAATCCTTTGTCCGTTGATTCATTTGCAAATATTTTCTCCCATTTTGAGGGTTGTCTTTTTGTCTTGTTTATGGTTTCCTTTGCTGTGCAAAAGCTTTTAAGTTTCATTAGGTCCCATTTGTTTATTTTTATTTCCATTACTCCAGGAGGTGGATGAAAAAAGATCTTGCTGTGATTTATGTCAAAGAGTATTCTTCCTAAGTTTTCCTCTAAGAGTTTTATAGTGTCCGGTCTTACATTTAGGTCTCTAATCCATTTTGAGTTTATTTTTGTGTATGGTGTTAGGGAGTGTTCTAATTTCATTCTTTTACATGTAGCTGTCCAGTTTCCCCAGCACCACTTATTGAAGAGACTGTCTTTTCTCCATTGTATATCCTTGCCTCCTTTGTCATAGATGAGTTGACCATAGGTGTGTGGGTTTACCTCTGGGCTTTCTACCTTGTTCCATTGATCTATATTTTTCTGTTTGTGCCAGTACCATATTGTCTTGATTACTGTAGCTTTGTAATATAGTCTGAAGTCAGGGAGTCTGATTCCTCCAGCTCCGTTTTTTTCCCTCAAGACTGCTTTGGCTATTCGGGGTCTTTTGTGTCACCATACAAACTTTAAGATTTTTTGTTCTAGTTCTGTAAAAAATGCCATTGGTAATTTGATAGGGATTGCTTTGAATCTGTAGATTGATTTGGGTAGTGTAGTCATTTTCACAATATTGATTCTTCCAATCCAAGAGCATGGTATATCTCTCCATATGTTGATATTATCTTTAATTTCTTTCATCAGAGTCTTATAGTTTTCTGCATACAGGTCTTTTGTCTCCCTCGGTAGGTTTATTCCTAGGTATTTTATTCTTTTTGTTGCAATGGTAAATGGGAGTGTCTCCTTAATTTCTCTTTCAGATTTTTCATCATTAGTGTATAGGAATGCAAGAGATTTCTGTGCATTAACTTTGTATCCTGCAACTTGACCAAATTCATTGATTAGCTCTAGTAGTTTTCTGGTGGCATCTTTAGGATTCTTTATGTATAGTATCATGTCATCTGCAAACAGTGACAGCTTTACTTCTTCTTTTCCAATTTGTATTCCTTTTATTTCTTTTTCTTCTCTGATTGCCGTGGCTAGGACTTCCAAAACTATGTTGAATGATAGTGGTGAGAGTGGACATCTTTGTCTTGTTCCTGATCTTAGAGGAAATGCTTTCAGTTTTTCACCATTGAGAATGATGTTGGCTGTGGGTTTGTCATATATGACCATTATTATGCTGAGGTAGGCTCTCTCTATGCCCACTTTCTGGAGAGGTTTTATCATAAATGGGTGTTGAATTTTGTCAAAAGCTTTTTCTGCATCTATTGAGATGATCGTATGGTTTTTATTCTTCAATTTGTTAATATGGTGTATCATGTTGACTGATTTGCATGTATTGAAGAATCCTTGCATCGCTGGGATAAATCCCACTTGATCATGGTGTGTGATCATTTTAATGTGTTGCTGGATTCTGTTTGCTACGATTTTGTTGAGGAGTTTTGCATCTATATTCATCAGTGATATTGGTCTGTAATTTTCTTCTTTTGTAGTATCTTTGTCTGGTTTTGGTATCAGGGTGACGGTGGCCTCATAGAATGAGTTTGGGAGTGTTCCTTCCTCTGCAATTTTTTGGAAGAGTTTGAGAAAGATGGGTGTTAGCTCTTCTCTAAATGTTTGATAGAATTCACCTGTGAAGCCATCTGGTCCTGGACTTTTGTTTGCTGGAAGATTTTTAATCACAGTTTCAATTTCATCACTTGTGATTGGTCTGTTCCTATTTTCTATTTCTTCCTGGTTCAGTCTTGGAAGGTTATACCTTTCTAAGAGTTTGTCCATTTCTTCCAGGTTGTCCATTTTATTGGCATAAAGTTGCTTGTAGTAGTCTCTTAGGATGCTTTGTATTTCTGCGGAGTCTGTTGTAACTTCTCCTTTTTCATTTCTAATTTTAATGATTTGAATCCTCTCCCTCTTTTTCTTGATGAGTCTGGCTAATGGTTTATCAATTTTGTTTATCTCCTCAAAGAACCAACTTTTATTTTTATTGATCTTTGCTATTGTTTTCTTTTTTTCTATTTCATTTATTTCTGCTCTGATCTTTATGATTTCTTTCCTTCTACTAACTTTGGGTTTTGTTTGCTCTTCTTTCTCTAGTTCTTTTAGGTGTAAGGTTAGGTTGTTTATTTGAGATGTTTCTTGTTTCTTGAGGTAGGATTGTATTGCTATAAACTTCCCTCTTAGAACTGCTCTTGCTGCATCCCATAGGTTTTGGATTGTCATGTTTTCATTGTCATTTGTCTCTAGGTATTTTCTGATTTCCTCTTTGATTTCTTCAGTGATCTCTTGGTTATTTAGTAATGTATTGCTTAGCCTCCATGTGTTTGTGTTTTTTATGTTTTTTTCCCTGTAATTGATTTCTAATCTCATAGCATTGTGGTAAGAAAAGAGGCTTGATATGATTTCAATTTTTTAAGATTTACTGAGGCTTGAATTGTGACCCAAGATGTGATCTATCCTGGAGAATGTTCCATGAGCACTTGAGAAGAAAGTGTAATCTGCTGTTTTTGGATGGAATGTCCTATAAATATCAATTAAATGTCTCTGCTCTATTGTGTTATTTAAAGCTTGTGTTTCCTTATTAATTTTCTGTTTGGATGATCTGTTCATTGGTGTAAGTGAGGTGTTAAAGTCCCCCACTATTATTTTGTTACTGTCGATTTCCTATTTTATAGCTGTTAGCAGTTGACTTATGTATTGAGGTGCTCCTATGCTGGGTGCATATATATTTATAATCATTATTTCTTCTTCTTGGATTGATCCCTTGATCATTATGTAGTGTCCTTCCTTGTCTCTTGTAACATTCTTTATTTTAAAGTCTATTTTATCTGAAATGAGTATTGCTACTCCAGCTTTCTTTTGATTTCCATTTGCATGGAATATCTTTTTCCATCCCCTCACTTTCAGTCTGAATGTGTCCTTAGGTCTGAAGTGGGTCTGTTGTAGACAGCATATATATGGGTCTTGTTTTTGTATCCATTCAGCAAGCATGTGTCTTTTGGTTGGAGCATTTAATCCATTCACGTTTAAGGTAATTATTGATATGTATGTTCCTATGACCATTTTCTTAACTGTTTTGGGTTTGTTTTTGTAGGTCTTTTCTTCTCTTGTGTTTCCCACTTAGAGAAGTTCCTTTAGCATTTGTTGTAGAGCTGGTTTGGTGGTGCTTAATTCTCTTAGCTTTTGCTTGTCTGTAAAGCTTTTGATTTCTCCATTGAATCTGAATGAGATCCTTGCTGGGTAGAGTAATCTTTGTTACTTTTATCACTTTAAATAAGTCATGCCACTGCCTTCTGGCTTGTAGAGTTTCTGTTGAGATATCAGCTGTTAACCTTATGGGAGTTCCCTTGTATGTTATTTTTCATTTTTCCCTTGCTGCTTTCAATAATTTGTCTTTGTCTTTAATTTTTGCCAATTTGATTACTATGTGTCTCGGCGTGTTTCTCCTTGGGTTTATCCTGTATGGGACTCTCTGCGCTTCCTGGACTTGGGTGGCTATTTCCTTTCCCATGTTAGGTAAGGTTTTTACTATAATCTCTTCAAATATTTTCTTGGGTCCTTTCTCTCTCTCTTCTCCTTCTGGGACCCCTATAATGCAAATGTTGTTGCGTTTAATGTTGTCCCAGACATCTCTTAGGCTGTCTTCATTTCTTTTCATTTTTTTTTCTTTATTCTGTTCTGCAGCAGTGAATTCCACCATTCTGTCTTCCAGGTCACTTATCCATCCTTCTGCCTCAGTTATTCTGCTATTGATTCCTTCTAGTATATTTTTCATTTCAGTTATTGTATTGCTCATCTGTTTGTTTGTTCTTTAATTCTTCTAGGTCTTCGTTAAAACATTTCTTGCATCTTCTCGATCTTTGCCTCCATTCTTTTTCTGAGGTCCTGGATCATCTTCACTATCATTATTCTGAATTCTTTTTCTGGAAGGTTGCCTATCTCCACTTCATTTAGTTGTTTTTCTGGGGTTTTATCTTGTTCCTTCATCTGGTACATAGCCCTCTGCCTTTTCACCTTGTCTGTCTTTCTGTGAATGTGGTTTTTGTTCCACAGGCTGCAGGATTGTAGTTCTTGTTGCTTCTGCTGTCTGCCCTCTGGTGGATGAGGCTATCTAAGAGGCTTGTGCAAGTTTCTTGATGGGGGGGACTGGTGGTGGGTAGAGCTGACTGTTGCTCTGGTGGGCAGAGCTCAGTAAAACTTTAATCTGCTTGTTTGCTGATGGGTGGGGCTGGGTTCCCTCCCTGTTGATTGTTTGGCCTGAGGCAACCCCACACTGGAGCCTGCCTGGGTTCTTTGGTGGGGCTAATGGCGGACTCTGGGAGGGCTCATGACAAGGAGTACTTCCCAGAACTTCTGTGGCCAGTGTCCTGTCCTCACGGTGAGACACAGCCACCCCCTGCCTCTGCAGGAGACCCTCTAACACTAGCAGGTAGGTCTGGTTCAGTCTCCTATGGGGTCACTGCTCCTTCCCCTGGGTCCTGATGCACACACTACTTTGTGTGTGCCCTCCAAGAGTGGAGTCTCTGTTTCTCCAGTCCTGTCAAAGTCCTGTAGTCAAATCCCGCTAACCTTCAAAGTCTGATTCTTTAGGAATTCCACCTCCCGTTGCCGGACCTCCAGGTTGGGAAGCCTGACATGGGGCTCAGAGCCTTCACTCCAGTGGGTGGACTTCTGTGGTATAAGTGTTTTCCAGTTTGTGAGTCACCACCCAGCAGTTATGGGATTTGATTTTATTGTGATTGCGCCCCTCCTACCATCACATTGTGGCTTCTCCTTTGTCTTTGGATGTGGGGTATCTTTTTGGGTGCATTCCAGTGTCTTCCTGTCGATGACTGTTCAGCAGTTGGTTGTGATTCCAGTACTCTTGCAAGAGGGAGTGAGAGCACGTCCTCTTACTCCGCCATCTTGAACCAATCTTTGAGGACTGTATTCTTAACAGAGAGCTTTTAACTAAATAAGAAAAACTAAGAGTCCAACAGAAAAATTGGTAAAGGTTACTGTTATACAGTTCACAAAAATGTAATATAAATGGACAATAAATATCAGGTAAAAAGAAGCTATTCTTATTTTTTATGAAATCTTCACTCTTTAAAAAAGAGTGTATTACAGTTAAGGCTACATTGAGGTAGGTATTTTGATCAACTGCACTCACAACTGAAATTTTCACTCAGTAATTTCATTTCCAGAATGCATTATAGAGGAATTATCAGAGATGCAAAACTATTCATTTAAGCATTATTTATAGCAGCAAAACATTGCAAGAAGCCCAACAGTAAAAAATATCTCAGTAAACTATATTTCTTCTAAAGGACAATCTTCTGGTTATAATCACTAAAGTGATGTTTCCAGAGAGTTTGTAGTGCAGTGAAATTGACCGAGAAAGTTAAGTAGAAGCAAGAAAACCAAAAATGTTAATAAGAGTTGTCTCAAGTTTTAGTGTTTATAATTATTTTCTTTTCTTTAAAAAAATTTAGTTTTACTCCTAGCCATTCTTCAATGAACAGATATCATTCATTCACTCAAGACATAATTATTGAGTACCTCCTATGTGCTAAGGCTTATGCTAACTGTAGGGATATAGGTGAGAGCGAGGCAGTTCCAGACCTCAAGGAGCTTACTGTCCAGTAGACAGGCAGACCATTTACTTGTCAATTACCACCCAACAGGAGAAGCACTTTGCTGGAAGATGTACCGGTTTTATAGGAGCAGGTAATGGGGCTACAAAACGATTTAGTGAATCAAAGAAGGCTTCCCACAGGCTGCGATATCTAAACTGAGTCCTATAGGATAACTTGTATTTTAGCCAGATGAATGAGAAAGATGAATCTTTTAAGCACTAGCAATAGCAAGCACAGATGGCTGTAGGTGATAGGGAGCCTTGTGCAGACGGACATCAGACTGTATTTAAATATGACTGGGATGCAGAGGCAAGCTAGGGAGTATGAACAGGGAGGCTGGGGAGCTCAGCTGCCTATAAGGCAGCTTTAAAACCAGAAGATCTTGTATGTTCCATTACCCTGCAGAAGAAGTACGCAATTAAAAGACCAGCAAAACATTTAAGTGCTAAAGAATGCGGATGGTTATAATACACTTTTGCTCTCATAATCATTGATATAATTTATTTCATGTTGAAGTGCAGTTAAGAAAAATATATGAGTTTCATGAAGGGTAGTGAATTCTTCAGATGTTTAAAAGGAGGCAAACAGAGAACTAACAAAGAGTTATGGTCTTAGAATCAGTTTTAGAGAAATGAGGTATCCCACAGGGATATACCTAAAGACTGAGATCTAAAATGTTTCCCAGACACAAAAGTGCATGAGGTTCGTAGAAATGTAGACAGATCAATGGGTAGAATAAAACTTTGGAAGCAGATCTTGGAAGATAGAAGTACGGTATTTAGTCTTTGAAAATGGTGACATTCAACAAAAATTCAATAAAACTAGTCATTTAGAAAAAGGTGAAACTGGATTCCTGCCTCATACTGTATACATTCTAGGCTGGCTAAATATCTGTATCTATATCTATATCTGTATCCACATCCATATCTCTATCTGTATCTATACCTGTATGTATAGCCCATCTTTATTTTGTGTGTGTGGTACTTCCTTCCCATTTATCCTCCTCTCCAGAGCCATCTGGTACCTTCCATCCCTGACCTTTGGGGAATTCTTTGATGCAGACTAGGATGGCCCTCCCCTTCCTGCTTCGCACTTGTTTTCTCTGCAGGGCTGTGGCTTGCTGTTGTGTAGGCTGCACTCAGCACCACCTGGAGGAAGCTTTCACTCTGGAGGCTGAGTGAGCAGTGGGCACTGAATTTCAGCTGGATACAACCTGCATAGCCAGGGAAATGACCTCGCTCTGATTTTTAGGTCCACTAGGTCAATGACCCCTTATTTTTTTCCCAGTTGCCCAAATTTTGCCTTTGTCTCTTTTTACATTTTCCCTGTCCATGTTGGTCTATGCCTTACAAACATCCCTTTGCTATAGTTTTTGTGGGGTTTTAGGAGTGGCTGGAAGTAATTTCATGTGTTCAATCCACTCTTTTTACTCAGTGCTCTCTGTAAGCATCACTTTTACAATGAGAAAATTATATACTGAAAATTATATTTAGGAGATCTGGGATCCTATCTTACTTTAGGAGACGGTATTCTAGTCTCGGCTATAAGTAACTACACATGTTACTTGGTATAAGTCACTTTCTCCTTTAGGACTAGAATTTAAATGTCTATAAAATGAAAGTTTGTTCTAGATATCTTAGAGTCCTTTCCAGTTGTTACAGTTTATTCATGTATATGCTGATGCCAGTCTAGCACAGTTCCTCATACACGGCAGGTGCTCAATAATTATTTAATAGAATTACCAGTGAGAAAGAGTTGTGTTTCTTTTGTCATAACCCTTCAACATGTTGCTTTCTATTAAAATTTTTTTTCCTTAATCAAAAAGAAGGTTTGCTAGTGTATATTTAGTACAAGTATGTACTAAATGGGAGAAATCACTACTTTGCGGTGTAAAGAAACCTGAAATATTCTTATTCCTGGAGATAAAAAATGAGGGCCAAAGATATGGAAGCAACCTAAGTGTCCATCGACAGCTGAATGGATAAAGAAGATGTGATATATATACATATATATGTACAATGGAATACTACTCAGCTATAAAAAAGAATGAAATTTTGCCACTTGCAGCAACATGGATAGACTGGGAGGGTGTTATGCTAAGTGAAACAAGTCAGACAGAGAAAGACAAATACTGTATGATATCACTTATATGTGGAATCTAAAAAATACAACAAAACTAGTGAATACAACAAAAAAGGAAGCAGACTCACAGATAGAACAAACTAGTGGTTACCAGTGGGGGGAGGGGGAGGGTCATGATGTGGGGGGAGTGGGAGGCACAAACTACTGGGTGTAAGACAGGCTACAAGGATGTATTGTACGACACAAGGGAATATGGCCAATATTTTGTAATACCTGTAAATGGAGTGTAACCTTTAAAAATTATATAAAAAATTTAAAAAATTTTAAAAATGAGGGCTGTACTGTAGAGATATATTCTCTCCCTTCCCTTCCCCCTTCACCTGCCCCTCTTTCTCCTTCTCCTTCTTCTTGTTCTTTTGGACAATAGTCCATGAACCAATTTAGTTCACAAGAAGCCAAAAATGACAGCTCACAAGTAAACTATAAGTCAACAGAAGAGCTCACCATGGAGTGATCTTATAGCTTTCACATGGAGCTAGTACAAAAGGAAGCACAGATGAGAGTTGACTTGTGTAGAGATAGCTTACTGTACCTGCAGCTTTTCACCTACACTCCTATCTTCTCAGCCACCAGCCTCAGCAGATTTCAAGGATTCATTCTCAGCGTGGTGTTTTCTAAATCGGAATGTGTGAATTGAAAGAGAAAAGGGCTGTGGGGACTGCTATAACTATGGGCTGTTGAATTCATGGGGCTATTTTGGAAATTGTCCTGCACTGCTCTAGGCAAAGATGAATTCAAACCAATAAAAATAGAGATTTTCCAAAAATGGTGCAATTTTCATGATGTGACATTGCATCAGTCACAATATCTAATCATTTTCCATGCCAAATCTTAAAAAAATGATCTGAAGACATCTGAAATTATTCTTTACTCTGTCCTGTGTTTTTAATTGAACTTGGTTTGCTCCATATATATATATATATTTTTTAGAAGATGCTGGGGGTAGGAGTTTATTAATTAATTAATTTATTTTTGCTGTGTTGCGTCTTTCGTTTCTGTGCGAGGGCTTTCTCTAGTTGTGGCAAGTGGGGGCCACTCTTCATCGCTGTGCGCGGGCCTCTCACTATCGTGGCCTCTCCTGTTGCGGAGCACAGGCTCCAGATGTGCAGGCTCAGTAGTTGTGGCTCACGGGCCTAGCTGCTCCATGGCATGTGGGATCTTCCCAGACCAGGGCTCGAACCCATGTCCCCTGCATTAGCAGGCAGATTCTCAACCACTGCACCACCAGGGAGGCCCTGCTCCATAATTTTTAAAAGCAGGGTTTTATCCTTTAATCAAGGCAGATGTTTTACTTTGAGGCCAAAATAATACAAATAAAAATGTTGACACTAAAACATTTAGAAGGTTCTCTGTAGGCGGTACTAACTGAGGAGTGTAAAGTAACAATTAACAATAATATAAATGTTCACCGAATTTTATCTTCTTCCCTGAAAAAGCTAATATAAAATGAATGCAAAAATAACATTGGCCTTTACTGAATTCTCACAATAACCCTTTGATGTGGGTATTATTATTCCTATTTCACAAACAAAAAAAAAGCCTTAGTCCCTTTGACACAGTAGTATAATACCTACTTGACACACTTTCCTCTCTTGGACATTGAGAGAATTTAAACAGGGAGTAATATGATCTGCTTAATATTTTAAAGGAGCACTCTTGCTGTTACGTGAAGAATAGATTGGTAGGTCAAGGGTGGAGATAATCCAGAAGAAACCACGGCAGCAAAACAGATGAAACATGGTGGTGGCTTGTTGTAATAGGAATGGAGGTAAGAGGACAAATTGAAGTGATAGTTTATTTTATTTTTTACTACTTTTTTATTTTTATACAACTTTAAAGGTTACTTTCCATTTACAGTTATTACAAAATAATGGCTATATTCCCTGTGTTGTGCAATACATCCTTGAGCCTATCTTATACCCAGCAGTTTGTGCCTCAATCCCCCACCCCTAAATTGCCCTTTAACCCCATCCCCACTGGTAAGCACTACTTTGTTCTCTATGAGTCTGCTTCTTTTATGTTTTATTTACTTCAGCATAGAGAAGGTATTTTGGTGGATTTAAAGACTGATCCCAAGTATCTAATGCTCCGTCTTGAATCTCTTTATCACAATGTTAGAAAGCACCTGATTAGATGGTGAGCAGAAAACACTGTTTTAAATGGAGCTTTGTGACCGATTTTGTTGATCCATAACTACTGCTGTCACATATTTCCACATTTAATTCTAAGTAAAATCCATCAGTAGGCTAACTGTGGTTAACCCAAAAATTCTTAGTGGCAGGATTTGTTTTTATTAATTCCATTTAGTCCATAAGTGATTAATATCTTTGGTTTATTCCTTTCCTCTTTAATACATAAAGTGTTACCTAAAGAGTCACAGGTTTCCCTTTGTGAAATGGACACTGCAGTTGTAGTTCTGCTGGGGGTTTGATATAACTGTCTATAACGGTGGGGCTGGATGACTTAAAGTTCCTTCCAACCTGAGATCTGGCCTGTCCTCTCTTGGGCACATCGGGCTTCGCTGGCTCAGGGCCACCCATTGTCAACATTCCCATTTCAGAATCCCACCGCACTCTTTCAGAAGTAGGAGGCACTTGGGCTTCCCTGGTGGCGCAGTGGTTGAGAGTCCGCCTGCCGATGCAGGGGACATGGGTTCGTGCCCCGGTCCGGGAAGATCCCACATGCCGCGGAGCGGCTGGGCCCGTGAGCCATGGCCGCTGAGCCTGCACA